>NC_140178.1:92817916-92957916 GCF_963971535.1 Notolepis coatsorum | reverse complement strand
TTTAATTGGATCTCTGGAGCACTGTTTGAAACTGGAAATGATCCGTTTTGCTGTGGTGCCCCTACCCTCCCACAAACTTTCATTCATTGTTCAAGGTTTGTCTTGTACAGTAGGTATTTGCCCAGACTATATTTCAGTATGAGAGAAAGGAGTAGGCTATATTAAGGTGTAATAAAGAGATACAAGAATATTCCCATGTAGGACATGTCTAGCAATTTTGTTGAAGATTAATTGTGTTTTTTCCAATTAATATTTCCATCAATGAGCACCTAGGAACTTGGCATAACGTAATCTTATCAAGTTCTATTCTATGTCTGTTCCTGGTAACAAACAGCATATAGGTGTATAGGTGTTCCTTTCCCACACTGAGAGATAATTTATTGGTTTGAACTGATCAGAGTTTGTTATTGTGACATCCTCGGCACGACGCAAAACACAAGTTGATTTCTTGAACTGATTTTAATGAAGAAGCTTGATCCAACCTCATCCAAACCGTAAAATCTGTATGAGATACAAATGCATACAAAAGATACCATTACTATCACAAGTCCATTACCAATGGTCGGAACGTCACTAAACATATACCACAATTATTATCTCCATCAATCAATACCTTATTGGCTGCGTGCCAGTACATGAGAACATCGATGCGTTACTGTAGTATGTCTTCTGTCAGTTTCTTGGAAGATTGTCTTGTTTCGTTGCCGTGATGGATTGTTCTTTACTTATTAGAACGCCAGGTAATTCCATTACCATTCAAGTTCATGGTCCAACGCAAGAGAGAGAAGGCGGAACCACGTCACCGGATACCAGGTGTGTCAACTCTCGTGAGATGTGGTAATTGCACAAATAAAATAGAGAAAACAGTGCGCCACTAATATATATCTTATATAAAACAAATAAGAAATACATTGAAAAGCAATTGAGTGTATTATTACTATTATACAAAATAAGCATATAAATTGTAAACATAAATAACTGTATTAACCAACTGTTAACCATAGCTGCAGTTACACTCCCACCAATTACACATACCAATAAATGTGGAATGTCTTATTGCACATACTTATAGAATGTGGAATTTCTTATTGTGGATACTTCAAAGAATATGTCTCTAGGGCCTAACACAATTAATAGTTGGTTTCAGGTTGGTTGTCAGTTTGGCCATGGGTAGGTAGGGAATTTATTAAATTTTTTTATTTTATTCTTTCCCACGGCGACTATGGATAGGGAATTTCTTTATTTAATTAAAATGTTCACAACAACATGGATGCATGTACTCTGCCAGCATGTTTAATATCCATAATACTAAATGTTTGACTAAGATTTCTATGAAACTTTATTTTAATTTTTTTTTTTTTTTATAATTTATTTTAAAAACTCATAAAATATATTGGGTCGCACCTAAATCGGCAGGGTCGGTCGGCAACCTGAAACCAACTATTAATTTTGTTAGGCCTAGGATCAATTGGATTCAACCAGGTAAGTATCTCCCTTTAGTGCAAAACAAAAAACAAAAACTCCTATTTTAGAGTAAAGGCAAGCAGAAAATGGGTAAGTGCCAAAACAACTTAATGTTAACCCTTGTGGCTCCCTGGTCATGAAAACTACTTTTTTGAAATATTTTGTGTGTGTGTGTGTGAGCACAGCGGTGTCTGTTTATTATTATTTCATGAAATTGGGAAAATATCTTAATTTTACATATATGTTCATTGTGTCAAAAGCTTATAATATGAAACACTCTAAAAGAATAGTTAGTGTTTAGTGCCTTGTTTACCCCTGGTCATGTTTTCTACTCTCATCCGCTCCCATGTTAAAACGGCATTTTTAACCATTTTTAAATCTGCTCTCATTCGTTAAATTCTCGATATATTTACCAAATGCTTTGCATATTCCACAAGCTAAGAACCCTGTCTAGCGTTAGGATGTGCTGTTACCGATGTAAAACACGCGGTGGCGTAATTGCTCTACAGCTAACTTTGCCACAATTCAGGGGAAGGTGAGAGAGGCTGTTGCGGGCTTCCGGTGATTGAAACTGCGGATACATGGTTTGGGGGGCGGGGGGGTTCGAGCGAGTGGATTTTCAACACAGAACCAGAGGCGAACCGGACCCCGTAGTCCACAGCGTGCCATATGCCGAAACACGAGCCCCCCATAGCCGGCGCGCTCCAATGAGGAAGTACACTGCACGGAGCACGTCTGGTCCTCCTCCCACCAGCGACCAGAGTTCAAGATTCCAGCCGTAGAACCACTTGGAACCGCCCGCAGGACATTTAGGTATCTATGAGCGCTTAGTAACGCTTCGCCTCAAAGCCGTTTCTGGCCGAATTAGTAATCGAATCTTTAATCTTTTTTTTTATTCTTATTCAGAGGTATTTCGTCGAGATTTCATAACGTGTAATGTTCGGGCGGAAATGTGTAGAAATATGGTAAAAAAAATATTTATCCGTTTTTTTTCGATGAAAAAAGACGTTGTATCAAACAAACACAGATTTTAGTGGTTATAATTCCGAAATATGAGTAATCTGTTAGAGATATATTGAGATTATGCTATTACTGTTAATCATGGGGGAAAAAAAGTTTAAAAAATAGTAAACAGTTAAAATTATATGGCTTTAAACATGAGCCATCATTTCATCTCTTAAGCCCAGTGAGTGTCAGCAGTTCTAGGGAGCCACACTAATGCTCTAGTCTGCTTCTATCAATGTAATGATCTTGTGTATTGGTCTCTCTAAATACACCGTACTGGTTGTAGCTTTCCCTTTGCTATCGTATGTGGTGTGGCTTACTAGCAGCTTCAACTTTCTGACTCTACCATCTTGTCCTGGGTAGACTTCAGTGACTCTGGCTAGTCGCCATTTGTTGCGTGGTGTCAATTCATCTTGGAGAAGGATGATATCGTTGACTTTGGAGTTCCTTCTGGTTTTACACCACTTCTGTCTCTGTTGTAAGTTGAGAAGATATTCTTTCCTCCATCTTGTCCAAAACTCGTTGGCCAAATACTGAACTCGGCGCCACCTCTTTTGTAGGTACAAATCTTCTTTGATGAATTGTCCAGGTGGGGGCAGAATGATTGTAGATTTCATCGTTAGAATGTGATTCGGGGTCAAAGGGTCAGGTCTGGATGGGTCATTCAGAAACTCAGCGGAGCGCGGCCTGCTATTGATTATGGACATGACCTCGTACAGGTACGTCCGGAGAGAGGTGCTGTCAAGCCTTTGTGAGGACTGGTCCAGTATGGTAGTCAATATGCTTCTTATCGTTCTTATTTGCCTCTCCCATACACCGCTCATGTGGCTTGCCGCTAGAGGATTCATGAGAAACTCACATCCCAGAGCCTTCAGTCTTTCTTCACTCATTCCCTTCATGAGTTCTGTAAATTCTCTTCTTGCGCCAACAAAATTGGTTCCTTGATCGCATCCGAGTTGGCGAACGTTTACTCTGATCGCAATGAATGATCTGAGTGCATTGATGAATGAATCTGTAGTCATATCGTCAATCACTTCTATGTGAACGGATCTTGAGCATAGACAGGTGAGTATAAGTCCATATCTTTTTAGATCTTTTCTTCCTTCTTTTACGCAGATTGGGCGTCTTGACCTACACGTCCTCCCACCTTGAGGATCCCGTCTTCGTCCAGGAAGGGACTTAGCTTTTATAGCTTACTTTCTTTGGTCTTGGCAAGTTCATGCTTTTGCTTGAGTCCTTTTATCTCAGCTGAGAAGGCCTCTTCTTGAGCAAGCTTAATGATAGCAAGCTCAGCTTCTTTTCTTTCTTCGATACTTGTATTCTCGTTGGTGCGTTCTTTTGTATATTCGGCACCTTACACATCTGCAGAGGTGCGATGAGACAGCGCTGCTGCATCCCATGGTCCACCATCCATTAGCTCTGAGTGCGTTTGTTAGGTCAGGACCAGTGAGCAGATGGTCGTAGAGGGAAGTCTCTCGGAAGCGGGCAGAACAGTCAAATACGACGCGTATTTTTCCTGGTTTCTGCGGATGATACAACCCGTGATGAGGTATGTACCAGGCCGGGCTGTTGTCTATCTCTTCCTCAGGGACTCTTTCTGCGTCACCACGGGAGATGATATTCTCCATAAAGGTGCAGTAGTCCTTGTAATAATTTCCATCTTTGTTCAGTCTTCTCTCGAGACCCTTCAGGCGGTGAATAGCGCTGATCTTGTTGTTAGGTAGCTCTGGTCGTTCTCCTTTGAACGGCAGGGGCATCTCACTGTTTTCCTTCTGTGTGATATTTTCTTTGAGCTTCGACAGGAGCTTCAGGTCATCTTGTGAGATGGGATTGTCTTCCTTGGACCTTTCTGAGAAGTCGGACTCGAGGACCTTTAGGCTTTCTGTAGGGGTCACTTCTTTCCCTTTGAGCCGATTTACATAGTGTACTTCTGTTTGAAGGTTGATTGAAGACTCAACATCCGGTGTCACTTGTTTTACCTCTATATGATGACTAATGGGGATTCTGTTTGAACTCCCTGCATCTGCCAGGACCCTGACTAGCTCTGAAGTGAAGACATAAATGCAGGCATGTGAAGAAGAGTTTTCCAGAGGGCAGGCATGTGAAGAAGAGGTTTCCATAGGGCAGGTATGTGAAGAAGAGCAGGTACGCATTTGTGAGAAGACTGGGTTTCAGTCCATCATGACCAGATCCTTTAGGTTTAAGTTTAGAGATGATGTCCTCAAGCTCAGTCCTCTCAATCAGTCTAAATATGACTTACTCATGAGTTGACCTTTCTGGAAAGGTCATGGGGGTATGAGGTATCCTGCCAGCAAGGGAGCGTCCGATATTAACAAAGGAAGCATTACCATTCATTAGCGATTTCTATTGGATCCGAGATTATTTTACCATCCTGTCCTCCTTGAAATTCATTAGAGGTTAATGATTCATCATGCCTTTTTCACGTCATTGCTTGGTTCAGTAAATGTGGTTTGATAGTGCTGTCGCCTGGCAGTTCTGAGGAGATGAAGTTCAGATTCAGATCATTTTATTGTCACAGCCTTTTTAAGTGTACATACAATCAGAAAAATGTGAGATGCTCTTTTTTCCCGGCTCCTCAACCATAGTAGATTAGTAAAGAATATACAACAATCTATACAAACTATTAGGGGTGGAACGGTACGCATTCGAACAGTGTACCGAACAATACACACATGCCCCGAACCGTGGAGGTCGTACCGAACGGTACGCATTCGAACCGTACACCGTTCGGTACGACCTCCACGGTTTGCGGCATGTGTGTATTGTTTGGTTATATAACGTTAGCCTAGGCCAGTGTTTCTCAAAGTGGGGGGCATGACAGAGGGGGCCTTGAGATTTATTTAAAAAATAAAAATAAAAATTAAGATTAAGATTTTTTTTTGGATTACAGAAAATTGTCACTAAAGTGCTATCTGTTGCAGCTGCACTGTTCTCCATGAAAATACCATTTCTCAAAATCTGAAAATCATTATTTAATAAAACACAGAAAAGGATCACCAAGTTACTCTGGATAAAAAAAAACTTTACAGACAACATTGAGACAAAGCTTCCTGACACATCTCCATCCAAACTCTTGGAAGAACTCTTTGAAATCTCATCTGATACCACCTGGAGAGCTAGTTTCAGAGTGTGGTGCTGAGTACCAAGTATCTCATGATGCAGCAGTTAAGGTGTTGATACCATTCAGCACCACATACAGTATCTGTGTGAAGCTGGCTTTTCATCCATGACAGCTCTGAAAACAAAATATAAGGCCAAGTTGAGCCTTGAGGATGACATGCGTGTTGCCTTAACAGCAATAAAGACTGTTTGCTTATTTCCTATGTTCGCTTTGTAAATTCCCAGTCACTGAGTGAAGATCTGCTGTTTTGCAAATATGTCAAAAACAGAGCGACAGCTGATGAGCTCTTCAAAATGATTGACAGTTACCTGACAGAACATGGACTGAAATGGGAGAACTGTGTGGGCTTTTGCTCTGACGGTGCGCAGGCCATGGCAGGGAAAAGGAGGGGGCTACAGGCGCACATCAAGGGGGTCTCGCCAAACGCGCAATGGACGCTCAGACACTGAGTGAATTCTGGCTTGGTGTGGAGAGGGAGCATCCACTCATAGGGCAGAGGGCTGTGGGCATCCTTCTTCCCTTCGCCACATCCTATCTCTGTGAGATTGGATTTTCAGCTGTTGCTTCACTGAAGACAAAACACAGGTCTAAGCTCAACATTGAGCATGACTTGAGAGTGGCAGTATCAAGCCTGCAACCTCGTTTTGAAAAGATGTGCAGTGCAAAACAGGCTCATTGCAGCCACTAATGCTGTGATGACTCACATAATTTACTTACATTTTCTCTTTTTTTGCACAAATTGCAAAGTTCTTTCACACGTTTTTCACAAAGTTTTCTATCTATTTTTTTTAAAGCAGTGTCCTTGAATTGTATTGCAATGTTACAAGATGTCTCTATTTTTGAAAAAGCAGTCTTGAGTGTCCATTGAATTGTATTGCAATGTTACAAGATGTCTCTATTTTTAAAAAAGCACAGTCTTTGAGTGTGTATTGGACTGTATTGTTATGTTGTTGCACAATTGCACAGTTGTAAAGTGGTTGCACAATTTGAAAGGTCACGATATTGGTGTTATTTCAATAAATTTAAACATGGCCCATTTCATGACTATTTTGTTGGGGCGAGGGGGGGGGGGCCCAAAATATTTTGGTCCGCCAAAGGGGGGCCTGACAGAAAAAGTTTGAGAAGCACTGGCCTAGGCTAACGTTACGTTTAACTTTAGCCGCAAGCTAACCGTGGAAACGCTCACAGAGAAGTGACTCCACGACACCAGTTCGATTAGTGGGGAAGGGGGGTATATTGACGAGGCTTGACAACAGAGGTTCAAAGATAACTGTTTGTGTTCAATAACGAGCCAGGAGACTAGAGCGTGTGTGTCAACTGCGTCTGCAACCCATAACATCCTGGTCCCTGCTGGGACGTACCAACTTCACACACCACTGTGGGGGGGTTTATATTCCCCATTCCCTTGTAACATCTAATTTTTTGTTTGCACTAAGTTAATACTTTGACAAATGCTGCCTATATTTTTCAGTCAAACAAATTTTTCAGCCAAACATTATTAAAGGTAAACCTTTGTTTTTTACCAAATAAATGAGAAACATGTTTAAATCAGCAATGCCTCCCCTCTTGCTGTACCAAAATCTCTCCTAGCTCTAACCGTCACTGTCAAAATAATGTGCCTGATGTCAAATGGCCTCATTCTTTCAGTTTTTGCATGACTACGTCCTTGAGAATAACTGAAAAGTTGGATTATTTTTAGGCTATATATCTTATGTTGATGTATGGTATTTTTGGAGTGTTAAATTAAAAAAAAATAAAAATAAAAACGTATACCGAACCAAACGAAAACCGTAAACCTAAAACCGTGATACGAACCGAACCGTCGATTTTGTGAACCGTTCCACCCCTACAAACTATACAATAAAAGGTCAAAAGAAACAGTGGATAAATAGGAAAAAAAAGAGATTATTCTATAGTGTAAATAGCAGCAGTGTGTGTAGTAAGTGTGCTTGTGTGGTGTGTCACTTAAGGTGCTTGTTGTGTGTGTGCTCATGTGATCATTTAGACTAGAGTGTCCGTGAGTAGTCTGTTCGTCTGGTGGAAGTACCTGTTCAGTGTTCTCTTGGATGTGGACCTGAGACTGTGGTACCGTCTGCCAGACGGCATGAGCTCAGAAGTTTATTCCTTTTTTTTTTATCCACTTTTTCTTCTTATTTTTCTATTTTTCTCCCATCCCAATTTCGCCTCGCCAATTCTCCCTTCAATTCTCCCCTCCCCTGTCTCGAACGTTGCTAGACTATGCCTCCCACTGGTCGGCTGCAGTGAAGACCAAGCCTTGCATCACATGTCCCCTCCGGTACGCGTGTATCACTTCCGCAACGGATTTAGTCAGATTTCGGTTTCCGGGTTCGCCCGATTGGCCGCGACGGCCACGTGACACGCCGTGGCACGCCCCCGCGGCAGCGGCAGACTCGGCAGGCTTGCCGCTGCACCCTGCTGTGGCGAGACGCTGGAGTTCACTTCCCCTTTCACATCGCGCCACGCTTATGCTGTCTAGCACAGTCTCTAACAGTAACAGTAAGAAGCATTTTGGATAAAAGTATTCTGTACGGGGGAGCTCCCGTAGCTCACCGCATATCTCGGCGCTATTTCTGCGTCGGGGAAAACCGTGCTCGTCACGGATCTGGGGGACACGAGTTCGATTCCCGGACCCGCCGTCATTTCTCAGAATGTCTTCCCCTGCTCTACATCCCATTTCAACCTGTTTCTGTCGGTCATGCTTGACCAGAAAAGCGATAAACGCTAAAAAAAAAAAAGTAAAAAAAAAAAAAAAAAAACGTATTCTGTACTTCTGTATGACAACAATGTATGCCTTTCAAATGTTAAATGATAAATGATTAAATGATACACACTGAAATCTACGCTCTTTCATCCTGCTTTCCACAACACGACAATATTATTACACCATGCAGCTCTGTGCTGTTCAGTATAGACATATGTACAATGTTCGATGCAGAATAGAAGTAACTGAGTTACCATACAATATACAATATACTATGCAATGTACTAATATACAATACGGCTCACTTTTCCCACTTCAATGACAGAGCTGCTGTTTAATAATATTGTCGCGTTGTGGAAAGCAGGATGAGAGAGCGTAGATTTCAGTGTGTATCATTTAATCATTTAACATTTGAAAGACATACATTGTTGTCATACAGAAGTACAGAATACTTTTATCCAAAATGCTTCTTACTGTTAGAGACTGTGCTAGACAGCATAAGCATGGCGCGATGTGAAAGGGGAAGTGAACTCCAGCGTCTCGCCGCAGCGGCAAGCCTGCCGAGTCTGCCGCTGCCGCGGGGGCGTGCCACGGCGTGTCACGTGGCCGTCGCGGCCAATCAGGCGAACCCGGAAACCGAAATCCGACTAAATCCGTTGCGGAAGTGATACACGCCTCCGGTACACGAGGAGGCAGCTGTCGCATCTTTTCACCTGAACAGCGCGATCTCTCAGTGGCGAGGAGTAACGCATGGGAGGCTCACGCTGCCCCCGATACTTCCTGATTCTGCTGTACAGGCGCACCAACCGACCTGTAGGAGTCGCTGTCCACTAAGGCTGTCTTAAATACTTCGAAGCTTCGTTCTATGGGCATGGGATTCGAATATGAAAATAAAATTCGATTATGTTAAAAAAAAATAAAAAATAAAAAAATTGCAAAATCAACTCTGCCTCTCTTTGTTAACTACAACAAGCAATGCAGTTTGTTATTTAAGATCAAGTTTCTTTATTAGTTGTCATACAGAAGTACAGAATACTTGTATACAAAATGCTTCTTTCTGTTTCGCTCCAGAGACTGTGCTAGGCAAAAATAGATAACAAAATAAGTATAGCAAGATGCAAGATGAGGTCGGACTCGGCACTGACAGATTTGTGTTCATTGTGCTGCTTTTATAAAGCTTCAAATGACGGCTTACAATATTTCATGAAAGCAAAGTGTTTAGTTTGTCTAAGATTTTAAATGGTTTAAACTTTACAGCACTGACAAAGTTGAACAAAGTGCTGTACAAGTCCCACAACATAAAAAATAATTAAAAAAAAATAATAATAATAAAAAATAAATTATATAATTTTTTTCTCGAATCATCAAATTAAAATCGAATCTCGGCCCAGAAGCGTCCAATTCCAAAAAATAATCGAAGGTCAGCCCTACTGTCCACAAGGTCCAATTCCCACCCACCGGTTTCCCCACCCTCTAACACTGCCAATTGTGTTAGTATGACGACCGGCCAACCCGGTAGCAACGCAGAGAGCTGGGCTCGATACCAGCATCTCCTGCGTTAGTGGCGAGCGCCTTGCCCACTGCGCCACTCAGCCGCCCCAAAAGTTTATTTCTATAGGACAGTGATTCTCAAACTATGGGTTGTGACCCAAATTGGGGTCGCGGGTAGGTGACAGTGGCAAGTAAAACAATTATTATTATTATTATTATTTTTTGTATGTTCTGGCAACATATTTCAGCTAAATATGCCTCGTTTTATAAATGTGTATTGATAACAGTGCTGTAATTACATTTTCTAATAAATATGCATGATCAAGTTCAACAAAGTGTGCTTTTATTTTGATATTCCTTAATTCCATGTTTGAAATTACACAATACATTGTGTGGGGTCCCCAAAATAATTATGTTTGTCGCCTATTCGGTGATACCAGTGTTACTCTGTGTTCAGGCTCCACTGAGTACATTACTTGCCCACCGGTGTATTATTATTATCTTTAAAAAAGATATAGAAATATAGAAATAAAACCCATGTAGTTAATTTTAGCATTTCAGTGCCCACGTCCATCGAATAAAAACACTCTAATTTGTCAGATATGATATGTGTTATCAATACAACATTATAAACTTAAATAATTAAAAATAATAATAATAAAAATTTCACTTCACGTGATGGAGAGAAAGAAGACATGCCAGGTTACAGAACAATGGCGGAGGATTTGGCAATATTTTGGATTTAAACTAGGGATGCTCGATATTGGCTTTTTTACCGATACTGTCCAACTCTTAATTTCCGATATCGATATCAACCGATACCGATATATGCAGGGCCCCCCTGCAAAATGGAATCATTTCAGGTAATTAACATTACATATCTCTTGTTGTGGAATTAACACAACATTATGCATACTTTTGACAATAAATAAAATCAGAATTTGTTCTTACTTGCTTGCCTGGGTAAATAAAGGTTATAGAAATGTAAAAAAAAATATATATATATATGGGCGGCTATGTGGCGTAGTGGGCAAGGCACTCGCCACGAAATGCTGGAGACGCTGGGCTCGTCAGTTCGAGCCCAGCGCTCCACATTTGCTTTCAGTTTAGCTGGTCGTCTGTACTAATACACATTGGCCGTATTAGAGGGTGGGAAACTGATGGGTGGGGATCGGGCGTTGTGGACAGCGACTCCTACAGGTCGGTTGGTGCGCCTGCGCAGTAGAATCAGGAAGTGTCGGGGGCAGCGTGAGCCTCCCACGCGTTACTCCTCGCCACTAAGAGATCGAGCTGCGCAGGTGAAAAGATGCGACAGCTGTTACCTCAAGTACCGGAGGGGACTTGTGCTATGTATGACTTAGTCCACATTGCAGCCGGCTTGTGGGAGGCAAGAAACAGCGTCCGTGACAAGGGAGGGTTGAATTGGATGATACGAAATTGGGATGGGAGAAAATATAGAAAATGGGAGAAAAAGTGGATAAAAAAAAATATATATATATATATTTTTTTTTGAAAACAGATACCGATATTTTCCGATATCACATTTTAATGCCGATATCGGCCGATAATATCGGTAGGCCGATAATATCGGACATCCCTAATTTAAACCCAATAGGGAACCTGCTAATGTTAATGAAGCAATGTGTCAACTTTGTATGATGAAGGAAGCGCACCAGGAGAGTGAGGCTGCCACCATCTGTATCTAGTTATTGTAGAGGCAATAGTTTATTCTCAAAACTACCTGGTGCAGCTTTAAAAAATATATATAATAATAATAATAATAATAATAATAATAATAATAATAATAATAATAATAATAATAATAATAATAATAATAATAATAATAATAATAATAATAATAATAATAATAATAATAATAATAATAATAATAATAATAATAATAATAATAATAAAAGTTCTGTGTCTTTAACTATTTGAAATGTGTCTTGCATTTAATACGCACTTTGCAGTTGCTGGGCACCCGGTTTATTCTTCCTATTGATCTTAATGTTGACGTAGAGACTGATTGTGTGAGTCCCATGGATCACACCCCTCAATTCTCCTTTTGTCCCTTTTTACATGAAGTATTAGACACTGCAATTCATAGATCTCAGGACCTCAACTGGTAAGGATAATTTGGCTGCTCCGGTAATTACAGAGCAATTGATGCATATTTTTTTATCTTTCCATCTCAATGGGAAGATTTCCTAGTCGCTGGAAATCTGCCCATGTTATCCCGTTACATAAAGGTGGTGTTAGAGATGATTTAAATAATTACCGTCCTATCTCCAAGTTACCCGCTTAGCGAAGGTCTTGGGAGTCTTGTGAATAATAATCACCTTAAGTCCTTTCTCTCAAATCACTCAGTACTAAACCCACACCAATCTGGGTTCAGAGCCAACCATAGCACATTATCAGCCATCCTTTTAATAATAATAATAATTCATTACATTTATATAGCGCTTTTCTAGAGACTCAAAGCGCTCCCCACAATCTAGGGTGGAAATTGCCTCCTTCACCACTACTGGTAGCACCCAACTTGGGCTATGCAGGCTCAATGGCTGCCATACACTGGCACCAGGCACACATCACACTACACAATGGCTGAACGGCTCAGGAGACAGGGATTAATATCAGCCAATTAAGGGGAAGGGATGATTAGGTGGCCTTGATGTCAGAGACCTGATTGGGAATTTGACCAGGAACGTCGGGGAACCGCCTCCTCTTTGCGATAAGCGCCCTGGGTTCTTTAACGACCGAATTCAGTCAGGACCTCGGTTTAGCGTCTCATCCGAAGGACGGCACTCGCAGCTGTACGGTGTCCCTATCACTGTAACAGGGGCATTATAAATGATGCATTTACTTACTTATGCATTTCGTTTTTTTTTTTTTACCAATTATCTATTATGTCCTTGTTCATTTACTGGTGCTTATTATTTAGTTTTTTTCTTCAGTTGTTTGTTTAATTATTGTTTGTGTTGTTTATTAGGTGAGATACCTCCATAAACCTCTATTTATTTATAAATTATTCGCTATTATTTAGCTTCATTACGCAAATAAATAACATAAACAGTACTCAAGTACAGCTTCGAGGTAATTCTACTTTACTTGAGTATTTTCATTTTAGGGAACTTTGTACTTTTACTTCACTCCATTTCAAAGGAAATATTGTAGTTCTTACTTCACTATATTTATCTGAACCAATCAGTTACTAGTTCATTTAAAGAAAAAAAAATTTAATACAAGACATGGCATATGTAGATCAAGATAATGTACTTTTAAATTGAAGCCTGCCAACTGAGGACGTAAATCAGAGCAGCATAAGGGGACCACATAATCACTTTAGAGGTCAATGGATGGAGGTTTGAACGCTCCCAAGCACTGAAAAACACAAGAACATCATACAGAATGTGTATTTTTCATATGCAAGTACATTCAATATCAAATACATTTCTACTTTCACATAAGTAGAATTTTGAATGGAGGACTTTACCAGAGTCTATTTTATCTGGGTATTTCTACTTTCACTCAAGTAAAAGGAACTGTGTACTTCTACCACAGCTAGAAAGTTACTTCTACCGCTAGCCTACTATGCTATGAAGGGGTTTACTGAAAGCGTCTTGGACTGTGAGCTCGTTCTGAGTAGTGGTTGTGTGTGTCTGGCCTCTTAATCCCAAGTAGCATGCATTCATGACGCAAATCTCATTTAGTTGTGTCACAGTACAATATTCTGCACTACTTAACAAAAAAAAATTAAAAGGTGATTTACTTCAGTTTTGTGGCATTCTTTCGTTTCACCGTCAGTGATATACTGCTCATCAGGTGAGAGGATGCTTTATGTGGAAGTTAAATGGCAAGACATTGTACAATAATTTAGGCAGGGAGCATTTATCGGAACATTTATGTGTGTTTGTGTGTGAGACAATCTGTAATGTGTGCCCTCGGTGTCCACTGTCTGTCCCACAGCTGGGCAGGAGCAGCTCGACATGAATGGCACCATTGTGGAAGGTCCATCTTCTCGAGAGACTTGAATAAATGCTGCTGTGTGTTTGTGTTCCTGGCTTTGTTCATTGTGAACTCTGCTCCTACAAATAGCCTCTGTATTCAGGCTGCTGATGGCTGAGGAAGCATACCCCTCTATGTAGAGTCCTACAGTCCACACAGTGATTTAACCTCTACATACCCCTCTATGTAGAGTCCTACAGTCCACACAGTGAATTAACATCTTCATACCCCTCTATGTAGAGTCCTACAGTCCACAGTGATTTAACCTCTACATACCCCTCTATGTAGAGTCCTACAGTTCACACAGTGAATTAACATCTTCATACCCCTCTATGTAGAGTCCTACAGTCCACACAGTGAATTAACATCTACATACCCCTCTATGTAGTCCTACAGTCCCCACAGTGAATGATCCTCTACATACCCCTCTATGTAGAGTCCTACAGTCCACAGTGAATTAACATCTACATACCCCTCTATGTAGAATCCTACAGTCCACACAGTGAATTAACATCTACATACCCCTCTATGTAGAGTCCTACAGTCCCCACAGTGAATGATCCTCTACATACCCCTCTATGTAGAGTCCTACAGTCCACAGTGAATTAACATCTACATACCCCTCTATGTAGAGTCCTACAGTCCACAGTGATTTAACCTCTACATACCCCTCTATGTAGAGTCCTACAGTCCCCACAGTGAATTAACATCTACATACCCCTCTATGTAGAGTCCTACAGTCCACACAGTGAATTAACATCTACATACCCCTCTATGTAGAGTCCTACAGTCCACACAGTGAATTAACATCTACATACCCCTCTATGTAGAGTCCTACAGTCCACAGTGAATTAACATCTACATACCCCTCTATGTAGAGAGTCCTAGTCACAGTGAATTAACCTCTACATACCCCTCTATGTCAGTCCACAGTGATTTAACCTCTACATACCCCTCTATGTAGAGTCCTACAGTCCACACAGTGATTTAACCTGTACATACCACAAATACTGTGGCATGGTCATGCTGGACCTACAAAAGGCCTTCGACACTGTCAATCACTCCATTCTGATTGACAAGCTAAAAGCAATTGGTTTCGATAGTTTATCAGTGAGCTGGATGCAATCCTACAGTACCTTGAGGGGAGAGAACAGATGGTGGAGGTAAACGGTACTCTACCCCCCCCCCCCTCACAGTGAGCTGTGGTGTTCCACAAGGAAGCATACTAGGACCGCTACTGTTCCTAATTTATGCAAATGACATAAAGGAATGTGAATCACTACCCACTTTCAAAACCACTCTCAAAGAGCACCTACGGGACACTGCAATTCTAAACTGGCCCCTGTAAATGTCCTAAACCAACCCCCTCCAATGTACAGTAAATGTTCTAACTAGGGCTGGCCTTCGAATTTTCTTTTGGAATTCGAAGCTTCGGGGCCGAGATTCGATTTGAATTCGAAGCTTTGAAAAAAAAAAAAAAATTTAATGTTGTGGAACTTGTACAGCACTTTGTTCAACTTTGTCAGTGCTGTAAAGTTTTAAACTTTTTAAATCTTAGACAAACGAAACACTTTGCTTTCATGAAATATTGTAAGCCGTCATTTGAGGCTTTATAAAAACAGCACAATGAACACAAATCTGTCAGTGCCGAGTCCGGCCTCATCTTAAATAACAAACAGCATTGCTTGTTGTAGTTAACAAAGAGAGGCAGAGTTGATTTTTTTTTTTTTATATAATGAAATTTTATTTTCATATTCGAATGCCATGACCATCGAACGAAGCTTTGAAGTATTTAAGACAGCCCTAGTTCTAACCCAATAACACACGAGACCCTCTTCTTGGGACCAAGTAAAATTTCGTCGATATTACAGTTTCCCCCACCCCGCCTACCCAACCCCCCACCTACCCAACCCACCCCACCTACCCAACCTCCTCCAATGTACAGTTTTTATGTCAAATGTATACTCTCTTTTTTAGATGCTTTTTGTATCACAAACAGTACTGTATTTGTAAATCTGGTATGTCATAAATGTATAGATGTAGCAGTACTGTCTACATGTATGTCATGTATGTCATTATATGTTATGATGAATTGAAAATGGGGGACCCTGATGTAAACCAGACGAAAGTCTTTCTCTGGTCTGCATCCCCTTGTGTGTATTGAGCTGTACTGTACCCATTCTGCAATCTGTTAATACAATTTTCAATCAATCAATCAACCCCTCTATGTAGTCCTACAGTCCACACAGTGATTTAACCTTTACATACCCCTCTATGTAGAGTCATACAGTCCATACAGTGAATGAGCCTCTACATACCCCTCTATGTAGAGTCCTACAGTGTGCACAGTTAATTAACATCTACATACCCCTCTACATACATTGTCATTTAGCTGACACTTTTATCCAAAGCGACTTACAAGTTCTGTACAACAAGTGAGCAGGAAGGGTACAACTCTTATAGCTGGGTAACAATGTTCATCAAACAGTGCTGAAACTTGGGTGTTGCAGTATTGAGTGCATAGTAGTAAATACATATTTAGGAAGAGTGCATGATACTACTAGTATAAGACAGTAGGAAGGTTAGTGTTTTTTTTTTTTTTTTTTTTTTTATTTCAGATGAAAGACTAATGGAGACTATAACAGTCCACACAGTGATTCAGCCTCTACATACCTCTCTATGGAGACAAACAGTCCACACAGTGATTCAGCCTCTACATACCTCTCTATGGAGACAAACAGTCCACACAGTGATTCAGCCTCTACATACCTCTCTATGGAGACAAACAGTCCACACAGTGATTCAGCCTCTACATACCTCTCTATGGAGACAAACAGTCCACACAGTGATTCAGCCTCTACATACCTCTCTATGGAGACAAACAGTCCACACAGTGATTCAGCCTCTACATACCTCTCTATGGAGACAAACAGTCCACACAGTGATTCAGCCTCTACATACCTCTCTATGGAGACAAACAGTCCACACAGTGATTCAGCCTCTACATACCTCTCTATGGAGTCGAGACCAAAAGCCCTACAGTTCACACACTGAATCAGCTTCTACATGCAGGGGGCAGTCTGACAGGATCAGTTTGTTACATTAGGATATTAACACTTTCAGTGCCACCAGGGGGCGCACGACTTAGTGCTTGAATGCCACCATCGGCGCCAATGTTAACGTTAATATCGCCTAATCTATGTTTTAAATTATGGCCATGTGTCTAATCTGCCCGTCGCTTATCAAAGAATCATTTTCCAGTCAGTGCTGTCAAGGCAGATTGGTTTTTTATCGCTTCATTTCCGTTTGAGAGCATTTTGAAAAGCACCCGTTTTGAGGTAAAAAACAGCCCATTCTGTGATAATCGCCTTTTACTGGAATATTCCAGAACGTTGATATTTGTCGGCCTATTTATGAATAGTTTTCAAATAAACGCTAGATGATCAATAGTATACGTACATTCGAGGCGCGCGCTGATAATAGCCGTTTTCATTTCCTCATGGATTTTACAGTGAAACCGCTGGAGCACATATCAGAAAAAAGCTTATATTTTCATCAAAACGAGTCTGATTATCCTAACACTGATAACATAGATTCCTTACCTGACATCAGATGGTATCCAACTGGTATATTCCAATTCCTGATCACCATTCGAAAAAATCGATAAGTGTATCATAGATCTAACGTGTATACAGTAGAACTCATGCTTGCCGCGGCTCAGAGTCTCCAGAATGAACTCTGGTAACCCCGGCTGCATCAGTGGACTGGAAAATGTGGACTGAAATTTTTTTTTCCCCATCCATTTTCATTGAGTCCATTCCAAAATCCCTGATGTCATCTGGGAGACGATAGGGGGCGCTTTTTTCACATCTGATCGCCGGCGGCCCTTGGGTAGGCTAGGGTAGGCTCACGTGATGCAATATGATTTCAGATCGCTAAAAAAAAAAAAAAAATCCGAGAAATCTCGTGAGTGGCTTTCAACGTAACTATTGTAAACCCGAGATAAGCCGTGAGTGGCATAGAAAGTGTTAACGGCTAAAACATCACTATGGAAAAGCTGAACAAAGCAAATGTCCTGTACATTCATAGGGAGGTGTAGTGGTTACGTCATTGGTGTTTCCCGCGCGGTCCACCCTCCTTGAAATTGCTGTGTATTTCCAATTGACCCATTTCTAAATCGTCTCGTTTAAAACAAATAAAGCATGAACATTGGCATGGTGTACCTTTCTGTGTGTATTTATCCACAATCTATAGCTCAACATGAAAACATTTGCAATTAATCGTAAAAGTAGCAAAATAACAATATTTATGTTTTCGTTCACTGAGGAACTACACTCACTTTAGTGCTGCTGACTGACGTCACCACAGCGTAGACTCCTGGCTGTATTACTGTACGCACTGTACTACAGGCGTTCTACTGTTAAGTGTCGTTTTTTTTTTTTTGACAAATTTAAAACCTTATAATAACCAACTTTTTTTGTATCCACTTTTTCTCCTTATTTTCTATTTTTCTCCTATCCCAATTTCGTGTTTCCAATTCTCCCCTCCCCTGTCTTGAACGTTGCTCGCATATGCCCCCCCACTGGTCGGTTGTAGGGAGAATAGAAGCCTTGCATCACGTTTCCCCTCCGATACACAAGGAGGCAGCCTGTCACATCTTTTCACCTGCCAGCGCGGACTCTCATTGGCGAGGTGTAACATGTAGGAGGCTCACACTACCCCCGCCATTTCCTGTCTCTGCTGTGCAGGCGTCCCCCAACCGACCTGTAGGAGTCGCTGTCCACAACGTCCAGATTACCACCCATCGACTTCCACCCGCTGACTCTGCCAATTGAGCCAGTATGACTAGCCGGCCCAAGCCGGAGGCAATGCTGACACCCGGATTTGAGAATAACCAACTTTATTTCAACCAAAAATGCTTAAAACAATAATGTTACTCTCATTTTGTGCAAAAATGAAAAGCTTGCCAATGTTCATTATTATTACAATAGCTGATAATACATTTTCCCAATGATAAATCCCTATACTGTAGGGGTGGACCGTGCAGGGAACTAAAGTGACGTCAGACTACACCTCCCTATAGAGTCCAAGACGTCAACGCAGCCCCGGACATCAGATGTGTCAAAAAATAGAAATGTATCCAAATCTAAAGTAAAAAGTGTCCCTCTGTGTTTTACTGCCGCTGCATGTCCTACTGTTCTATTGCTCCAGGGAGCCTCCTCCACCTGCACACACACAAGAAAGGCTGCAAACAAAGTCAGTGACCTACAACAGTCACCCAGGATCAGGACATTACTCGGAGTAGAATTAATGACCCTGCGTTATGTGGCCATACTACAGTCACGGCCACGTTATCCACCGCCATGCCCTAGATCTTCATCTCCGCTGAGGGTGGAGGGTAAGACGGAATGGAGGGAAAAAGAGAGATGGTGAGAGGAAGAGGGAGGGGGAGTAAATACAATAGCTAGATGGAGAAGAGAGAATGCGTGTGACGCGGGAGGAAGAGAGAGAATGAGATGAGAGAGAAGAGAGGGATAGATGGAGAGAGGGGGGGAGAGACGGAGAGAGAAAGAGATTGAGAGACAGAGATAGGCAGGCAGAGACAATGACAGAGTGAGAGAGACAGAGATGCAGACACAGAGAGAGAGATGGAAAAGGGAGACAGAAGAGAGAGAGAGACAGAGACATAGTACAGACAGAAAAAAGGAAAGACGGACAGACAGAGAGAGATTGAGAGAAAGATAGGCAGGCAGAGACAATGACAGAGAGTAAGAGACATACAGACAGAAAAGGGAGACTAACAGAGACAGACACACAGAAAAAAAGAAAGACAGACAGAGACAGAGTGAGAGAGAGAGGCAGAGAGAGAGAGACAGGGAGAGAGAGACAGAGTGAGAGAGACAGGGAGAGAGAGAGAGACAGAGTGAGAGAGAGAGACAGAGTGAGAGAGACAGGGAGAGAGAGAGACAGGGAGAGAGAGAGACAGAGTGAGAGAGAGAGACAGAGTGAGAGAGACAGGGAGAGAGAGAGACAGGGAGAGAGAGAGACAGGGAGAGAGAGAGAGACAGAGTGAGAGAGAGAGAGTGAGAGACAGAGAGAGACAGAGTGAGAGAGAGAAATACAGACAGACAGACAGACAGACAGACAGACAGACAGACAGACAGACAGACAGACAGACAGACAGACAGACAGACAGACAGACAGACAGACAGACAGACAGACAGAGAGTAGACTGTAGCTAGATAGTGTGACTCCTGAAGGGACAGGCTGACTGTAAGGGACTGAGCCAGCCCAGGACGTCTCATCTGCCAGCTCGCTTTGTGACTCCTAGTCACACAGTCAGCCGTGGGGGGGGGGGGGGGGGGGGGGGGGGGGGAGGAGACTTCCTGCACCCAACCACTCCCGAGACAACATATATCACTTCTGCCCTGCTATTGTATGTAGCCTACTGTCTCCACCCTGCTATTGTAGTATATTATTTTCCCTCATGAAGACGTAAATATCATCTCTACCCTGCCATTGTAGTATATCCGGCAAACCTCTATTGATAATATAATGACCTCCATTGAACCTCAGACACTATTTCCTCAATTATTTTCCACTGTAGTAGGCATAACGACAGTTATATGAGTACTGGCTAAGCGTCCCGCTCTTAAGCCATACCGAGATATACCTCATCTCATGTACCTAGTGTACTCCATCAACGAATAAAACCAATACACCCATCACCTGCCAGGCCCCGCCCTAGTGGAGTACTATATAGTACTAGGCGTGGTCACCACTCACTCTTCCTCGGAAAATCGTTTCCAAAGAAAAGTTTCCCCAAGGGAACTCAGGGCACGCTAAGAGCGGGACGCTTAGCCAGTACTCATATAACTAGGTTATATACATAACGTGTCGTTATATACTCGTACTGGCATCGCGTCCCGCTCTTAAGCCATACCGAGATATGGGGTAGAGCGGACGCGAGGCCCGACAAATGTACCCCCTGAGGACCCGTAAGCCCACATCAGGGGGGAGGGGAGTCCCGTCACCCCATTCTTCCTAATGAAGAGGGGGCGGCAGTCAACTCCACCCGAGTGCGAACAAGAGGGAACTAGAACCTCTTGAACACGGCGCTTGCTCAAGAGGCTCAAACGGGGCCAAGGACAATCGACCGAGGACCAATTGAAGATCCCAGCTCGGAGCCAAAGAGCGTTTTACCGCGTCGAGCGCCAAGCAGGAAACGCCTCACAAGAGGGTGGCTGAACAAAACAGCACCCTCAAATCCCTCATGATAAGAGGATATAGCTGCATATACCCTCACCGTCGAAGCCGACAGTCTTTCAAGGAGAGACTGAAGGTAAATAAGGACAGCATCCGGGTCCCTGCCCCCCGCCTTACACCACTCTTGGAACATACGCCACCTGCCCGCGTAAAGCGCGACAGTGGAGGGAGCATGCGCATTCCGGATGGGTCCATCCTCTCCAGACTTACCCTCTCACCAGCCAAACCATCAGAGGTTGGCGGAACACCGGGGGCTGAAACAGCGACCCGTGTGCTTGAGAGAGGGCCCTCGCCGACCAAGGAATAGGCCACGGCGGGGCTACTAGTAGCTGGATCAGGACCGGGAACCACACCGCTGTGCCCCGGTCCGGCGCGACCAGGATCACGGTCCTGCGCTCCCTCCGTATCCGCTCCAACAACTGATTCAACAGATGTATAGGGGGAAAGGCGTACAGAAGGCCGGGCGGCCATGGAAACATCGAGAAGGCATCCACCCCCAAGGGGGGATGATCTGCCCGACTGACCGAGAACCACAAGGGGCACTTGTGAGATTGTCTGCTCGCAAACAGATCCACTGAAGCCTCCCCGAAGCGATCCCAGATCTGCCTGACTATATCGTGGCACAGTTCCCACTCGCCGGCACGAGGACCGCCCCGAGACATCATATCCGCGCCCACATTTTCCTTGCCAGGGACGTGGAGCGCCCTCAGACTGTGCAGCCTGTTTAGAGCTGCCCATAGCCAGAGTTCGACCGCCGCCCGGCGCCCGGTGCAGGCGGATGGATCGAGTTCCACCCTGCCTGTTGATATACGCCGCTGCCGTCATACTGTCCGTTCTGATCAGAACGTGCTCGCCTACCACCAGGTGGGCGAACCGTCTGAGGACCAGGAGGACCGCCCTCAATTCCAACACATTGATGTGCAGGGTAGACCAGGCAGCATGGATCGTCCAGCTGCCCCCCAAAAATTGTTGCCGGCCTCAGTGTCCGGTAGATTTCAATCTACCGGTCAAATGAGAGAAATTCCGGTCAGAGTTTATTGAGCTTAAAAACAATTGATAGGCAAAAGAATGACAACAAAACAAAAGAATGACATTAGGCCTGCCGCTATAAGCAATAAATCGATTAATTGCCGCGATAATTAAAATGAATGCAATGATTTTGACGGGCGCGATTAATTGCTATTTGCGCGTTTGTTTTAATGATTGTCTATATGAATTGAAAATGGGGGACCCTGATGGAAACAAGACAAACGTCTTTCTCAGGTCTGCATCCCCTTAACAATTGTATGTATTGAGCCGTACTGTATTGTACCCATTCTGCAATCTGTTAAATAAAGTTTTCATTCATTCATTCATTCATTCAGGCGGAACCAGTGCCCCTTGCAGTCTCTCTCCGTGTGGGTTGGCCGCTGGCGTTACTACAGAGCACAGCACGGGAGCTCCGTGGGGCAGTAGCAACGCCACATATAGCTTAACTACATTTCTCAATAGTGTTGCTCCTTTTAACCAAGTAGCGTTATTTGTAGTGTAACGTTAGAATAACACAGAATAACGTTAATACAATTACATGCATCATTGTTTACAATGAACGGGTGGGGCTAGTCAAAGCACTGGAGACGGGGACAAGTTAAACATGAATTAATTTATTATAACGGGTCGTTTTCGAGTCGTGCTGCAGTGCCTACGCACCACAGCTATTCTATTATATACTGCTTTGACGCTTCCTCCTCATCGTTGATTGCCTGTAGTAGCTGCATCTAACGTTAGTAGCTAACGCTAAAACAAAAAAACACAACCGGACGAGACAAGTTGTCGGCTAGGATAATCACAACAATACTTCCGGTCCGGTCGGTGGGCTTCAAAATAAAAGTCTTAAACCGGAAAAGACTGAGCGGTGGGCTTCAAAATAAAAGTTTTGGGAAATAAATTTCTCAAAAAAATTCTCTAAACCGGTCGCAATAATATCGCTTATCGCGATATTTTCGGGGGCAATTAATCGCCCAGCAAAATGTGTTATCGTGGCAGGCCTAAATGACATCATCAAGGCATGTAGATTTATAATATTTTTACTTAAAACTAGGCTACTTTAATATAAAGTCATTATATTCCAAATAAAATAAGTCCCGAGACTCGTGCTGCTGCCGACTTTAAATCAAATAGGTGTCTGTGGGCAGTCGCCCGACATTAATAAACAACAGTCTGTTATAATCACATTTTTATGAGCTAACGAATTCCGTTATATTGGACATTTGTATTAATTATATCAAGCGAAGAACTGAGAAATTTGGCAGAGAGAGACGGCAACATTATCGTGGGTTTGCATGACGACTCTCTCCACCTCGCAACGACTTATTTGCAAAGAGTATGGCGCTGCAGAGCAGCTGATTCAGCTGTTATTGGCTCTTTTCTGGGGACCGCACAGCAGCGCCCCCCACCCAACATTGAATTGAAAATGGCTGAATTGGAGTACTGCTGGAATACTGCATTGTGCTGCTGCTGCTCCGGCTCTGCAGCTTCACAAAAGTTCGCACACCCAGCACTAAGCTCTTGCTGACAACGTCGTTGTCATTATTAGAAGCAACGAGGAAACAAATGTAATGATCGTTTCGTTCATCGCATAGGCTATTTAATTTTAGCCTATTTTAATACAATTCAAATAATCAAATTGTGCTTAGACTCAGGGAATTATTTTCACCGGACATTAAGACCGGAGAGATTAAATATGTCGGACTTCAACAGATTTTGCCGGTCAAATACCGGTAATTACCGGCTAACGGAAACGCTGCCCCATTGGTGAGGATACCAGGCCTCCTCCAATGGGCGAGATCCCCCCATATCGACAAAGGAACCGTCAACTGTTTCCATTTGTCCCTCACCGAGTCTATTCTCATACTGGAGAACCACCTCTGTATCCTCCTCATGAAGAGGAGGCCAAGAGGAACCACCGCGTGAGCAGATGCCATCATACCGAGCAGGCGCATCACTTGCAGCGCAGTGACCGTCTTTCCAAGACGGAAACCCGCAAGCGCGTGGAGGATAGACACCCTCCGTTGCTCCGAGAGGGTTACAATCATGGGCCTCGACCTCAACGTCAAGCCCAAGTACTCCACCTGTTGACTGGGAAGAGGCGTACTCTTCTTCCAGTTCACAGCAAAACCCAGCTTGGTGAGGAATTCCACCACCAGCCTGGTATGAGACCTGGCGACCTCCTCCGACCGGCTGAGGAGCAGAATGTCGTCGAGATAGAATAGAATTCGTATTCCCTCACGACGTAGAGGCTCCAGCGCAGTCTCTACGCACTTGGTGAATGTGCGGGGAGCCAGAGAATAGCCGAACGGCAACCTCTGGTATTCGTACGCTACGCCCTGAAAAAGGAACCGTAGGAACTTCCTGTGAGGAGGGAAAATCGGGATGTGAAAATACTAGAGGTGGGCATAGATTAATTTTTTTAATCTAGATTAATCTATCTGCAATCCTGGATTTAATCTAGATTAAAATGGCCCAAAAAAAAAAAAAAAAACCTGCCGAAGGCATTCAAAATATGTGTGTTCTACCCAAATAATGACCAGAAGTAAGTCCTTACTTTTTCTTTCCTCCTTATGTTTCTCAGGCCAGGTGGCCCATTACACCATGAGCCCATCTCCCGTTTCCAAAATGCATTACAGACTGTTTGAAAAAGCTGTTTTGCTATGATAATTGGTAATGAAATATCAAAATAATGTTCAATAAGATGTACTTGTGTTTAATAAGTTGTTTTATTCAGAAGTTAACACAAATAAATAATATTACCAGTACAGTACAGTATCTAGCACACTCTCAGGAGCAAAACAGAAAGAATCATTTCAAACTTGAACTATGTGACATGGCTTGAATCAACTGCTCCAGTGGAGTAGCTCAGTGGCCAACTGTGGTTGTACTGGGCAGCTCCAAGGTGTGAATGGAACTGTATGAATGTGAAGCAGGGCGTTCCTGAAAAAGAGCATCTGTGCTCAGCAAACCTACCCTGGGTAAATAAAGAAAAAAAATATATTATTTTTTATTTATTTTTTTTAGATTAATGCGTTAATTATATTATCGCGCGATACTAGTATAGCGTTAACGCAGCACGTTAACGCCGTTAACGGCCCAGCTCTAGAAAATACGCATCCTTCAGGTCTATGGAGGTGAACCAGTCTCCCACTCTGACAGCAAGTAGCAGGTGTTTGACGGTCAACAACCTGAATGGTCTCGCCACAATCAGACGATTGAACGTGGACAGATCCAGTATAGGTCTGACCCCTCCCGTTTTTTTGGGCACCAGAAAATAACGGGAGTAGATGCCTGACATCGCGTCCTCTCTCGGGACCACGACTATGGCCCGCTTCGCCAACAGAGATCGGATCTCGTCGGCCAGAGCTGTCACTGCTGCTGGCCCTGATAATAGGGTCTGCACCAAACCTGAGAACGGAGGGTAGGATTGTGCGAACTGCAAGACAAGCCCCCCCTCAACGTTCTCTCCATCCACTCCTCCAAACGGCATTCTTGTCGCCATATGTGATAATAATCCCAAAGCGCACCCGCCGTCAACTGACGCTGGGCCGCAAGGAACAGTAGATAGGTGGCCCGGTCCCTCCCGCTGTGCGTAGCCTCTGAACCCGCCAAAGCGGACAGGGCGGTCGCACCCAAGGGGGGACCCCGACAGAAAGGGCCGGTTTGATACAGGAGAAGCTGCCATCAAACTGGTTGACACACGCTTCCCCCTGAACACCCCTCTAGCGCATGCTGAGGAGTTGTTCTACAGCTAGACATGCAAGGCGTGAGGACCCCATGGGTTCCTACTAGGGATGGGTACCTTTCACATTTGAACCGGTACCTGTACCTGTGAATCGATACCGGTACCCAACGGTACCTTTTTTCGGTACTTTAGTCTCAAGAAATTTTATTTACCTACCTCAGTCGTAAAAAAAATATATCCAAACTTCAAATAACTACAATTTCGACAGTTTTCGGCTTGTCATTGCTCCGACTGCTTTGTTGTTGAATCAAGTCAAATCCTAGGTAAGCATATATTGTGCGTGTGAACGTTGACATGAAAAGAAAAAAGTTAAAAAAAAAAAAAAAAAAAAACGGTTTCTCACTTGATTAGATACTCGGTAGTACCGACGTGTTTCGGTTCGGTACCTCAAAAGTACCGAATTCGGTACCCATCCCTAGTTCCTACACGCCGTAGCCCTGCAGTGATATTGCTACCACCCAAATCACGCACGCCTCTTCTTTGCAGACCACTGCCGCTCTCACGGGAGTGGGAGGCATCAGCGTGATACCCCGCCTGGCGAAGGCGAGGCCGGGGTAACCCGTGCTGAGTAGGGATGCCCCGATCGATCGGCCACCGATCGTTATCGGCCGATAATCAGTATAAATATGCGATCGGTGATCGGTGATAATGCTTTATTTTCGCCGAGCGTCAAAACCGATCTCACTCGCTCGTCTCGCTGAGTTCTGTCTCAGACACCGGGAGCTGTGCGGCGTCTGCTCCTCCCTCCAGCCCCTCCTGCGCGCATGTAAACACGGGTCTAGTAGTCTAGTCTAGTGTGATGGGAGGACGGCGTCTCCCTTAGCTAACGTTAGCTACCGTTACAAAATGACCCAGTCAACCATTCACTTCCAGTCCAATACATGATGAGGCATTGTCTAACCCAGTGCTTCTCAAACTTTTTCTGTCAGACCCCCCTTTGGCGGACCAAAATATTTTGGGGCCCCCCCCCCCTCGCCCCAACAAATAGTCATGAAATGGGCCATGTTTAAATTTATTGAAATTTATATCGTGACCTTTCAAATTGGCCCTACAGTATATTTTGTTTTCAGAGCTGTCATGGATGAAAAGCCAGCTTCACACAGATACTGTATGTGGTGCTGAATGGTATCAACACCTTAACTGCTGCATCATGAGATACTTGGTGGGCCATGAGATAAGATACTTGGTACTCAGCACCACACTCTGAAACTAGCTCTCTAGGTGGTATCAGATGAGATTTCAAAGAGTTCTTCCAAGAGTTTGGATGGAGATGTGTCAGGAAGCTTTGTCTCAATGTTGTCTGTAAAGGTTTTTTTTATCCAGAGTAACTTGGTGATCCTTTTCTGTGTTTTATTAAATAATGATTTTCAGATTTTGAGAAATGGTATTTTCATGGAGAACTGTGCAGCTGCAACAGATAGCACTTTAGTGATCATTTTCTGTAATAAAAAAAAAGAAAAAAAATGTTTTTTTTTATATAAATCTCAATGCCCCCCCTGTCATGCCTCTGCGCCCCCCCTGGGGGGCACGCCCCCCACTTTGAGAAACACTGGTCTAACCGAACGGTATCTAGCCGGCCAGCTACCGATAGCTCCTGACATCAACAAACGCTCCAGCAAGTCTACTATAGAGACGTGTATGATACCTCAGCTAGCTCATGTTAGCTGACGCCAGCTCACTGTTCAAAACGAAATGTCCCACTGAACTAAATAGTTCACAGAGGCGCTGTATCAACGTTATATAGCCGGCCAGCAGTAGCCACAGATAGCTCCTGATATCAATGTTTTATAACACTCAATTGATGCGTATTCGAGCTGAGGGCATGTTGTTGAATTTGATCAATAGGGTCCAGCTGCACCTCCGGAGAATCCTGGCCGTAGCTGCAGGCTACTCGAGTATAGGGTCTAGCTGCAGCTCCGGAGAATCCTGGCCGTAGCTGGAGGCTACTAGAGTACACACAGACAGTGGAGCTTGTTGCGTGGTGGCGATGTCTCGCAGATAATACAAGTACAAGTCTAATTATATAATATATATATTTTATAAAAAAAGAAAAAAATTATAAAATAATTTTTAATTTCTTTTTTAATCAAAAACTATCAGTATCGGATCGGTATCGGCCATACCTCGGTATACCTCCTGAGTAGTGTTGTCAAAAAAAAATCGAAAAATCGATACGTATAGATTCTGAATAATTAAAACGGTTTCAATACTAATTTCCCGAAATATCGATATTTAATTATTCATAAAAAATAATTAAGAAATTTGTATAAGGAAGTTGCATTGTTCATTTCAATACCTGTAATAGTACAGTACACACACATGTGCATTCAGTTAAGTCGGAATTAGGGATGGGTACCTTTCACATTTGAACCGATACCGGTACCTGTGAATCGATACCGGTACCCAACGGTACCTTTTTTCGGTACTTTAGTCTCAAGAAATTTAATTTACCTACCTCAGTCGTAAAAAATAAATCCAAACTTCAAATAACTACAATTTCGACAGTTTTCGGCTTGTCATTGCTCCGACTGCTTTGTTGTTGAATCAAGTCAAATCCTAGGTAAGCATATATTGTGCGTGTGAACGTTGACATGAAGTAAAAAAAAAAAATACTTTTTTTTTTTTTTTTTTTTTGGTTTCTCACATGATTCGATACTCTGTAGTACCGACGTGTTTCGGTTCGGTGCCTCAAAAGTACCGAATTCGGTACCCATCCCTAGTCAGAATATGACTGTAATACAAACAGTTCAGTTTGTCAGGTTTACATCTGTCTGCTTGAGAAAATACCATGTTCTGCAATCAAAAATTATTGAAGTGAGATGAACAGTTATTTTTAAATGTGTGATCTAAAGATAAACAAAGGGTTTTAAAAGTGTTATATTTATCTTCTCTTATAGTACCAGAGAGAAGTTGAGGAGAATCAACCAGCAACAAAAGCAAAATGTATAAAAAAATAAAGAAAAAGAAATTTCAAGGTATCGCATCGAAGTTAGAAATTCCAGTATCGTGACAACACTACTCCCGAGCCACTCTTGTGGTTGCACCTTTGCGTCTGTTGTCGTGCCTTTTCTCCTGTGAAATAAGTTAATGTAGCGATAAATCCAGTTTGGTTTAATTCAGTCTAACGTGTTCACACTAGGTCCGCAGGAGACACAGAGAGCTAGAAATGGGGTCTGATGAAAAACCATGCAGCCTGAATTTATGGTTGTACGATGTACATGTAACACACACACACACTTCACTCTCACAGACACACAAAACACTGAAATATAATAGAACTCTTTCACACACAAACACAGCCTGAGGACCTTAAGAGAGAGCACTGATTTTCCAGCAGACTGGTTCATAGTTCAGCTATGACTAATGCCTGCCACAACACACACGCTGGACAGGCTGCAAAAAGAGAGAGAGAGTGTGTGTGTGTGTGTGCGCGTGTGCGTGTAGCGGAGAGGAAAGAGTGACAAAGAAAGCACGAAAGGGAGATGTAACTGAGGGGTACAATTCCCTGACTGTATTGTTAGATATGATATTTAATACCACTACCTCATGTACTTTAACTTCTGGCCACCCAGTACAAGATATAAGTATGATGAACACTTTCCCACCTGATGAAACGAATCCACACAAATGTACCAAATCGAAGGTTTAATACAGCAAAGGGTGTATACAACGATCACTTAATTACATTTATGATTTGAAATATGAAATATGCACTTTTATGGCAAATGAGTATTCGTAGGTAAATCAACATTGAATGTCCAATCTCTGGTTGCGCAGGGAGTAAGTATACAACCTGGAATATTTAGGAAACGATAGCGATGGTACTTAAATGATTATAGCTGGATACACTAAGGGGGGGGGGGGGTCCCGCTGGTTGTAAGACAGTAGGAGGGGGGGGTTAGAGAAGCCGCTGGCGGTATCCCATCTGGCCGACGGTGTCTTGGGAGAATCCAAAGTCTTGGACACGGTGCCCACAGAACCTCGGGCCGCAGACGAATACAGCTGGACCCTCTGTGGACGGTATCTGCCGGTCCACAACGGAGAGACGTGAGGCGACCTCACGTGTAGAGCGCCGTCTCACCTGGAGTCCTCTCCGGGGGGTAATTCTAACACTCCGCAGTGTTGGCCTTTATCCATGGAATAATCAAAGCACACAAAGCATAATCCAAGCCGTGGAAGGCTCGCCGTCGTCCGGGTAGAGTAATCCAATATACAGGTCCAGTCGCTCTTGGCCCGGAGCTCCTCGGATGCAATCACCACTAGGGGTCTGACCAGCCTGGTTAAGCGTCCAGATAACGTCAGGAACGATGGGGGTACTGATAACTTTAGAACTCTAACCGAACGATGCACCATACATAAATAGACTATTATTAGCTTAATAGAATACGTCCAACTCGACGGTATGGTGCCAAACTATGACTATTCAACTATTAATCTACACGATATCTCAATGCCTATTCTGGGCCAAGTAGGCCTTACTACACCGCACATGCGTCGTGGGGAGGCTTTGCGTCTGTCACTCTGTTGGAGGGTAAAGAACTGGACTAAAAGAAAGTTCTACTTTACTAGCGCCATATATATATGCGCTATGAACAAATAGTACCATTCGTATTTCGCCCGACATATTACTGCGCGGAACCGGGGGTTTGCCACGACATGTTAGGCGGCACGATTGAACTTGGACCTAGGGGTATGGCAACCTGGCGCCAGGTTCTCGTCCAATGGTAGAATGAAACTATTATGGGCTGTTTAGTAGACTAAAGGGATATTCAATGCATATTGTACAAGGAATATACAGGGGATATCAAACGATATACAAACACAATTAAATATATATATATAAATAAATATACATATTCGGTTTAATCTGATCCTTCACAACAGCCGCCCCCTAATTAGTCCCACCTAATTAGCTGAGCAGAGACAGATTAACCGCACTGTCTACCACTCAAGGTCCGCTGTAAGGGTCAGTCAACTCACAAAGTCATGGGGTCATGGTCATCATCGATAGTATCTGGGAGTCGGGGCAGTTCTATGAGCCTCGCCACGGGACGTGTGTAGGTGTGCCCTTGGACGAGTACTTCAGCTGCTCGGACCTTGCCATCGGCACCGGTGATCACTTTGCTTACGCGGCCAGCCGGCCACATAGCTCTGGGTAGTGACTGGTCAATAATCATGACGACTGTTCCTTCTGTCAAATTGTCTCTCTCTTTTACCCACTTCTGGCGGGTCTGTAGAGACGGTAGGTAGTGAAGTAGGAAGCTGCTCCAAAACTTGTCAGCTAGTACTTGGCTGTACCTCCACATTCTTCGGCCGTTCGCTTCTTCAGGCCTGTACATTGTCTGGGGTAGCGCGGGGTCCAGCCGCCCCATTAGGAGTGTGTTGGGGGTGACTGGGTCGACATCTGCTACATCACTGGAGACGTAACCGAGGGGCTTTGAGTTCAATACTCCCTCGATCTCCGTGAGGACTGTCATTAGGACTTCCTCCGCCACAGTCTGGGCTCCGAGTACGGCGTACAGGGCTGTCTTTATAGAACGTACTTCTCGTTCCCAGGTTCCACCGAAGTGGGGTGCGTTCGGGGGATTAAACTGGAAGTCAATCTGGGCTGGAGCGAGGTGGGTCTTAAGTTCTGGGCCCATAGCTTGGAAGCTCTCTCTCAGCTCTCTTTCTCCGCCTTTGAAGTTGGTCCCGTGATCAGACAACAATGTAGACGGTTTTCCTTTCCATGATGTGAATCTCCGGAAGGCCATAAGGAATGAGTCTGTGCTCATGGTCGGAAGGAGCTCGATATGTATCGCTCTGGTGGTCATGCATTTGAATACAATACCCCACCGCTTCTCGGTGCCTCTTCCTCTCTTTATATACAACGGGCCAAAGCAGTCCATGCCTGTGTAGTGGAATGGCTTGTCGCCGATTCGGAGGCGACAGGGGGGTAAGTCAGCCATCCGTGGTATGCTGGGCTGCGCGCGCCACTTACGGCAGTCTAGACAGGTTCGCTGGAAGCGCCGTACTGCTTCTCTCCCTTGCAATATCCAATAACGACGTCTGATCTCCGCGAAGACTCTCTCTGCTCCTGCGTGGTGTACATCCTCGTCGTATTTCTTTATGATCAGCTCTGTGACCTTGTGTCGGCTGTTCAAGACGATCGGGTACTTAATGTCATCTGGTAGATCGGGGGCTCTCCGCAGGCGACCACCCACTCTGATGAGATTATGGGCGTCACTCTCTGGTGCCAGGTGAATCAGTCTGCTGTCTGATGGGACGGGGTTTCCTCCCTGTAGACAGTCTAGCTCATCGGGGAACGAGTCTCTCTGGGCTCGTTGTAGTAGAAGAAGTTCTGCTTCTTCGTAGTCAGCTGCTGACATGTCAGTGGTGGACTGAATCTCTGGGTGGTGCCGCAGAAATGTTCTTTGTTGCGCACTCTCTAGGGTAATGCAGTCATCTATGTTGGGGTCTGTGGAGGCGACAGTGCTCAGTCCACAGAACATAGGTTTCTTGTTCTCAGCCTCCTCGTTACTTGCTTCCCTCGGGGTGGGCGTAGGCCAATCTCCTTCCGGGAGCTTGAGGAATGCTGGTCCGTCACTGTAGAGGTTGCGACGGGTTAGGTCATCCAGAGACATTCCCCGGGTGATGACGTCAGCTGGGTTGTGTTTGGTGTCCACATACCGCCAGCTTGCTTCTTCTGTTAATTCTTGAATCTCGGTGACTCTGACTCCCACGAAGACTTTGTATCTGCATGAATCAGACTTGATCCATGTTAGTACTGTCGTGGAATCTGACCACAAGATTGTTCTATGCACCGGAATGGTGAGTTCACGTTGGATTAACGTGGCTAGATGTGCTCCTGGGAGGGCTGCGCAGAGCTCTAGACGTGGGATAGATTGTTGCTTACGTGGGGCTATTCTTGAGCGGGCCAGGATGAAGGCAGTGTGTATCTTTCCTCCCATCTCTTGGGCACGCAAATAGGCCACCGATCCGTAGGCTACTTCGGAGGCGTCGCTGAAGACGTGTAGCTCAATCTCGCATGTCTCTGGCCTCACTGTGGATGGGAAGTAGCTGCGGCGTATATTGACACCTGGGAGTGAGCGGAGTTCCGTCTCCCACTCTCTCCATGTTGAGGCAAGGTGTGCGGGTATTGGGTCGTCCCAGCCCTGGTCCTTGTCCCATAGTGCTCGTACAATCATCTTTGCCCTGGTGGTGTAAGGTAGAATACATCCCAACGGGTCATATTGTCTGGCGAGTGTTCTGTACACACTCCGTCTGGTGGTCGGTATCGCCGCCGACCTTCCCTGCTCTGGAGCCAAGGGTTTGTGTCTATAGTGGAGCGAGTCTGTTTTGAAGCGCCAGACTAGTCCTAGTGTCATTTCTTGGGCTTCTCCTGGGATTGTCGCCATCCAGGTCTCGCTGCTGGCAGCCTTGTCCGCGGAGGAGAGGCTGCGCAATACGTGCGGGTCGCTGCTGGCCCACTGCCTGAGATCAAAGCCGCCTTTGATTAGGGAGGCGCGTAACTTGATTAGGAGAGCCTCGGCTTCTTCTTGAGTCGAGACGCTTTGTAAACAGTTGTCCACGTAGAAACTGTTCTTCACACTGTGTTGGACCTCTTCATCTGCTGCTGGGTCCTCTGTGACGTGTTTCTGTAGTGCAAATGTAGCACAGCACGGGCTGCATGTGGTTCCGAAGGGGAGTACTTCCCACTGGTAGATGGATGGGTTCTCATCTCCGATCTTCTCTCTCCATAGGAACCGTAGCAGAGGCCTGTCCTCCTCTACTAGTCTCACCTGCAAGAACATCCCTTTGATATCCCCGCTTATAGCCACCTTGTCCTGGCGGAAGCGCAGTAGCACGCCTAGTAGGGAGGGGCCGAGTGTGGGGCCGGGCAAGAGCTCTTTATTCAGATTTTGGGATCCGATCTGGTAGCTGCAGTTAAACACAATGCGATCCTTGCCGTTGTGATGGACCTTGTGATGCGGCACGTACCATGATTCGGTCGTCTGATCGGCCTCTTTAATGTCAATCTTTGTTACGTGTCCCGCTGTGATTAGCTTCTCAATCTCAGCTCGGTACACACTCTCTTGAGCGGGGTCTTTGGCTAGGCGCCGCTCTGTGTTCAGTAGATAGCGCTCCGTGGCGTCTTTCTTTGCGTGAAAGGTGGGCATTCCCTCTCGCCTCAGGAGTGGAGTTGCGTATCTCATCACTCCGCCGACTGTGACTCTCTTTGTCCCCTGCTCGAGTAGGTTGATGGCGTAGATGTCTTCTTTAGAGCGAATATCTTTCTTTTCGTTCTTAAAGGGCATTGTCTCTAGGGTCCATAGCCTCTCGACATGCTGCAGGAGAGTGGTGTCTTCTTCTGTCGTTCTGGAGTGGAAGCAGCTAGTGGCTGCTGTTCGGTTGAGAGATTTAGCGAGGGGGCCTTGGAGGGTCCACCCTAGGCGGGTCTCGACTGCTGCAGGACAGCCTCGGGGGCCTGTATGGACCCGGTCAATCGGGACTATGAGTTCTGCATGGTCGGAGCCCATCAACAGGGTCGGGGTAGCGCCGTCTATGAGCGGGATAGGTAATTGGCGCAGGTGCACATATTTATCCATCAACTTGGTGACAGGGTAGGTGTACTGCGATAGTCCTATTTCTTGGCTGGTGAAAGCATTTGTGATCTTGTACCGTCGCTCTGGCTGCCCGTTGGCTGCGATGGTGAAGGAGACATTCTCGCCCTTTATCGTCTTTAAATCTCTTCTTATTGTCCGAATCGTCATTTCGTTCTTGCTCCCCCGCAGTCCCAGCTGGGTCGCAGCGGAGGCGAGCAGAAGGGTCTTCTCTGACCCGTCATCAAGGACGGCGTAAGTGTCCATGACTTTATCTTGGTAGCTCAATGTCACTCGGACTACCTTTAAGAGCACTTGGGCTCCGCTGCTGCTGGCGGGGTCAATGTACATGACACTTGCCTTGGTGCCGCTCCGTGGTGCAGGTATAGGCCGTCTTCCGTTACTTTCGTGTAGTATATCTAGATGGGCTCCATCGCACCGGCTGCACCTTTTCTTTAGGCGGCATTCGGCTGCCATGTGGGGCCGCGCACATCGATAACAGCGCCGGTTGGACTTTATCCATTGACTCACTTCTTCTGCATTCATCTTTGTGAATGAGTCACATTGTGACAGCCAGTGTTCTTTCTCACAGTAGGGACACGCTATCTTCCACTTCTCCTTTCTCGAGGGGGTGCTGTGACTCTTACTGCTCGGTACTGACTCTGATTGGTGCATGACAGTCACCGATCTTCTTCCATCATTTATTCTCCTGGGTCCCTCTCTGGAGCTTGGCGTGCTCCGCCCGAAGGTGTCCAGTCGTAAGCTGCTGACCTCTCTCGCCAGGAAGTCGGCCAGATCAAGGAGGGATGGCTCGGGGCCGTCGGGATCCCGGTAATCCCTCTGCCGCCTAAAGCGCTCCAGTCTTGCGGGTGGCAGCTTCTCCAAAATCCTCTCGACGTTAGAGTTGGCATATAGCTCATGCATGCCCTTCTCCCGTTGCGCTCCCAGCATCCCCACCAGGGACTGCACTTTGATTGACAGGTAGTCTAGTGAGCGATTGTCTGTGGCTGGGGGTAGGCGATCAATATGCCTTATCTCTTGGATTACGTAATCCCATATACGTCCATATCTCTGATCCAGCGCTGCAAGGGCCGCTGTGTATGGAGTCAAAGAGGTAGCATAGGCTAGCGCTATATTGTGCGCTCGCGGTACTTTCAGGTGCTTCAGTAGTATTGCATACTTGTGGCGTTCATCAGCGACATCCACCATCATTGTCTCTAAGCACATCCGGAGCTCCGTGTACTGTGCTCGACTCTCATAGGCGAAGTCTGGGAATGACGGCGTGGCGTTGTATGACGCCGTGGATGGCTGATACATCGGCGAGCGTTGGGGGAGAGACCTCCTGGGCGAGTCCCCTCTTGCGCCTCGCTGTGGGCTGGTACTGGCAGGGTACCATGGCCCGCTGGTCCAGGTACTGTTCCTCGGGGCTGGTCGTGCGTCGTGCTCACCCGTGAATAGAGTCGGGGGTCTGTAGCGCAGCGCCGCGGGGGTATAGCCTGGACTGTATGGGACCTCCTGGTCCGGTGGAGTACTGTGCTGTCGTCGGGCTTGGTTCTCCTCTTCTCCCTCTTCTTCCTCTATCAGATCTTCCAGATCCTGTAATCGTTTATTTAGCTTCTCCGCAGTGTATGCCGCTCCTTCCTTGTAGCTGGGTCTCGCTTGGACCGGTATGGGAAGGGGGTCTGCGGGGGGTCTAGACTCGGTCTGTTGGTCAAGTTCAGGGTCGCTTGCTTGTTGTGGTGACGCTGCCCTTGACTGTTGTCTCGACAAGTTCCTTGAGCCCCTGGCGGAGGGAGAGGGAGTTGTCCTTTTGATCAGCTGCTCTATTAGTTGCGCTTGTAGTCTGTCGCGCTCTACGTCTCTTTGGGCACCGGCAGCGGCGCGCTGGGCGTCGGCCCGGTCTCTTGCCATATTCTCTTCCATCTGGAAGCGTCTCATCTCCAGATGTGTGCGCTGTTCTTCGCTCCGTTGCTGCGCTTGGAGTCGGTCGCGTTCGGTAGAGGCTGTCAGGCTGACGAGGAACGCCTGTTGTAGTATCCTCTCCGCTTCGCTGGGGGGAGGCGGTTGTGGAGGTGAGCCGCTCCTGCGTGAGCCGCTCCTGGGGGTACTCGTTGGGGAGTCCTGGAGCTCTAGTTCCTCGGCGCTCTCCTCCTCTTCTTCCGTGCAGAGTTCTCTCTCTGTAGGGTTGTCTTCCTCCCGGGGCTGGTCGGGGACTACTTCTTGAGTAGTGGCGGGGGGTAAAGGCATGTCAATTCCCTCCTGGTCCCCACCGTGAGCTTGGTCAGTTACATTAGGACCTACTAGGGCCTCTGTGGTCGGGGAAACCTGCTCGTTAAGGTCAGACGTAATTTTACTTTCTACTTTTACCGCGTTTACCGTTTGTCGAAGGCTAGGTAGTTGACTGACAGTGTAAGCCTCTAAGTACTGAGGTGTCTGTCGTCTGCGCCGCGGGCGTTCTAGGTTAGGAGGATCGTTTCGTGGAGTGTTCATCATAGGCCATTTCGATATTAATAACACTATATTAATATTACACTAGTTACCCTCCGGCTCGAAGGACCAATTGTAACTGAGGGGTACAATTCCCTGACTGTATTGTTAGATATGATATTTAATACCACTACCTCATGTACTTTAACTTCTGGCCACCCAGTACAAGATATAAGTATGATGAACACTTTCCCACCTGATGAAACGAATCCACACAAATGTACCAAATCGAAGGTTTAATACAGCAAAGGGTGTATACAACGATCACTTAATTACATTTATGATTTGAAATATGAAATATGCACTTTTATGGCAAATGAGTATTCGTAGGTAAATCAACATTGAATGTCCAATCTCTGGTTGCGCAGGGAGTAAGTATACAACCTGGAATATTTAGGAAACGATAGCGATGGTACTTAAATGATTATAGCTGGATACACTAAGGGGGGGGGGGGGTCCCGCTGGTTGTAAGACAGTAGGAGGGGGGGGTTAGAGAAGCCGCTGGCGGTATCCCATCTGGCCGACGGTGTCTTGGGAGAATCCAAAGTCTTGGACACGGTGCCCACAGAACCTCGGGCCGCAGACGAATACAGCTGGACCCTCTGTGGACGGTATCTGCCGGTCCACAACGGAGAGACGTGAGGCGACCTCACGTGTAGAGCGCCGTCTCACCTGGAGTCCTCTCCGGGGGGTAATTCCAACACTCCGCAGTGTTGGCCTTTATCCATGGAATAATCAAAGCACACAAAGCATAATCCAAGCCGTGGAAGCAGGGGAGGAAACTAACTTTTTGGCTTACCAGCCAACTGGCTGGTATCTGATTTTTTTTACCAGCCAAATAGATTTTTTACCAGACAAAAAAAATCGCTAATTGTGATAATTACTTCTTTGTACGTCTTCGTCTAAATTGATTTTCAATCATAGTAAATTAATCACACTGTCTCTACTCTTCAAAATATTACATCATTAAATCACATATTAACATGAAAGAGGGAACTATTCTGGACTGGGTTGGGCTGAACTGGGCAGTGAAAGATGCTGGGTTGGGCTGGTCTAGATTATACTGAATGATAAATTGAAAATGGGGGACCCTGATGTAAACAAGACAAAAGTCTTTCTCTGGTCTGCATCCCCTTAACAATTGCATGTATTGAGCCGTACTGTACCCATTCTGCAATCTGTTAAATAAAGTTTTCATTCATTCATTCATCACAGCTCAACTACTAGGAATGTGTGTCTGACTCTTAAGTGCAGGAAATATTCATCAGAAAGGGGGGACATGATGGAGGGAATGGAAAGAGCAGGTTTGACAGGAGCAGGGTTGAAGGGCATATTGGAGTGTGGAGGAAGTGGACAAGGCATTAAGCAAACAGGACTGAAATGGGGAACCCTGATGTAAACAAGACTAAAGTCCTTCTCTGGTCTGCATCCCCTTAACAATTGTGTGTATTGAGCTGTACTGTATTGTACCCATTCTGCAATCTGTTAATAAGGGCTGGTTTAGGTTGGACTGAGTTGGGCAGTGAAAGAACCAAGCATTTCACTGTAATGTAATAGCTAAATAAAACAACTTGAACTTGACTTGTTACATTTGCACTCTGGTTGTATGCCAAATGTATTCTGGTTGTACTGTACTTGTGCTGTAAGATGACAATACATTGGAACCGAATCGACAACGCTAGGGGTTCAGCAGGTGTATTCTGAATGCCAAATATGACAACATCACCGTTGTGAAGGGCATATGGGCGAGTGGTGATATGGGGGGAAACTCGGTAATAATAAAATGTCACTCGGCTGCATTTAAGCAAAGCCGCTCAGTATAGTCCACTATGTTGAATGCGCGTTATGGTAGCTTGTTACATGCTAGGTAGCTAGCCGGCTAATGCTGGTCATTCTCATCCGACTCGAAGGAGACGCGTCGCGTGCTGTTGTTCGCCCCCATGTCAGACCGCACTGATATCCGAAAGCGACGACTCTACATGCAATTATTTTCATCCACTGATGTGTTTTTGTAAGTTTGTCTACGTTGTCAAGCCGGCTGCCGGTGGCAGGAGTTTGTAGGTCTGCGCGCAGTGGTCTGTCCACTTCCGCTAGATGGGCGGCGTCTTCTAGAAAACGAGTGTTCATTGGAGGAGCTTAGAGCGCATCTGTACAACGATGATGTTCATTGGTTATGGTCTGATTATTATGTGGCGCAAATGGGAGGAATCAAGGGGGGAGTCAGAGTTCGGTTTGTGCCAGTGAGCGAATCAGCAGATTGCAGAATGATTTTTTTGTTTTTGTAATTACTAGTACTCGCCAGACTGGCGAGTGCTCTTCATGAATTACTCGCCAAACGTAAAAAATACTCGCAATTGGCGAGTAAAGTGGCCTAATTTCCTCCCCTGCGTGGAAGGCTCGCCGTCGTCCGGGTAGAGTAATCCAATATACAGGTCCAGTCGCTCTTGGCCCGGAGCTCCTCGGATGCAATCACCACTAGGGGTCTGACCAGCCTGGTTAAGCGTCCAGATAACGTCAGGAACGATGGGGGTACTGATAACTTTAGAACTCTAACCGAACGATGCACCATACATAAATAGACTATTATTAGCTTAATAGAATACGTCCAACTCGACGGTATGGTGCCAAACTATGACTATTCAACTATTAATCTACACGATATCTCAATGCCTATTCTGGGCCAAGTAGGCCTTACTACACCGCACGTGCGTCGTGGGGAGGCTTTGCGTCTGTCACTCTGTTGGAGGGTAAAGAACTGGACTAAAAGAAAGTTCTACTTTACTAGCGCCATATATATATGCGCTATGAACAAATAGTACCATTCGTATTTCGCCCGACATATTACTGCGCGGAACCGGGGGTTTGCCACGACATGTTAGGCGGCACGATTGAACTTGGACCTAGGGGTATGGCAACCTGGCGCCAGGTTCTCGTCCAATGGTAGAATGAAACTATTATGGGCTGTTTAGTAGACTAAAGGGATATTCAATGCATATTGTACAAGGAATATACAGGGGATATCAAACGATATACAAACACAATTAAATATATATATATAAATAAATATACATATTCGGTTTAATCTGATCCTTCACAACAGGAGAGCTGAAGAAAGAAAGAGAAAACGAGAAAGAAAGATTCCGAAAGTAGTTGTTTCTGTGTTGTTCGCGTTGTTGTATTTTTTTGTCCTTTATTTGACCTCAGCAGTCAATCGAGAGGGAACCTCATTTTCAATGACGCAGAGGGTACATGATGGCATCATAAATTACAGAACATTCAATCAAGAAAAAGTAAACAGTAAAACAAGAGCAGTCGTACAACCAAGAACACAACAGTATAGTACAAATAAATAAGACAATAGTAGGTCAAGGATAACGATTACAAGTTGATTAAATACAGTTAATAGATCTAATGTTAGCATCGCATAGCCCTCTGACATTCATATGGGAATAAGGATTTCATCTATTAATGTCCTCTGCCACCACAGGATCCAAGGTCAGAACATCGTCCTATAAACCCTGACAGAACATCACTATAAACCTGACAGAACATCGTCCTATAAACCCTGACAGAACATCGTCCTATAAACCCTGACAGAACATCGTCCTATAAACCCTGACAGAACATCTTCCTATAAACCCTGACAGAACATCGTCCTATAAATCCTGACAGAACATCGTCCTATAAACCCCGACAGAACATCGTCCTATAAACCCCGACAGAACATCGTCCTATAAACCCTGACAGAACATCTTCCTATAAACCCTGACAGAACATCACTATAAACCCTGACAGAACATCGTCCTATAAACCCCGACAGAACATCTTCCTATAAATCCTGACAGAACATCGTCCTATAAACCCTGACAGAAAGTCTTCCTTGTAGAACCCTTGTTTTCACAGCTCTCAGTGATTCTAGTACCTAAGTACCTGGGGGTCCACATCTCAGAGGATCTGACATGGTCAACACACATAGACTCTGTTGTAAAAAAGGCGAAGCAGCGCCTCTACCACCTGAGACAGTTAAGGAAGTTCAGAGTATCTGGGAAGATACTCCAGTCCTTCTACACCGGAGCTGTAGAGAGCATCTTGACTGGAAACATCACTGCCTGGTATGGAAACAGCAAGGCACAGGACAAAAAGGCCCTACAGAGAGTGGTGCGCTCAGCTGAGCGTACTACGGGTATTGCACTACCACCCCTGCAGGTCTTATATAACAAGACTCGTGCAAATCCAGAGCCTGCAGAATAATGAAAGACCCTCACCACCCCAACAACAGCCTGTTCAAGCTGCTGCGGTCAGGCAAACGCCTGCGAACACCAGCAACTAGGACAGAGAGACTTCGGCTCAGCTTCTTCCCCCAGGCCATCAGAGTCCTGAACACTGAACTCTCCACACACAAGCACACATGAGCACACACACAACACACATACTGTATACGCTCACACACTAACAGTCACTTTAGCACGAACACACACACACACACGCTGCACACGCTCACACTCAACGGTCACTTTACACAATGAAAAGGTCACTTAAAAAAATATATATAACGGGAGTGGTTCTTGTATAGTAAATAGATGGATATAGCAAGATAGAAGGATATATAGTATAACTGTAGATTGTATAGTATAGTATTGTATAGTACTTAGTGTATATAAGACCCAGTGCCTCATGCATAGCTAACATTATATTGCACTATCGCAGGACCTTAGCATGTCCTTTTTTTTTCTTTTTTTTTAACTTCATTTTTTTAGCGTTTATCGCTTTTTCTGGTCAAGCATGACCGACAGAAACAGGTTGAATGGGATATAGATCAGGGGAAGACACTGAGAAAATACGGCGAGTCCGGGAGTCGAACTCGTGTACCCCAGATCCGTGACGCGCACGGTTGTCCCCGACGCCGAAATAGCGCCGAGATACGCGGTGAGCTACTGGAGCTCCCCCTTAGCATGTCTTTTACCATGCTTTTTGTAAACTTTATGTACATTATACCGGTTATGTCTTATTCTTATTACTTGTATTATTGCACAATCGCTGCGGGCATGACCACCCGCATTTCACTGTATGCTTGTATGCCGTGACAAATAAAACTCTTGACTTGACTTGATTTGATACATTAGAGACACAATAGAGAGCATCCTGACTGGTAACATCACCTCCTGGTTTGGGAATAGCACCGCACATGACCGCAGCAGACTGCAGAGTGTGGCTCGATCAGCCAAACACACAATTGGAGGTGGGCTTCCCACTCTCCGGGACATTTACACCAGGCGTTGCAGGGGTAAGGCTAAGAGAATAGTCAAAGACTCTAGCCACCCAAACAACTGCCTCTTTGCACTGCTGCGGTCAGGCAAGCGCTACAGGAGTCTCATGGCCAGTACAGAGAGACTCAGAAGGAGATTCTATCCCCAGGCCATCAGGATGCTCAATGACTCTATGCTACACTAACCCATCCATCTACATTCATTGCACACACATCCACATGCACACACTCACTTTAAACAAACACTCACTTTAGACACTTTTAACACTACACCATATTTTATCTATTTATTACTAAAATATTTGCACGACTACATCCATACCTAATTTCGGCCTTTTACATACAAACAAGTTTGCATTTCTGTACCTCATTGTCTGCATTTTTACTTCATTCATTGTACTTTAGTTTGTATATTTGTATAGCGGTGGGACTTTATTCCTCTCTTACTTTATGAAGCACATTCTCATGGGCTCATACAGAACCAAACATTTCACTGTAATGTACATGTACTTGACGAATAATAAATATTTTTGACAAAACAAATAAATACTTGAAACTTGATTAGGCCACAGACCCCTATTTGATAAGATGTCGTCTCGGGGACCCCCATCTAAGAACGGTTTTGTTGTTAGATGACTACATCCAGAATCTGTCTATACTGTCATTGGGGAGATAACAGTATAGAGAAAGTGAAATCTATGATCAGAATAGTCACGCTTATTCCAGTGGCGGCTCTGCCACTAGGGGCGCACGGGCGCCGACCCACCTGCAGGTGACCTGCTGTTAAATCAGAGAAGAAGAGAATAAAACGTTAGTTTTTTGTTTTATAGCCCTATAAATAATATAAACATGTTTAAAATGAATAATATTTACTCATTTTAAGTATGTTTGTATTTCCATTGCACAATATAACGTTATTATCTCAAATAAAAAAACACTTGTTTTCCTGAGCAGGAAGTGACATCACGTTTTTTTTATTTTTTTTTATTTTTTCGTATTTCTCAGCCCGGGCTAGACGCGATAGCGCTCTGAGTGCGCGTCACAGTTTGATCGCTGTATCCGTCACAGCCAATCAGTGCATAACGCGTTGTGCGTTGAAATATGACTATTATGTTGGAATCCGGGCGCGATTTGAAGCGGTCTAGCCAGTAGCGTCAAGAATTTCTGTAGCCGCATTTCGCGGAGACGCTCTCTGATTGGCCGACGCCAGTATTTTTTTCCGTAGCAGAATTTCACAGAGACGATCTCTGATTGGCCGAATCAAATTTCTAATGTTCCAATTCTAGGTTATTCCTAGGTTGGTCCGTTGGTGGAGATAGTTGTGTTGTTGTGAGAATGATGCAGGCAGCTGTTTGTCTTAGACGAGCGTGCCGTGACTGCAAGTTCTTTAGACTGTTAAGCTTAGGCACTCTTTCAAAGTTGGTTAAGGTTAGAGTTTGTCTTAGAGCATGGCGATAGAACGCCAGGTAGTTTGCAGTCTGTTCGAGCGGAAATGGACAAAGGAATGTACTTGTGTTGTGCTAACAAGCTAACACTTGGCTAACAAGCTATATGGCGGATGCAGTCTGGAGACAGTGGACAGTGGTCTGGAATACATCAACAGTGGATTATACACGTTTATCAAGCTCTCCTGCCCTGGACGTTTCAACTAAACAGTGAGTCTCTCTCTCTCTCTCTCTCTCTCTCTTGCTCTCGCTCTCTCTCTCGCTATACACAGCTGTCTCCGCGAAATGCGGCTACGGAAAAAAGTATTGACTGTGCTTGCTGAGACGATAATTAATAGGCTAGCGATTCAAAACGCGCTGCTGTGTTGTGAACTATAACATTAATTTAGCTGCTGCTGATGCATAATGAATGAATGGTGAGTTGTTTAAAATGACAACATACATGTTAATTATTTGATTTGATTGATCCGAGAGACAGAGAAAGATTGCTCCAGAGCATCTCAGAGCATTACATTTTCAACTCGACCTATTAACGTGAACTGCGAACCACAAGGCACCAGCGGCAGCGGCCGCCACTGGCTTATTCTCTCACTGGCCGGAGCTCTATCAGCTCTATCAGGGTCCAAAAGGGGTGTGTCCGTCTGAGTGAGAACGCTCCCCGTCCCCGTCCCCCGCTGATTCGTCCCCGGGGGCGCTGAACCTGGACAGATGAAATAGGTGGTTTCGGGTGCGGGCCAGTGGGAGCGGGGGGCGTGACACACACAACATCGTTACTGTAATGCTTTCATGCTTGCTTGAATTTTGGGCTGATAAAACCACACAGCAACAACTGGACAATACCCACAAAAACGATATTTATGGGCAATTTGCGAGTTCAGACCTCAACCAAACAAGCATGTGGAGCCTCACAGCTCAGTGGATGAAAACATGAAGCCACGTTACAAAGCACAGCACTTCCCTGGCTCGCATTAGGCCTGGCAATTTTGTTTGTCATTGCTATGTCTATACATTGGTTTCTTGTTCGAATGCATTTATTTCTATTAGACCAGTGGTGCCCAACCAGTCGGCCGTGATCGACCAGTAGATCAATGACATGCAATATAATTGCCACGAGCGATGGGATAATGTTAGCTGCTGAACAGGCTAAGCTAACTAGCGTTAGCCGTTAGCTTAGCGTTATCGTTAACCCTGCAAAACGCTCAAAAGCGGACTCCACAACTCCAGTTCCATTTGTGAGAAAAGGGGGGTGGGTTATATTGACAAGGCTTGACAACAGAGGTTCAAATATAACTTCATATTTATTAGTTATTTGTTTATTTTATATCAGCATCCAGTCTCCACCACCGTGTTAACACACTTCCTGTGTTTACATTTTCAAGCATGACATCATCGCCTACGGCAAGCTTACAAGCTCAAAACGCAAACCGTAAACAGAACCCGGAGCGAACCAAGACTGAAGTGTGTACACAAACTAGAGGGGGGAGAGGGGGGGGTTCGCACCCAAAAGACGGACCGAGACGGAACGGAGCTGAATGGTGAGTGAGAAAGCACCCTATGACCTGACCTCTGTCTCTATGGCCTGGTCTCTGTCTCTATGGCCTGGTCTCTGTCTCTATGGCCTGGTCTCTGTCTCTATGGCCTGGTCTCTGTCTCTATGGCCTGGTCTCTGTCTCTATGGCCTGGTCTCTGTCTCTATGGCCTGGTCTCTGTCTCTTTGGCCTGGTCTCTGTCTCTATGACCTGGTCTCTGTCTCTATGGCCTGGTCTCTGTCTCTATGGCCTGGTCTCTGTCTCTATGGCCTGGTCTCTGTCTATATGGCCTGGTCTCTGTCTCTATGGCCTGGTCTCTGTCTCCATGGCCTGGTCCCACTAGAGTTTTGAGTATACTTTTGAAGTAGAATTATTGTTTTTATGTCCTGTGTGGATTTGTCCCTACTGTACTGCATGTCCTGTATGTGATGTGTGATATTGAGGATTTCATTAGTATATTTTACTGACAGGGAGAGAGACAGAAGACAGTGTCAGGTAAGACACGGTCTGTATTTTAATTGTATTTTTATTTTTTATTTTCAAACTAAGGAAACTATGACCTACAGGGGTCAGTAGGGGTCAGGAGGGGACACACAGAACGGGCTGCTTCATAACGGAGTGGCCCAAGCATGATGCTAATGGACATGGGAAGCACTGCAGATTAAAAATGATTATGGCAGAAGAGCTTGGAGGGATAAGAGGTCCATTCTATAATGCAGACGATTATCCCGCTTTACTGCTGCTGCTGCTATAGCCGATTACAACAGCCATGCATCCAGAAACAGGGCAGGGGAGAACAATTAAGAAAACTAATATTTGTGGTTCTAATGTGTTATTTTACGGATAGTAAACTTTTAATAAAATCCCAAGATCCCAGCAGCACAGATATTTAAGGTCCCAGCAACATGCAGGGTACAGATATTCAAGGTCCCAGCAACATGCAGGGTACAGATATTCAAGGTCCCAGCAACATGCAGGGTACAGATATTCAAGGTCCCAGCAACATGCAGGGTACAGATATTTAAGGTCCCAGCAACATGCAGGGTACAGATATTCAAGGTCCCAGCAACATGCAGGGTACAGATATTCAAGGTCCCAGCAACATGCAGGGTACAGATATTTAAGGTCCCAGCAACATGATGCAGGGTACAGATATTTAAGGTCCCAGCAACATGATGCAGGGTACAGATATTTAAGGTCCCAGCAACATGATGCAGGGTACAGATATTTAAGGTCCCAGCAACATGCAGGGTACAGATTCTTATTTTATTGCTGAACACCCTAATTTCCCTAAGGGGATTAATAAAGTTCTGGGGATTAATCCGTCTGTCTGTCTGTCTCTTATTATGAACTAATGCATGTTTTACATGGTTATGCGTTGAAGAAAACAATGCACTATTTCAATCACAGACTGTGGCTCAACTTCTATATTCAGTGACGGCTGGAAGATATTTCTATAGCATATGGAGTATAATTAACTGTGGTGTGCTGCGTAATGAGGTATGAGCAATGCCAAAAGCACACACGCCCTCAGAGTCAACCCGCAGGGAAAACTCCCATTCAGACAGTCACTGAAGTTAAAGGCACATTCCAGGATTTTTTTTTACCATATAGGGTTATAATTATATAGTGTACATTCTGAAAGAGTTTGATTTGTAGATGGAAAATCATTCATCAAAATATAAGTCTGTTTTACAGTCATTTCAAGAACTCAGTCAATCAATTCAGTCACCATTCTCTTTTTATTTATTTATATAATTTTTTTTAAATGTATTTATTTAGTTATTTTCGTCGGAGGGGCTGAATTTTTTTCCGCTTGGATCACGGATCGGGCCTTTTAAGTACAGTATAGCAGAGCGGCTGATGGTGGGAGACTCCACAGAGAAAACCAGGAAGAGAAGATACACACACAGGAAGTAGAACCTGCCTCACGCCAACCCAGCTCAGTCTCGACTCAATTACCGTCCACTCCCCGCTCAGTGCTCAACTACCAGTTGACTTTCAACCACAGAAAAATCATGTCTCTCTTTATTTCCATCTCTCCCTTGCTCTCTCTCAGTCGCTCTCTCCCTCTATCTCTCTCTCACCATCTCCGTCTATCTCTTAGTACCTCTTGCACGCTCTCGCTTTCCCTCTCACACTCCCTTTCTCTCTCTCTGTCTCTAGGCAGTGTCCTATTCATCTGAGACTGTCCTCCTCCACGTCGCAGCTCACTTAACCGCCGTCCCCCCCGTCCCCCCCCCCCTCCCCCCGTCCCCCCGTCCCCGTCCCCGTCCCCGTCCTCCGGGGGAAAACAGCTATTGTTGACATTTGGCTGCTTCTTGTTCTTCCTTACTCCACCATTCCAGCCATTCAACCTCAAGGTCTTTGATAACAACAACGCCTGCAGTTTGAGTTACATTTTGAAGGGTAGAGTCGGTCTAGCACTGCGCACCCACCGAGTCAAGGCTTTCTCCTTCTCTCTGCCCCGCCCCCCCCCCCCCCCCGTCCTTCTCCTCCTCTCTCTCTTTCCCGCTCTTTCTCAGACTCTCAGGCTGATAATAATAGCTGTGTCTTTTTTTTCTTCCCAGCCCGTCTCACATTTGATGGCCTTCGGGGTCCGTCGGAACAGACAGTCCACTGTTGGCGGACGCCGGCTCACCGGCCCCTCGCTCCCATGAAGCCCTGGGCCTGTGCTCCTGTCCTCCTCCTCCTCCTCCTCCCTACACCCAACACCACTCCCACTCCAGAACACAGGCAGGCTATCACATGACCTCCTCTCCGTGTCACAGTGAGGTGGGTGGGATACTTCATCTCCATCGCCCTGAGGTACAGAAACCACAATGGGGTCACGGCACCGGTTCGCGGCTCGTCTCTCAGCTGTTGAATAAAACACTGCAGGATAGTAGTTTAACACAAGAAAATAAATTTAAATGATCTTGCCAAATCAGTTCGGAACAATTTCTTGTGAAGATGTGGGTCCCATGAAAAACAGCAGTAGTTTTTCTCTTATGTCATGCTCAGGTTGGGTTCCTCTCCACCCTGAACAGGGACCCTGGGCTGGGGGACCCACATTTTCACAAGAAATATTCCTGCGACACCCAAAACTGATTTGGCAAGATTATTATCTAAGCAATAGGACAAAATCTATCTGTTTTTTTTTTCAACATATCCGTTTTCTCAACAGGCTTGAGAGGAGCTTTGGCTCCTTCCAGCGAGTCATCTGGGGCACCCGTTTTAATCTTCCCAAGACCCAAGTGTGAGTCCTGACCCACTCTGCTCTCCCTGCCGAGCAGTACTTCCATCGGGCTGCTACGCTCAGCTGTCTGAACTAGGCGAGTACTGGAAAAGAACGTCATTAACAGTTATTAATAGAAGATTTCAAAATTAGAACTTTATAGATTCGTTTTTCTGTTCCTTGAAGCCAGTTTCAAGCCCCCTGCGCTCAATAACCTGCTGTACCAACGCCGACTCTGAGTGACATACAGTAGGGAGACAAATACCCAGACTTGTTTACTGGAGTACTTTACTGTAGTGGGTGTTATTATTAAGGCTTTCGTCCCAGTCATCACAACAAACCACAGCTGGGGGGGGGGGGGGGGGGGCTGTCATCACAAGCCACAGCTGGGGGGGGGGGGGGGGCTGATTACAAAGCTATACTGTGGCCACCGATTAAAAAGTCACATTTCTCACATTAAGAGGCAAACCCCCCCCCGGCTCCTCTGTGACTCCTGGTCCTTCCTGACCCCGTTTCCTCCTCCGCCGCGGCGAGGCAGGCGTTGATGCATGTCGGGGGCAAATTGGAAGTACAATATGTTGTTCAACTCGACGACATAACACTGTTGCACTCTGGCCACGTCCTCTTAGTGACACATTCCTCAATCCTATAATACCACAATCCCATAAGTCCCCACCATGCCTCAAAACACTCGCTGCCCCGCTCAACCCAGTTGGCATCAGTAACGGTTTGAACGCAGACAGAAAGGGGAGCTAGCTGTGCCTTTAGCCATCCAGCGGCCCAACCTTCACACGGCTCCTCCCGTAGGAATAGTAGCTAATCCACGGAATGTCCTGCCAGCTTGGCAGAGCCGTTGTTAGGGATGCACGTACCGATCAGACTTAAGGGGGAGGGATGATTAGGTGGCCTTGATGTCCCATTTGGGAATTTGGCCAGGAATGTCAGGGAACCCCCCTCCTCTTTGTGATAGATACTCTGAGGTCTTTAGCGACCAAAATCAGTCGGGACGTCTCATCCGAGGGACGGCACTCATTTACATTTAGTCACTTAGCTGACGCTTTTATCCAAAGCGACTTACAAGTTTTGTGCAACAAGACAGCAGGAAGGGCACAACTCTATCAGCTGAGTGACAATGTTCATCAAAGTGTTGAGTGCTACAGTGTAGGTTAGTATATAGGACATGTGCATGACAGTAAGGTTAGTTAGGGTTAGATTTCTTTTTCCATTTCAGATAATGATTGAAGAAATGTGTCTTTAGTCGACGGCAAAAGATTGGATGGGTTTTCGGCTGTCCTAACTGTGGTGGGAAGTTCGTTCTACCATTGTGAGGCAAGGACCGAGAATAGGCGACTTCTCTCGCAACCGTACAGTGTCTCTCTAGCTGCTGTTCGTACTGGTCTTGGTGGTGGCGAGGGCGAGGGGGGGGCAGAGTTATGGCCCTGTACCACCACCGGCAGGGCCCGCAATTTGACTTACAGATGATCTATTATTCAAAAGGTCTTCTAGGCTTACATTTGGTTTACAGAGCTTCAATTTGATTTTGTTTTGATTTACGATGACAAAACACAATGTTTTGTGACCAAACTAATTGCAGGCACTGCAAATGTAAACAAATTCCACTCCCCAGAAAGTGCATCTTTAAAACAATGAGTCTGTCCCTGCATCTGAACAGGGATGCTAACTCTAACCATAACCATGCTCCATGCCATCAGGGACGCGTCTATGCCTTCTACAACGCTGTTCGGTTTCCGAGTTCCTCCGATTGGCCACTAAGCCCACGTGACCCTACGCTAGCACGCCCCCCTTATCGCCGCCAGTTATCGCTTACGCCCCCGCGCATGCGCATGAGCCGCGACAAGCGCCTTCAATGACAGAGCTCTCATATTTGCGAATGCATAAACTATATCTTAAATTATGCATATTATGTGTCTAATATGGCCGTCGCTTATCAATGACTTGTTTTGTTTACATCAGGGTGAACGCTGTTGCATTCGCAAATATGAGAGCCAGCAATACGCAGCTCCAGTTAACCTAATTTATACCGTAATGAATCATTAAAAAAATATACCGTTAACTGGAATATGTTGTTTCTTTACACATATGGGATTATGTAATTGGTTTGTCATGACAAACCAATAAAAAATCGCTACTTTACATCAGGGTGAACGCTGTTGCGTGCCACCACCCACTTCAATGACAGAGCTCTCATATTTGCGAATGCATAAACTATATCTTAAATTATGGCTATGTGTCTAATATGGCCATCGCTTATCAATCGACAGAGCTCTCATATTTGCGAATGCAACAGCGTTCACCCTGATGTAAACAAAACAAGTCATTGATAAGCGACAGCCATATTAGACACATAGCCATAATTTAAGATATAGTTTATGCATTCGCAAATATGAGAGCTCTGTCATTGAAGGGGCTTTCCGCGGCTCATGCGCATGCGCGGGCGTAAGTGATAACTGGCGGCGATAAGGGGGGCGTGCTAGCGTAGGGTCACGTGGGCTTAGTGGCCAATCAGAGGAACCCGGAAACCGAACAGCGTTGTAGAAGGCATAGACGCATCAGGGACAACCTCTCCCACCCACTATACACAGACTTGGCTGACAGAAGGAGCACGTTCAGTTAGGGCTGGGCGATATAACGATAACGATAAATATCGCGATATATTTTAATTAAATTTTTTTCTTTTTTTACTTTTTTTTTTCTTTTTTTTTGACCTGCAACAGGGCAGTTTTAAAACCAGAGACAGTGGACAGACTTGTCTTTCTTGCCTGCAACTTAAAGTAATGGCTTTGCTTGTCCAAATGACAATACTGACAAAATTGAGATTTATTTTTCTCTTGTCCATTTATTTTGTTTGCTTTCTAATTTAAAATACATTTTGAAACGTCTGTACACAGTAGGCCATGTGTGCTAGCAGAGCTAGTCTCCAGTCACGAGTCACGGTGCACATGTGCGGTGGTTTGTCCACCAAAAAAGCGCCAAAAGATCTAAAATAAACTAGCAGAGCCAGAACTGTTCAACTCCCCTGGTGCTACAGCCAGCAGAGAAGCCGGTTTACTTTCGCTTTTAAACCAGCTGCAGCCTGAGAACTGGAGTGTGAGGGGATGTAACACTAAAGATGGCGGCAACGACAAAGAATTGCTGCAAAATAAACATACATATGTTGTCTTAAAAAAAATAATAAAAATAAAAAAATGTTAACTTATAACAATTTCGATAATTATCGATAGAGAAATATGACATTATCATATCGTTATCGCGATATGATTTGTTGCCATATCGCCCAGCCCTACGTTCAGTGCTAGGACTAAGACTCCCAAGATGTAGCACTGAACGGCACAGGAAGTCCTTCATTCCATCACTGAGCCTCACTGCATCACTGAGCACAGGGTGACAGTTACAGTACCATCTTCCTGGACTTTTACTTTTAAAACAACATTGTTCAATATTACACTTACTGTAGATTTCTGTATATTTTATATTAGAAAACATTACATAACGTAGGAAATGTAAATCCCGGACGGTATTTTATTCTTAGGCTTATTTTTTATTCTTATTCGTGACTTTGTTTCGTCTACCTAAATGTTTACTGTGAGCGATTTGTAGTGCCAAATTTCCCTCGGGATGAATAAAGTATTTATATATTCTATAACCATAACCTTAATCTTTAGTTTAACCGATATCTACTGGTCAGTCGGTCTGGAGACGGAGAGATTTCTGCAGACATCCTGGATTCAGGAGGGAGGGACTCGGTGTTAGGGGGGAGGGGCTGGATGTTAGGGGGGAGGGGCTGGATGTTAGGGGGGAGGGGCTGGATGTTAGGGGGGCGGGACTGGATGTTAGGGGGCTGTGTGTGTGCTGGGGTGGATGAGGGAAGGAGGGACTGGATGTTAGGGGGCTGTATGTGTGCTGCGCTGGGGTAGATGTGGGGCCGACTGAGGGTAGCAGGTCAAGACACAGAGAAGCCGACAGTCTCCTAATCCTATGATCCATAGCTGCTATCGGGACAGTGACAGCTGGAGCCACACATGGTGAATGTGATACAAAGTGCAACAGAACAGAACAGAGCAGAACAGAACAGAACAGAACAGTCCTAAATGTAACAAAATGTGCAGCACAACAGGTGTCTGTAGCTATGACTCTATCCACACAGTCAGGCTGTGTGTGTGTGTGTGTGTGTGTGTGTGTATGTGTGTGTGTGTGTGTGTGCGTGCGTGCGTGTATCACTAGATGATGTCCAACTCGCCATCAAAGATATGGACCGAGTTTAAGAGATGGTTTCCTTTGTCCTGGAAGATCAATAAAAAGTAATTTGGCAAAGAGCCTGAAAAAACAGAAAGGGTTCCGTCCATAACCCCTAAAGACTGTCACTTCCTACTCACTGAACTCTTGAGTATTGATAATGACCACAGGAAACCCAAAGAAATTAAGAATGCATGAGTAGTGTGTGTGTCTCAACATGTACTGTGTGTGCGTGTGTGTGTGTGTGTGTGTGTGTGTGTGTGTGTGTGTGTGTGTGTGTGTGTGTGTGTGTGTGTGTGTGATGTTATCAGCACACTGCAGAGATCACATGATCAGAGGGAGTCTCACTTTACATTCTCCCAGAGCTGTCTGGAGAGTGTAGGCAAATAAACAAGTACTTGTAGATCAATAAGAGAGAGGGAGAGAGAGAGAGAGAGAGAGAGAAGGAAGGAAGAGTAGGAAACCACTAAGAGTTTGGATACATTTACCCTGATGGACTTAATTAAAACCAGTTCCGTGTGCATAATATGGATAGAGAGAGAGAGAGAGAGAGAGAGAGAGAGAGAGAGAGAGGCTGTGAGAGAGTAGTACAGGGGAGAAAAAGACAGCATGAGAGAGATTGAGAGACTCAGAGAAAGAGTAGTAAAGGTGATGTAGTAAATAAAGGTGATTTAGTAAACAAAGATGACGGTAGTAAATAAAGATGATTTAGTAAACAAAGATGACGGTAGTAAATAAAGATGATTTAGTAAATAAAGATGATGTAGTAAATAAATATGATGTAGTAAACAAAGATGATGGTAGAAAATAAAGGTGATGTATTAAATAAAAGGTGATCATGTAGTAAATAAAGATGGTGGTAGAAAACAGATCTTGAGAGCAAGCAGGCAGTATTTCATACCAATCATAAACATGACGACCGCAATGGACAATAATTTGCTCTGCAAGCCCAGCAGCGGTCACCTCCCATATCAAACGACAACATCGATCCCCCTGTAAAGGCCTTTATGAGCCATTCAGAGTAAACAGAGAGGAAGGAGAGAGCAATCGAGCCAAGAGCAATTACTACACTGCCGTCTCAGGAGCATCAGTCGTCATGTTGGTAATGATGACAGGAGGAACCTGTATGAGTGACTCATTACCCACATCTCTGCCAGTCTGCTCTGCCAGTCTGCTCTGCCGGCCTGCGGGAGGTTGTGGAGAAGCCACCGCAGATCGAATTCTGTCGCTCACTTAATGAATAACAGAGACTGTGGGAAACGCTCGGTTTATAGGCCGGGGCGGGTGTCAGTTCCCAATGGTTTTCACTCTGCCAGTCTAAACTAGTCTATAGTATAGTAGTGTGACGTTTCGATTCATCTCATGAGCTCGGGCCGAAAGAAAACTATTTTGTGAAAGAGACCAGGGCCAGGCAAGTTTTCCAAGGCAGGTGTAACGCAGAACCTTGGTGCATTGTGTCCCCATTAGACCTTGATCCGGTACACTCCTCGTCCCACCTTGTGACACAAATCAAATTTATTTGTAAGGCCCGGCAACACACGTTAATGTCCCCATGGGCCGGACACGTCTTCTAGTCCAAGTCACCATAAAGTGCCCACGGGCCAAGCACTGCCTTCCGGGAAACACCGAGCAGACTTCCTATTCACGGAAACAAAAAACTACTAAATGTCAAGCCAGGGGTCAGGTACCATTAACACAATTGGCTCATCTCGAGAATTAATTATACAGTGTAGAATCTGTTGATGGTTTGCCCCAAAGGTACCAGGTTGAAGTCTAAGGGAAATATGTACAGCGCTATCTTGCTCATCATACCATCATCTGTGATGTTATTGTATAGCATTCTTTTTTATATGTTTTTTCATTGTGTCTGGGATGAGGTCAAAGATGCTGTTCCAGCTGTGGTTGGATAATAAAGTTTTATTCTATTATACTCTATTCCTTTCTATGCAAACACTACATAATACCAAGACTTGACTACAGTATGTCTTCTTGATACCTGATGCTTGCTAACCTGCGGTTTGACCTGTCCCATGCAGGTTAAAATAAGATACAGGTTAAATAACCTATAGGTTGTCTTTCCGGCTTGTTGGTTGCAATTTCACGTGAATTATACAGCAGTTAACAACAGACGTTTGTTATGTTTATGTATTTATTTTATGTACATCCGTCTATTGAATAGACTCCATTCTATACATTTACGATTTGAGGAAAAACATGTCTATCCGCATTTGACAACATGAATATGGGAATAACATAGTAAGAGCTTCTTGCAAGTATATACTCTTGCTGTTCATTTCATTAGTAGCCTAGAGACGTTTGACCCTGTCGTAGAGGTGAATGACCAATGAATGATGTGCTGGCATGAATTCAACTGAACCAGAGCCATGAGCTTTTCATTTTTAATACTTTCTCTCCTCCTACCCCCAGGGGGGCTGGAGTGATACCAGTAGAACCATAGAGGTGTGTGTGTAACCCAACACCGCTGGTTCTGACGGCGCCACCGTCTCAATGACTCACATCATTCCACCTGAAAGAGCTGCTATGAGGTCCTGACTGTACTTCAACACAAACCATCACGTGACCACAAACAAAACAGCTGAAAGGGGGGGGGGGGGTATTATAACTTTTTTAAATATTATCTTTTGTCACACATTTGTGACAAAAGATAACATTTTAAAAAGTGAGAAATACACACCGTCGATGAAATTAGAACTATACTAAGCTACCCTTTCACTGCCGCTCTATCCAAACGGTTAACCCTTTCACTGCGACAATACACAGAAGGTTAACCCTTTCACTGCCACACAACAACAGGTGTTCAGTAGAATTCGAGGAACAGTAGAATTTGGCAGAACACCGGTTAACAGCTAACCGTTAACAGTACAATACAGTCAGGGGCACCTGCTGCCACTGTTTATGGTGACAGTGAGTTTTCATTTTGAGTTAGTAGTGATGCATTGGTTTTGGTTTCATCTTATTAAAATGTAACATATAATTTACAACAGAATCCACACTGGCAGTATATTGTTGTTGTTTTTGTGCAGCATGCCATATTGTACAACACGTTCATTTACAACAAGCTGCATTAATTAATACGGACGGAAAACTTGGGAAAACTTACTTGCAAGTCGTTATTTGCCATCATCATGAATTGGAAGAGTAAAGCACTAGAACTTCTTTCAAGCTTTCTCACACTTTTCACCGACTCCGGGTCATTGTAGAGCTGCAGCTCTGGTCCTGTCTGTGTCCCTGCAGCGGCAGCCAGTAGCCTGATAAGAACCGTTCCTCACGGCCGGAGTCCTCCTGGATTAAAACGCGTCCAGTAGTCGTCCCGGTGCTGCGAGACCGCGTCGATATTCTGTAACATTATTCTGGCGGTTCCGGTTCGTCCACAACAACACGGTTAACCGGGGAGCAGGACGTCAACTCTCTGCCCGGCGACCGACCACATCAGGTCAGGAGCCTAAACAAGAAGAACCGATCATAGACCGCCCCGCCGCCGTGTGAAACCAAAACCTCCCGGTCCCATAAAAACCCACCGGCGTTGAAAACTAGTATAGATGAGTGTTTTTTTTTTGGAGCAGCTGATGCAGATTTTTCCCCGTCGCGACTGAGACCCGACAAGAATGTGTTCTGTCGAAAAGCTGATGATGCGATGTTGCTCGAGGAGGAGGGGGGGCTGAGCCCTCTTGGTCGATTCCTTCTAATTGTCTGAAACCTGTTGCTTTGTAATTTTTACCTTTTACTGTATATGCAATCGATCCTTCTCTTGTGCCCCACTTCAACGAGGGGGGTACATAGGTATAGCCCACTAGGTATCTTGACATTCTTGAGTTTGTCCTTGCATATTATTATCACTTGTGTTCTGGCCATGGCTGATTGATTGGTTGATTGCCAATTGTATTAACAGATTACAGAATGGGTACAATACAGTACAGCTCAATACACACACTTGTTAAGGGGATGCAGACCAGAGAAAGACTTTCGTCTTGTTTACATCAGGGTCCCCCATTTTCAATTCATCATAAATGACAGCACCTGACAGCAGGTGGCCCAGTGCCGGATGAAGGCGAAAGTCTTTCTCTGGTCTGCATCCCCTTAACAATTGTGTGTATTGAGCTGTACTGTATTGTACCCATTCTGCAATCTGTTAATACAATTTTCAATCAATCAATCAATCAAGGGCAGCAGGACCATTACAGCTCTATCTCGCCCTCTGATGGATGGGTGAATGAAAGTGACCACACGTTGTTTGTGTTGTATGTATGTGATATTCCTCGCCCTCCTCACAGGATGGCACGTGTGACCTTTTAAAGCATACTGACACACACACATTTACACACACACACAAAAAAGTTAAATGTGGTTATTAGTAGTATTATTATAAATAGGGCAGCTCCTAGTGGTCAACAGTGTCAGACTGTGGTTGTACTGGGCAGCTCCCAGGTGTGAATGCATGTAACTGTAAATATGAAGCAGGGTGTTGCTGGAAAAAGAGCATCTGTGCTCAGCAAACCTACACAAAAAGTAGACGAATGAACAGAACCTTTATCACCAGTAACAGGCTTTGTTTGACACAACTTAAAAAAACACACACGTTCATTCAGTATACTAACAGTAGTAGTGCTGTATCATTCAGTATACACAGCAGTAGTGCTGTATCATTCAGTATATTAAGTATCATTCAGTATACACAGCAGTAGTGCTGTATCATTCAGTATACTAACAGTAGTAGTGCTGTATCATTCAGTATATTAAGTATCATTCAGTATATTAACAGTAGTAGTGCTGTATCATTCAGTATATTAAGTATCATTCAGTATACTAACAGTAGTAGTGCTGTATCATTCAGTATATTAAGTATCATTCAGTATACTAACAGCAGTAGTGCTGTATCATTCAGTATATTAAGTATCATTCAGTATATTAAGTATCATTCAGTATACTAACAGTAGTAGTGCTGTATCATTCAATTCTCTCACATACTTAAAGGAGAAACTCTCGCCAAACTGAGCCTCATATTCTGTTTACTTACTTTCATTGAAATCAATCTAATAAAAAACATTTTGCTCACCTGTGATTGTTTTGTGTACAAACACACAACCCTCTGTTAGATGTTAGAAGAGTGAAGTACAGGGATTAAAGCGGTACAGATTGGTGCCTAAAGCACCTGAAACTTATAGTATTCCTATTGCCTGGTTTTCCACATCACACTGGCTGTCTCTTTCACCTACTGTGTGTTTTTTATGGTTATGTAGTTTGTGTGGTTTAGTAACTTGTACACATACTGTTGTCTGTTCTTGGGGTTAGTTTGTGTAGTTTAGTAACATGTACAGTACTGTTGTGTGTTCTTGTGGTTGTGTAGTTTGTGTAGTTTAGTAACTTGTACTGTTGTGTGTTCTTGTGGTTATGTAGTTTGTGTAGTTTAGTAACTTGTACATGTACTGTTGCGTGTTCTTGTGGTTGTGTAGTTTGTGTAGTTTAGTAACTTGTACATGTACTGTTGTGTGTTCTTGTGGTTGTGTAGTTTGTGTAGTTTAGTAACTTGTACTGTTGTCTGGTCTTGTGGTTGTGTAGTTTGTGTAGTTTAGTAACATGTACAGTACTGTTGTGTGTTCTTGTGGTTGTGTAGTTTGTGTAGTTTAGTAACTTGTACATGTACTGTTGTGTGTTCTTGTGGTTGTGTAGTTTGTGTAGTTTAGTAACCTGTACATGTACTGTTGTGTGTTCTTGTGGTTGTGTAGTTTGTGTAGTTTAGTAACCTGTACATGTACTGTTGTGTGTTCTTGTGGTTGTGTAGTTTAGTAACTTGTACATGTACTGTTGTGTGTTCTTGTGGTTGTGTAGTTTGTGTAGTTTAGTAACTTGTACATGTACTGTTGTCTGTTCTTGTGGTTGTGTAGTTTGTGTAGTTTAGTAACATGTACAGTACTGTTGTGTGTTCTTGTGGTTGTGTAGTTTGTGTAGTTTAGTAACTTGTACATGTACTGTTGTGTGTTCTTGTGGTTGTGTAGTTTGTGTAGTTTAGTAACTTGTACATGTACTCTTGTGTGTTCTTGTGGTTGTGTAGTTTGTGTAGTTTAGTAACTTGTACATGTACTGTTGTGTGTTCTTGTGGTTGTGTAGTTTGTGTAGTTTAGTAACATGTACATGTACTGTTGTGTGTTGTTGTGGTTGTGTAGTTTAGTAACTTGTACATGTACTGTTGTGTGTTCTTGTGGTTGTGTAGTTTGTGTAGTTTAGTAACCTGTACATGTACTGTTGTGTGTTCTTGTGGTTGTGAAGTTTGTGTAGTTTAGCAACCTGTACATGTACTGTTGTGTGTTCTTGTGGTTGTGTAGTTTGTGTAGTTTAGTAACATGTACATGTACTGTTGTGTGTTCTTGTGGTTGTGTAGTTTGTGTAGTTTAGTAACTTGTACTGTTGTGTGTTCTTGTGGTTGTGTAGTTTGTGTAGTTTAGTAACTTGTACATGTACTGTTGTGTGTTCTTGTGGTTGTGTAGTTTGTGTAGTTTAGTAACTTGTACATGTACTGTTGTGTGTTCTTGTGGTTGTGTAGTTTGTGTAGTTTAGTAACCTGTACATGTACTGTTGTGTGTTCTTGTGGTTGTGTAGTTTGTGTAGTTTAGTAACTTGTACTGTTGTGTGTTCTTGTGGTTGTGTAGTTTGTGTAGTTTAGTAACTTGTACATGTACTGTTGTGTGTTCTTGTGGTTGTGTAGTTTGTGTAGTTTAGTAACTTGTACATGTACTGTTGTGTGTTCTTGTGGTTGTGTAGTTTGTGTAGTTTAGTAACTTGTACATGTACTGTTGTGTGTTCTTGTGGTTGTGTAGTTTGTGTAGTTTAGTAACTTGTACATGTACTGTTGTGTGTTCTTGTGGTTGTGTAGTTTGTGTAGTTTAGTAACTTGTACATGTACTGTTGTGTGTTCTTGTGGTTGTGTAGTTTGTGTAGTTTGTGTAGTTTAGTAACTTGTACATGTACTCTTGTGTGTTCTTGTGGTTGTGTAGTTTGTGTAGTTTAGTAACATGTACATGTACTGTTGTGTGTTCTTGTGGTTGTGTAGTTTGTGTAGTTTAGTAACATGTACATGTACTGTTGTGTGTTGTTGTGGTTGTGTAGTTTGTGTAGTTTAGTAACATGTACATGTACTGTTGTGTGTTCTTGTGGTTGTGTAGTTTGTGTTTAAGCATTACATCACGCGCAGGAGTGGTTTGTGAACAATAAACCATGCCTAGGGGTGGTCGTTAGGCCCGAGGCGCAGCCGAGGGTCGTTAGACCCCCCTAGGCATGGTTTATTGTTCACAAATCACGACTGCAAGTGGTGTAAAGCTTTTATACAACTGCCACATTCATCCAACCTTATTTCTATACAATAAACACACATTAATCGAAGATTTATTGAAAAAACCATCCGCCAGAAAAAGTAGTTCCCACAACTACAAAAAAGACAATTTGCCTCCATGTGGAAGCAGATCGGAAGTGCATCCAACCAACTAACACATCCAACTGTGTATTATTGGAATGATTGAGAGAAGTTGCCTCATGTGGAAGCAGCTTGAAGTGCATCCAACCAATTAACACATCCAACTGTGTATTATTGGAATGATTGATTGAACATTTTATTACCAGATGCAGAATGGGTACAATACAGTACGGCTCAATACACACAATTGTTAAGGGAATGCAGACCTACTTTCCATAGAACTTCATTCTTAGATGCTTCTATAGAAAGTAGGTAAAACAAATTAAAAAGTTTTCTTTGCCCTATAGGAAAAAAACGTTTTCTTCGCCCTATTCTTTTATTTATTTTTTTAAACCTACTGTAGAGGGCCTAAACTTAACCAGTTGGAAACCAAGCGTACAGTAATAAAATTAGCAATCAATCAATCAATCAATCAACTCAATAGGCCATGCTCACTTAGAACAGCGCAGCACCCAGCTCTCTCTCAGTCTGACTATCCCCCGCGTTGCAGGCAGAGTGTGTGTGTGTGTGTGTGCGTGTGTGTGCGTGTGTGTGTGTGTGTGTGGGGGGGTGTGTGGCGGTGGGTGGAGACTAGAGCGAGCGCTGACAGTCGAAAGGAAAAAGAAATTGAAAAAAAAATGGAAAATTAATCAATCAATCCGCGATTTTCTTTTGTTACAGAATGATTCAAGACACATCAATTACATCATCCAACATTGTTTAAACGACTAAGACATTCGCTGTGACATAATCGCTTGATATTTAGTCGTTTAGTCGCTATCAACATATCCATTTGTAAAGATTATTGTCCACCTTCTTGTGATCCGGCGGATTGATGTGATGTGATTCGGTTGTGGGCGGGTCCTGGGCCAGCAAGCGTGGACTGATCGCAATACATACGTGTAAATGGACTGTTTCAGCCAATCAGAATCGAGAAATTTGCATGCCGTTGTATAAAGTTTAGTAACATGTACTGTTGTGTGTTCTTGTGGTTGTGTAGTTTGTGTAGTTTAGTAACTTGTACATGTACTCTTGTGTGTTCTTGTGGTTGTGTAGTTTGTGTAGTTTAGTAACATGTACATGTACTGTTGTGTGTTCTTGTGGTTGTGTAGTTTGTGTAGTTTAGTAACATGTACATGTACTGTTGTGTGTTCTTGTGGTTGTGTAGTTTGTGTAGTTTAGTAACATGTACATGTACTGTTGTGTGTTGTTGTGGTTGTGTAGTTTGTGTAGTTTAGTAACATGTACATGTACTGTTGTGTGTTCTTGTGGTTGTGTAGTTTGTGTAGTTTAGTAACATGTACTGTTGTGTGTTCTTGTGGTTGTGTAGTTTGTGTAGTTTAGTAACTTGTACATGTACTGTTGTGTGTTCTTGTGGTTGTGTAGTTTGTGTAGTTTAGTAACTTGTACATGTACTGTTGTGTGTTCTTGTGGTTGTGTAGTTTGTGTAGTTTAGTAACTTGTACATGTACTGTTGTGTGTTCTTGTGGTTGTGTAGTTTGTGTAGTTTAGTAACTTGTACATGTACTCTTGTGTGTTCTTGTGGTTGTGTAGTTTGTGTAGTTTAGTAACATGTACATGTACTGTTGTGTGTTCTTGTGGTTGTGTAGTTTGTGTAGTTTAGTAACATGTACATGTACTGTTGTGTGTTGTTGTGGTTGTGTAGTTTGTGTAGTTTAGTAACATGTACATGTACTGTTGTGTGTTCTTGTGGTTGTGTAGTTTGTGTAGTTTAGTAACATGTACATGTACTGTTGTGTGTTCTTGTGGTTGTGTAGTTTGTGTAGTTTAGTAACATGTACTGTTGTGTGTTCTTGTGGTTATGTAGTACTGAGTATACAGACGGCCCCATGTTTATTATACAGGTACTGAGTATACAGACGGCCCCATGTTTATTATACAGGTACTGAGTATACAGAGGGCCCCATGTTCATACAGGTACTGAGTATACAGAGGGCCCCATGTTTATTATACAGGTACTGAGTATACAGAGGGCCTCATGTTCATACAGGTACTGAGTATACAGAGGGCCTCATGTTCATACAGGTACTGAGTATACAGAGGGCCTCATGTTCATACAGGTACTGAGTATACAGAGGGCCTCATGTTTATTATACAGGTACTGAGTATACAGAGGGCCCCATGTTCATACAGGTACTGAGTATACAGAGGGCCCCATGTTTATTATACATGTACTGAGTATACAGAGGGCCCCATGTTCATACAGGTACTGAGTATACAGAGGGCCTCATGTTTATACAGGTACTGAGTATACAGAGGGCCCCATGTTCATACAGGTACTGAGTATACAGAGGGCCCCATGTTTATACAGGTACTGAGTATACAGAGGGCCTCATGTTCATACAGGTACTGAGTATACAGAGGGCCTCATGTTCATACAGGTACTGAGTATACAGAGGGCCTCATGTTCATACAGGTACTGAGTATACAGAGGGCCTCATGTTCATACAGGTACTGAGTATACAGAGGGCCCCATGTTTATTATACAGGTACTGAGTATACAGAGGGCCCCATGTTCATACAGGTACTGAGTATACAGAGGGCCTCATGTTCATACAGGTACTGAGTATACAGAGGGCCCCATGTTTATACAGGTACTGAGTATACAGAGGGCCTCATGTTCATACAGGTACTGAGTATACAGGTACTGAGTATACAGAGGGCCTCATGTTTATACAGGTACTGAGTATACAGAGGGCCCCATGTTTATTATACAGGTACTGAGTATACAGAGGGCCTCATGTTCATACAGGTACTGAGTATACAGAGGGCCCCATGTTTATTATACAGGTACTGAGTATACAGAGGGCCTCATGTTTATACAGGTACTGAGTATACAGACGGCCCCATGTTTATACAGGTACTGAGTATACAGAGGGCCTCATGTTCATACAGGTACTGAGTATACAGAGGGCCTCATGTTCATACAGGTACTGAGTATACAGAGGGCCTCATGTTCATACAGGTACTGAGTATACAGAGGGCCTCATGTTCATACAGGTACTGAGTATACAGGTACTGAGTATACAGAGGGCCTCATGTTTATACAGGTACTGAGTATACAGAGGGCCCCCATGTTCATACAGTTACTGAGTATACAGGTACTGAGTATACAGAGGGCCTCATGTTCATACAGGTACTGAGTATACAGAGGGCCCCCATGTTCATACAGGTACTGAGTATACAGAGGGCCCCATGTTTATACAGGTACTGAGTATACAGAGGGCCTCATGTTCATACAGGTACTGAGTATACAGAGGGCCCCATGTTTATACAGGTACTGAGTATACAGAGGGCCTCATGTTCATACAGGTACTGAGTATACAGAGGGCCCCATGTTTATACAGGTACTGAGTATACAGGTACTGAGTATACAGAGGGCCTCATGTTTATACAGGTACTGAGTATACAGAGGGCCTCATGTTCATACAGGTACTGAGTATACAGAGGGCCCCATGTTTATACAGGTACTGAGTATACAGAGGGCCTCATGTTCATACAGGTACTGAGTATACAGAGGGCCCCATGTTTATACAGGTACTGAGTATACAGAGGGTCTCATGTTCATACAGGTACTGAGTATACAGAGGGCCCCATGTTTATACAGGTACTGAGTATACAGAGGGCCTCATGTTTATACAGGTACTGAGTATACAGAGGGCCCCATGTTTATACAGGTACTGAGTATACAGAGGGCCCCATGTTCATACAGGTACTGAGTATACAGAGGGCCCCATGTTTATACAGGTACTGAGTATACAGAGGGCCCCATGTTTATACAGGTACTGAGTATACAGAGGGCCCCATGTTTATACAGGTACTGAGTATACCTGGCGATGTGCACGCGCTGGAGGGGAGGGACCCAAGGCTGTCTCCTCACCCACTCCAAAGCCAAAAGAACCGCCCCTTATGACGGCAACTGTAGTCTAAGCCCCTCCCCTCTGGTACTAACTAATGGCAACTGTAATTAGTCTAGGCCGGAACCTCTCTCCGTCCTCCCTCCCTCCACTCAACCCCTCCCCTCGGGGTGCTTAGGAGACACACGGACTCACGGCTAGAAGAATATGTATCAACAAATGTGCATGTTTGTATTAATTAAGGGTTGTGCCATTATTACTATGCAAATGTGATAATTGTGAAAGATTTCCTGTAATGAGTTGTATGTGTTGTTTTCAAGCATCCTTGACATCCAAGGACAACGATGTAAATAAGTCATTGCGCCTTTTTCGTTCCTATCCTTGACAAAAGCAAATATATGTTCATACAGGTACTGAGTATACAGAGGGCCTCATGTTCATACAGGTACTGAGTATACAGAGGGCCCCCATGTTTATACAGGTACTGAGTATACAGAGGGCCCCATGTTCATACAGGTACTGAGTATACAGAGGGCCCCATGTTCATACAGGTACTGAGTATACAGAGGGCCTCATGTTCATACAGGTACTGAGTATACAGAGGGCCTCATGTTCATACAGGTACTGAGTATACAGAGGGCCCCATGTTTATACAGGTACTGAGTATACAGAGGGCCTCATGTTCATACAGGTACTGAGTATACAGAGGGCCTCATGTTCATACAGGTACTGAGTATACAGAGGGCCCCATGTTTATACAGGTACTGAGTATACAGAGGGCCTCATGTTCATACAGGTACTGAGTATACAGAGGGCCCCATGTTTATACAGGTACTGAGTATACAGAGGGCCTCATGTTTATACAGGTACTGAGTATACAGAGGGCCCCATGTTCATACAGATACTGAGTATACAGAGGGCCTCATGTTTATACAGGTACTGAGTATACAGAGGGCCCCCATGTTCATACAGTTACTGAGTATACAGGTACTGAGTATACAGAGGGCCCCCATGTTTATACAGGTACTGAGTATACAGAGGGCCTCATGTTTATACAGGTACTGAGTATACAGAGGGCCTCATGTTCATACAGGTACTGAGTATACAGAGGGCCTCATGTTCATACAGGTACTGAGTATACAGGTACTGAGTATACAGAGGGCCCCCATGTTTATACAGGTACTGAGTATACAGAGGGCCCCATGTTTATACAGGTACTGAGTATACAGAGGGCCTCATGTTCATACAGGTACTGAGTATACAGAGGGCCCCCATGTTCATACAGGTACTGAGTATACAGAGGGCCTCATGTTCATACAGGTACTGAGTATACAGAGGGCCTCATGTTTATACAGGTACTGAGTATACAGAGGGCCCCATGTTTATACAGGTACTGAGTATACAGAGGGCCCCCATGTTCATACAGTTACTGAGTATACAGAGGGCCTCATGTTCATACAGTTACTGAGTATACAGGTACTGAGTATACAGAGGGCCTCATGTTCATACAGTTACTGAGTATACAGGTACTGAGTATACAGAGGGCCTCATGTTTATACAGGTACTGAGTATACAGAGGGCCCCATGTTCATACAGGTACTGAGTATACAGAGGGCCCCATGTTCATACAGGTACTGAGTATACAGAGGGCCTCATGTTCATACAGGTACTGAGTATACAGAGGGCCTCATGTTCATACAGGTACTGAGTATACAGGTACTGAGTATACAGAGGGCCCCCATGTTTATACAGGTACTGAGTATACAGAGGGCCCCATGTTTATACAGGTACTGAGTATACAGAGGGCCTCATGTTCATACAGGTACTGAGTATACAGAGGGCCCCCATGTTCATACAGGTACTGAGTATACAGAGGGCCCCATGTTTATACAGGTACTGAGTATACAGAGGGCCCCCATGTTCATACAGTTACTGAGTATACAGAGGGCCTCATGTTCATACAGTTACTGAGTATACAGGTACTGAGTATACAGAGGGCCTCATGTTCATACAGTTACTGAGTATACAGGTACTGAGTATACAGAGGGCCTCATGTTTATACAGGTACTGAGTATACAGAGGGCCTCATGTTCATACAGGTACTGAGTATACAGAGGGCCCCCATGTTTATACAGGTACTGAGTATACAGAGGGCCTCATGTTCATACAGGTACTGAGTATACAGAGTGCGCCATGTTCATACAGGTACTGAGTATACAGAGGGCCTCATGTTCATACAGGTACTGAGTATACAGAGGGCCCCATGTTCATACAGTTACTGAGTATACAGAGGGCCCCCATGTTCATACAGTTACTGAGTATACAGGTACTGAGTATACAGAGGGCCTCATGTTCATACAGGTACTGAGTATACAGAGGGCCCCCATGTTCATACAGTTACTGAGTATACAGGTACTGAGTATACAGAGGGCCCCCATGTTCATACAGGTACTGAGTATACAGAGGGCCTCATGTTCATACAGGTACTGAGTATACAGAGGGCCTCATGTTCATACAGGTACTGAGTATACAGAGGGCCCCATGTTTATACAGGTACTGAGTATACAGAGGGCCCCATGTTTATACAGGTACTGAGTATACAGAGGGCCTCATGTTTATACAGGTACTGAGTATACAGAGGGCCCCATGTTTATACAGGTACTGAGTATACAGAGGGCCTCATGTTTATACAGGTACTGAGTATACAGAGGGCCTCATGTTCATACAGGTACTGAGTATACAGGTACTGAGTATACAGAGGGCCTCATGTTTATACAGGTACTGAGTATACAGAGGGCCCCATGTTTATACAGGTACTGAGTATACCTGGCGATGTGCACGCGCTGGAGGGGAGGGACCCAAGGCTGTCTCCTCACCCACTCCAAAGCCAAAATTCCCGCCCCTTATGACGGCAACTGTAGTCTAAGCCCCTCCCCTCTGGTACTAACTAACGGCAACTGTAATTAGTCTAGGCCGGAACCTCTCTCTGTCCTCCCTTCCTCCACTCAACCCCTTCCCTCGGGGTGCTTAGGAGACACACGGACTCACGGCTAGAAGAATATGTATCAACAAATGTGCATGTTTGTATTAATTAAGGGTTGTGCCATTATTACTATGCAAATGTAATAATTGTGAAAGATTTCCTGTAATGAGTTGTATGTGTTGTTTTCAAGCATCCTTGACATCCAAGGACAACGATGTAAATAAGTCATTGCGCCTTTTTCGTTCCTATCCTTGACAAAAGCAAATATGTGATTAATGATCTGTATATGTTTTGTTGTCTAAAATAAATACCATACCATACCATACAGAGGGCCCCATGTTCATACAGGTACTGAGTATACAGAGGGCCCCATGTTCATACAGGTACTGAGTATACAGAGGGCCCCATGTTCATACAGGTACTGAGTATACAGAGGGCCCCATGTTCATACAGGTACTGAGTATACAGAGGGCCCCATGTTCATACAGGTACTGAGTATACAGAGGGCCTCATGTTCATACAGGTACTGAGTATACAGAGGGCCCCATGTTCATACAGGTACTGAGTATACAGAGGGCCCCATGTTCATACAGGTACTGAGTATACAGAGGGCCTCATGTTCATACAGGTACTGAGTATACAGAGGGCCCCATGTTCATACAGGTACTGAGTATACAGAGGGCCCCATGTTCATACAGGTACTGAGTATACAGAGGGCCTCATGTTCATACAGGTACTGAGTATACAGAGGGCCTCATGTTTATACAGGTACTGAGTATACAGAGGGCCTCATGTTCATACAGGTACTGAGTATACAGAGGGCCCCATGTTCATACAGGTACTGAGTATACAGAGGGCCTCATGTTTATACAGGTACTGAGTATACAGAGGGCCTCATGTTCATACAGGTACTGAGTATACAGAGGGCCCCATGTTCATACAGGTACTGAGTATACAGAGGGCCTCATGTTCATACAGGTACTGAGTATACAGAGGGCCTCATGTTCATACAGGTACTGAGTATACAGAGGGCCCCATGTTTATACAGGTACTGAGTATACAGAGGGCCTCATGTTTATACAGGTACTGAGTATACAGAGGGCCTCATGTTTATACAGGTACTGAGTATACAGAGGGCCTCATGTTCATACAGGTACTGAGTATACAGAGGGCCTCATGTTTATACAGGTACTGAGTATACAGAGGGCCTCATGTTTATACAGGTACTGAGTATACAGAGGGCTGCCCTGTCATAGTCCACTGATCGGTCGATTTGGTCTTAGCCAGCCAACACTTAGTCAATTAGTCTATGCTTTATGTTGAATGAGTTATTTCCTAAGAAATTACGAGCACATCTCTGATGAACATTAGATCTAAAGAAGCCCTCCCGCATTATTGCTTGTGGGGAATTCACATTTGACAGATTTACCGATCGATTAGTTGTCCTGTCTGCTACAGTAGTCGACTAATAATTCACATAGTGGATGACAGGCCTAGTGGATGACATACCTCTTTTTCTGGGCATTTAGAGTATACTCACCTACCATCTTAACTGAAATTAAAATACATTGGAAACTAAGGTTGGCCACAGTATATACAGTATACCACCCTCTTCTCATACCCGTAATGATAGGGCCGTTGCACTGGAGTGTCAGATGATCGAATTCAAGCCTCCTGTTGATGGAGTGAAACCGCCATCACCCTTACTTACTGCTCGAAAGGGAACGTCGTCGAAAATTGGAAAAGATGGAAACAAAGGTTTAGCCTGAACATGACTGGGTTTTACAACCAATCGATCATATGTGTTCATTCACAGAAAGACTGTTTATTTACAGAAGGACTGTTCATTCATAATGGCTGTGTGAGTGTGTGTAGAAAAGAGGGGATGTAATGCCAGAACAGTAGAGAGCCATACAGGCCTAGGGTTGGGTTTCTCAATGGTGGTGGTACTGCCCCCTAGGGGGCGTTCAGAAAGTGGTGGCGGTGCAGAATTGTTGAAAGAGGGGCGTTGAGATGCTCAAAGGTGGACGTTTATTTAATTTATTTATTTTCTTTAATATCAGGACAACAACTTGACTGGAATCAGAGAGGAGCATCCATGCATTGAGCACAATAAAAAAAATTAAATCACTTTTTGAAACTGTTTTTTGTAATGTTTAGTTTATACACACTTCACCTGGTAGTAAAAGGTCAAATGAAAAAAGAATGAAGATGGTATTAGACACTCACACTACCCATTATTAGAAGCCTTAATTTGACACACAACACTGACAAGACTTGACCCAACAGACTGAGCCCAATAGAACGGTTGAGAAGTTCATAGATACCCATGATAAACAGAAAAGAATCATAAGCATCGACACTGAGAGCTGAAAAAGACATTCCCACTGGGCGTAGGGGTTGAGGTTATGGGACCTGGGCGTCAGTAGGGGGGTGTGGAGAACCACTGTACTAGAGGAACTGTACAATGTTATGTCACCTAAAGGAAGTTACCTAAAGCACCTCAGTTGTTGCACAGTAGCCTAGTACGATGAACTCATACTCCACCAGTCTAGTCGTCTTTCTTTATGTCCTAATAACTTGGCCAAATCTTCGTTTGAACACAGAGGAGCTACTTTATGGAATTCAAACTTGAATACAAGAATTCATCATCTCTGCCCATTTACAACCCCCCCCCCCCCCCACACTAATTATTTCTCAATTATAAAACTGACCACCATAATATATATATTTATATGTAATTATGACAACTTTATGCTAATGTTATGCCTATGAGTATTTTGTTTCTACATCACTGCTATGAAGCACTTTGGGCTGTAATTCTGAATGAAACATGTACATGAAAGGTGTAAACATTTATTTACTGTTAATTCTGTTTGTCTTGTGTTCTTGAGAAATTACATGGAGTCGTGTGAGAGGTCTGGTCAGGTCCTGTGTGAACTGCATGTTGCATTTTACCATCTTGTTATACGCTAGTTGTAGTCTAAAAATGTTGTGCAAATAAATCAAACAAAATAAAAATACAATAAGTACTGGATATAGGCTAGAGGAGGTAGGATGTAAACATGTGTAAATGCACACAAAACAGGTTACAAGCTATTTTATTTCAGATTTCACTGAATTCCAAGCAATGTTTCAAACAAATAACAATGCGAAACACAAGTTATAGCGTAGCCACGCTTCCTAAGAGGAAGAATAAACATTGGTTTATGACAAACACAAATCGGATATCAAACTCAGAAACCAATCGCGAGGGACTTCAGGCACCATAGGCCATGATATTCAAAGCATAGCCTGTGTCATCACTGACACTGGTCCACTCTCTGGGTTGGGTATACAGTATGAGTTTCTCCAGATCTCTCTTGGTAGAGCCTGAGGTGTGGCCAGCAGTAGCAACCCCTTCCCTATACCAAAACACAACATGTAAGCAAAGTCCAATACTAAGTGGAGCGCTTTTGCCTAGAGGTCGCTGTTTGGCGGTGTTACACCCTTTAACTGTACAATAACTTTATGAACTGTGATCGTTAGTAATAACTGGATATGGAGGACATAAAACTTTCAATTCAAACATAATCAGACAAAACATGCAATAATAAGGGGTGGATATTGTTCAACTGCCATTGTCTAAACGGTAAATCCACCATTTTGGAGCCTTTAGCCCCTTAGCCCTTTCTCAGCACAACATGCTGTGCTTCATACTGGATATCTGTAGCTCCAATCAGTGTTGTAGTCGAGTCACTAAAAATCTCGAGTCTGAGTCGAGTCTCGAGTCCCAAGTGTTTGAGTCCAAGTCACCAAGGAAGAGCCTGAGTCGAGTCCCCATTACCCTAATCTGAGTCCAAGTCAAGTCCACTCCACTCTGTCAGTCAAAGAGCTGACATACAAATAAGAAAAGGTCTACAGTCAACATAAATGACACAGTGGTCACCATTTCAAGGGGAGTTTATTTACTTTGTGACACAATAGCCAAACAAATGCACTAGCCATCAATATCTTATGATTAGGGCCTATTTCAAAAAAGAAATATTAAAAAAAAATAACTGTATTTATCAATGAACAAGTCCGAGTCCTCGTCTGCACCTTCCGAGTCCGAATGCAGTCAATGCTCGAGTCCAAGTCCAAGTCATCAGTGCTCAAGTCCAAGTCGAGTCACAAGTCTTGAGTCCGAGACTCAAGTACAACACCAGCTAGTAGTAGTCCAGCTAGTTACCCACAACATGAACGCAACAAGAACAGCATGGATTGTGCTGAGAAAAGGACTCCCTGAACATACCCTTGGGTTATAAAAAAATTGACTATTCCTGCCATGCTGTATAATATCAAACTGATATTAGTTTAACAGCGTCATGTTAAGATTTATTTAGAGAATACATTTGAATTAAGAACAATATTGGATCACCCTTTTGGATATCATGAAATCGCTTATAATATGAACTGTAGCAGCTACAGACATTACATTTTAATATTCAACAGTTTTAAAAACAAAACATTGATTTAATCACAAGTCAGTGTAATATAATAGAAAGGGAAAAAATAATTCCACCAGCAGGTGGCAGTGTTGTTATATATTTGCTGGTCTCAGAATGCAGACAAAGGAGAGGAAAAACAGGTGCTTTTTCTCGAGACAGAATAAAACATTTTCCATCTAATGATGGTAGCTATTAAGTGCTAGTTTATACCTGATATGTCATAAACGATAATCAACTAAGCAAACACGTTTCTATTGTATTGCACAATCCACACAAGGTTCAGATTGCACATAATAGTAATATTAAGAATAACAATAATACATGTAAAAACAATTGCTCTTTTGAAGTGTACACTTCTATCCGGCATGGTTGCTACTTGAGCACCAACCCCCCCCCCCCCCCCCCCCCCCCCCCCCCAGAGTGCCACAATGTCTGTGTCCATCTCAGACATCTCCCATTCTCTCTCACTATGACATCATCGGTAACCTCGGAAACCCATTGAGTAGCCTACTGGCCGACCCAGGAAATGAGGTTACAACTTTGGAATGTGATAGAGGGGGAGACAGACCCCCCACCCTCTCCCCCGAGAGCTCTCCTGTCCAGCAGATGCCCCTCACAGCCTGTGTGAAAGTAGAACAAGGACGTCCTTCTTCTGCGACCCGCCTCCTTTTCTTCTGTGACTGACAGCTCAATTAAGTCTAAGGGGGGGGGGGGCTCCTCACAACAGGTTGAGTGAAGTCACAATATAACGTTGTAGACCAATCAAAGGCAGACCAGTCTCCCCCCTCCCTGGCAGATAGGCCCACTGCTTAATAATGTCCTCTGGTTGGAGTATTCCCACTCGATACACAGGCGTTTTAATTACAAACTGTTATGTGTTTTTTTCTTTTTTTGTACTTTGTTATGAGGAACTGTGGTTCATAATTCACTACCACACACACATATTAATAGTATTCCCACTTACCTGTAAATAAATACTTTTGTTCATAAAACGATTCAGTCAAAATTAATTAATTAATCAATCAATCAAGGACAATATATAAAAACAAGTGCAATTTGTCGTAGCTGCTTCCCTCATTCAGAGGTTCATCATATTTGGTCTCACTTCTTTGCTGTAAGCAATACACAAACATGATATAAACTACATGGCTACAGTCTAGAGCAGGGGTGGCCAACCAGTCAGAGACTAAGAGCCACAAAAAAATGACTGTGGTACCACAAAGAGCCACACCATATACCAGCGTTTCTCAACCTTTTTTTTCAGTCACGACACCCTTCATGTGTTTATAGGTCTCACCCTCTGGCCTCTGAAGTTGCTAATGTCTTTTTTATTTGGGCCTCACAGGGTTAAAAGTACCCTGTGAGACCCACGGTTGCAAAATTACAAAATCACTTTTAGCCATTTAAAAAAATAATGTTTATTTAAAAAATGTTAAAGGGGAACTATTTTACTATTTCTTTCACTATTTGGGCACTTTTACACAATTCCTGTGAGTCTATGGAACACCTAGGTTTTTTTCAAAAAAAATGCATTGTTTTGTATTTCTAATCAAGTACTAAAAACCGCATTTTTCTACCTCAAGATCTTAAGCCGTTTTGAGGCTGGGCTCCAACCACTGTGTGGCCTGGTGCCAACTGCCACATCAACTGCCACATTATTATGCAGCTGAGAAATCTCTGACATCACAGATATGCACATTTTCAGATGACTCAGTTCAGTGAGGGTGAATATTGTGAGAGGAGAATTGGAAGAATTCGCCAATATGAGAATTAGAGACATATATCCTATTAATATAAGTCCACATAGCTAAGAAACAATGGTAAACACTGAAAAAAGCCATTTATAAGATAGTTCCCCTTTAAGCACATGTATAGTCAATTGGTCCTGTTGTTCAGCCTCACAATGCTATTTGATAGTAAATGTGTTTATATGTCCCACCCTCTGGCCTCTGAAGTTGCTAATTTCTTTTTAATTTGGGCCTCACAGGGTTAACCTCTTAAGCCCGAGATATACAGTAAAAGTGTATATTTTCAGCATTATGTTTGTTTACCAATTATTTTAACTGTTATTAGTGAAATATAAGATTATAGAAATCTCAGGGCATTGAGTCGGAAACCGGCGCATATTGACAGGAGGAAGTGGCACAGCCAAAAGTGAGTGTAGTCTTTTGAAGGAAGAGACTCAGGGCTTTCAAATTTCGAAAAACTACCCTACCCAGCTCACACCAGCCCCTGTCAATCATCTGACTTCTGGATTTACTTTTTAATTTCTCTTATTTTTTGGGATTATCTCCCACAAACCTGAACGTTATTGCCATAAAACAGAACGCAGTTAGTTTCTCTACCTTTCTGTGAACGTCTTGCAAAAAACGGTGTTGCAATATGATGAAGAATGGTGGAGAAATTTACATTATAAAAAAGATGGCAGAATTCAGTACTGTATCTACAAAACCTTCTGTTTAATCATCTTCCCTTTATTCATTTGCTTAGATTTTTCAGGTCTGGTCAATTTTAGCATGGTGTTATTTACAGTCAAAGATCATTTTTTTTTTAAATAGAATTGATATTCTCCTTTGGTTCATTACAATTTACTCAAGCCTAGTAACAGACACACTATTTCTGACACTGATCCATATATGTCCCTACATGTAGATTCAGATACCAAGAACATGCAAATGGACCATTTAAAAAAAAATTGTAAATGTTTATTCTACGTCCTTATGGAATGAGTGACATAAAAAAAAAAAAAAGTAAAAAAAAAAAAAAAAAAAGTAAAAAAAAATTTAAACATTTTTTTTTTTTTATGGATGGAAGAGCCGCACATTGACGGGCAAAGAGCCGCATGCGGCTCGCGAGCCGCGGGTTGGCCACCCCTGGTCTAGAGGTACAGAGCATTTATATATATAAGTAGTAGTAGTCTATAGTGTGTTCATGTGCATGTGCAGGCATGAGAACAATGGAGTTTATTGTGGATCATGCTCTAATGCAAGGTTACTGTACACAATGTCATTATGTATGATACTGGTTATTAAAGTTCGCTCCGAATTCTGTCTTAGAATCTTCCCACTCAATAGCTTTCAATGGGCAGTAGCCACGGTGACGTCATCATTAGAATGGTCAGTTCTCAGAATTATAATCTCACAAATGAGATCAGACACCTGATCATCCAGTGATTAATCCGGGCCCATATGTAATTAGAGGAGGATTACCGATTCCAGACCGGTGTGCTTCCTAGTTTAGTTTGGTCATGTGACCATCACACACACACACACACACAGACAAGCGATTTTGGATCAGTGCTACTATTCTCTAACCTATAGGAAGGTAGTCTGCTAGGAACACCATATCCTGTCTCAGAATCATTATACATACTGTACCGGCCCAGATATTGTCTGTGTCCCTTAGAAATCTAATATCCAATATTGTTCTTTCACTATCATCGACAGCTGGCTTTGTGTCCCAGAAACATGTAGAAAACATGTTGTGCCCCTCTGACAAAATCCAAACCATAGCTAATGCATGGTGGTGGACATCTTGTTTTTCACCATTCCTGAAAAGAAGTTTCCCACCACGTCTCTACTGGGCTCTGATGATATGCTTGCAGTGTAGAATTTAGTAGCATGTGTTGCAGTGAACTGTGCGGGTTGTTCTGTGTGATGTAGCCTAGTGATGTAGCAGTGCTGTGAAGTCATGGGCGTAATTATGGGGGGGGGGGGGGGGGGGGGGGGACACGGGGGACATGTCCCCTGCATGGTTTCAGAAGGCAGTTATTGTCCCCCGCACTTTTTTACCGTCCAAAACAATGTTACACAATAATAAACGGTGACGCGACACGGCACTTGGACCACACGGAAAACGGCTGCTTGTTCCATCCCTTCAGCCCCCCCCCCCTACCCCCCGCGACCTTAAAACTATACGTAGCACCGGCCACAACAGCCACCCTCCCTCCCTCCTTGCCATACCTTGGGCTTTTACTGAAACAACGCCACTGACCACGCCCCCAAATGTGTCCCCTCCACCACTGAAAACAAAATGACGCCCGTGTGTGAGGTGTGGTCTCTGTGTGATCTGATCGGCCGACCCGTCCTCAGTGCTGCGTCTCCAGCTCCACCACGGTCCACTCTCCCGCCGGGGGGGAGCCGCCCTGGCTGTCAGGGGAGTAGCTGCTGACCGAGGTGACCGTGGCGGACGCGGGGCTGAAGGCAGGCAGCATGCTGGGCCACAGGCTGGCCTCCAGGGGGCTCAGGGTGCCCCCCCCCGGCCCCACAGGCAGCAGGAGGAGAGGCGGACAGCAGCCCCCGTCAGAGGCGGCGGACAGCAGCAGGGTCTGGTTGATGAGCTGCTGGACCATGTCCACCTTCTGGTTCCAGTCCAGGTCCTGGGGGGGCAGGGGGCGCAGCAGGGTGTGGTTGGTCGACGGCGTCCCCTCCTCCTCGTCCTCCTCGTCCTCCTCGCCGGTCTCCATGGCTTCGTAGATGGTGCAGAGCCCGGAGGAGGGCGAGAGCATGACGCCCCCGGAGGGGCTCCTCCTCATCTGCTGCTGGAGCCGGTGCTGCAGCTCCAGCTCCAGCTGCCACTGGAGGAGCTGCCTGCGCTGCCGGTGCTCCTGCTGCTGCTGCTGGAGCTGCAGCTGGAGGAGCTCCCTGCGCTGCTGCTCCAGCTGCCTCTGCTGCTCCAGCCCCAGACGCTCCTCCTCCAGCCACCGCCTCCTCTGCCTCTCCTGCTCCATCTCCCGGAGCTGCTCCTGGTGCCGCTCCAGCTTCCGCAGCTGACCCCCGCCGCCGGTCTCGTCGGCTCCTCCTCCGGGGGGCGAAGGAGGAGGTGCGATCTTGGTGAAGTGGGCGGCGAGAGTGGGGTCGATGGGCCGCCTGTTGCCCGGCACCAGGGCCAAGTAGTGGCCGTTGGCGATGGGATCGGCCGTCGGAAGGTTCTGGTTCCGGTTGTCTTCCTGCGAGTGCGTTCGCTGCTCCTGATCTTCATCATCTGACTGGGAAGGAGCAGCGTCATCGTCGCCACCACCACCATCATCATCATCATCATCACTCTTGTCCTCTCCTGTGAGACAGTCAAGATCACTTGTATATCCGTTAGACGCATGCAGCCAACAGAAACAGAGGCAGGACAACAGGGGCCAGGGAGAGGGTTCAAGGAGGTTCACAAGAAAGGTGACAAAGGCAAAAATAAAGGGATGCGAAAATGGATATACTGTGATAATTGCCCCCAAGCTCCGCCCTCTTTTCTTGATCCACCAATCACAACTACCGTTTTCCTCGGTCAAACTGATTATTTTACCTTAGCCCTATCGCAAACGTCGCTTTCCTCTGTCAAACTAGGAGGGGGCGGAGCTTGGGATAGATAAATTGGGTAAAACCTTCAACGGTGGCACGTTGAATCACGTTAACACAGTTAACTCTGTGAAGCCTAGTTTTAGAAATAGACCCAAACGCTTATTCTAACAGACACCAGTGGGACGGGGCTACTAGTAGACGTCCTGGACTAGATCTGAGCCCAGCTCAGTGTCCCCCGTTACAAAACCTCTCATTATTAGGATTCCATCACAATAACATTTCCACTCCTTTAACCCTTTCACTACCACACTACCAAATGGTTAACCCTTTCACTACCACACGACAAAGGGTAAACCCTTTCACTACCACACTACAGAAGGTTAACCCTTTACTATCACACTGATAGTAAAGGGTTAACCTTCTGTAGTGTGGCAGTGAAAGGGTTAACAGGCTCCTCCATTGATCTGTTGCATAACTAACCCCCATACTATTTCGGGAGCTCCGACAGGGAACCATCGAGCCTCTCACAGAATACCTCAGTGTGCTGCTGGCATGACGTCCTGCATGGCCTTCAACAAGAGGGAGCGATTGTCGGGAGGAATCAGATTCGGATTGAATGAGTAAAGGGTGAGTAATTCGGTCCCTCAATTGGATGACATTTAACTGCTATTATGTGGGTGAAGGAGTCCATTGTTCAAGGTTCATCGAACCCAAATAGAAACACTAGGTCATTATGATAAAATATCAAGAGCTTGAGCAGCAGTTTGAGAAACGCCGTCCTGCTGTCTGACCAAGGTGCCTGAGTTGCAGTACAGACCAGAGAAGAGGGGGTGAATTCAGCTGCACTTGAAAGACAATGATGGATGAGAACTAGGGCTGTACCGAATAGTTCGAAGCTTCATTCATAACGTTGCCATTTGAATTCTAAATCAACATTCTAAATACATTTTTGTATGCGTGTATTCATTCTGTTAATGGGGGTTTTCTTAACAGTTGCAGATAAAGATTAGGCTACACTAATATTATACTATATGACTAATCATAAAATGTTTAACATTTATCATAAATGATGTAGCCTATCTGCATCCACTTGGCGCTCCATCAAGACGTCACATCACCCTATTTCGTACCAACCGTGCCCTTATTGGATTATTTATGTTGATGAAACTGACGAGTTAAATTTCTTTAATTCATTAAAGAAAGTTGATTTAATAAAACATTTAGGATATTTATAAAAAGTTTCTTTATTAGTTGTCATACTATAGTACAGAATACTTTTATACAAAGAAAGTATGATTACATCATAAAATATGATGACAGACATTCAAAGCTTCATTCGAAAACTTCAATAGAAGCTTAGAATGTAAAAAGAATTACATTCGGTACAGCCCTAATGAGAACTTTAACAAAAACCTTCTTATTTCCTTTAGTTGTCGTCAAGAGTGTTGTTGAATCAATTCCACCCCTCAGCAGTCAGCATCTCGAGACAACAAAAAACGGATTGTCTGCTACCTAGAACCAGTTCCTAACTGGCATGATGTGTAATTTGACAAACTGAATGCCTACCATTCAAAAGACGGCAGCCTTATTACGGACCTCTCTTAACACTTTTGAGTGCCACGGACGCGTTTTGTCGTTAGTTCATGCCGACGCTAGTGCTGCAGACTCTCTGAGCTCCATTGGGAAAATACCGCCCCCTATCGTCTCTCCGGATGGTACTGCACTCCATTGGATTAGACTGATGGGGGGGGGGGGGGGTCCAGCCTCCTCATTTTACTTCTCCGGCGAGGCATCTGAAGAGACCGAAGTGATCGCAGAGCCGGAAAACGCGTGGAATACAGTGGAATTACAGTACCCAACGCTGAATCAATAAACGCGATCGATATTTGGAATGGCGATCAGGAATTGGAATAATCTTTTTGGAGAACATCTGATCTGAGGTAAGCAATTGATTTTACCAGTCTTGGGGTAATCGGACCTATTTTCAGAGAGATATCAGTGTGTGCCCCATGTGTGTGTGTGTGTGCGATCAGGAAATGAGAATAGATTTTTCAGCTTGCTTCGCTAGCGTGCATAAGTACACATATACTATTGATAATCTAGCGTTTATTTGAAAACTATTCATAAATAGGCCGAAAAATGACAGTTTTGTGTATTCCAGAATATTCCAGTAAATGCCGTTTATCACGGAATCTATATATTTTCCTGAAAAACAAGGGCGTTTCAAAATGCTATAAAACGGAAATGAACCGATTAAAAAAGCAATCCGTTTCGACAATGTTGACTGCAAACAAGTCATTGATAAGCGACGGGCAGATTAGAGACACAGCCATAATTTAAGCCAGAGATTATGCGTTCACAACGCTATCATTGAAGTGGGTGCTGGCATTTAACCATGTTTTACCATGTTCACCAGTGGCAACCAAAGTGTTAACAGCGTGAATGCGGTAACTGTGAAGCCGAGACAAAGATTCTAAACTCTGAAACTCTGTCGATTCACTTTTATCCTGGCGGTGACCTAAGAAACCTATGGTCTTCCGGAACACAAACACGATGAAATACAGCTTCCACAAAGTGCACCGTCTGGCTCATGAGTTTACCTCCTGGATAAACACCAAGCCCGGTACCTCAGAGAACGCTGGTCTTTGGAGACGAGAGACACGAGGGATGGTGTTCAAGACCAACACAACAACAGGAGCGCTATTCCATAGCAGGAGCAGGCAGGTCAGAGGTCAAAGGAAGGGGACAGGGTCAGAGACAGGAACTGGTGGAAAACCTGTTGGGTCCTCTGAGCTTTTTTGACATTCAACTTCACAGATGCATTCACTGGGTGGGTTGAGGTGGAGGGGTGTTGTTCCTGTACATCTATACATGTGTGTTTGTGTGTTGGTGGATGGGTGTGTGTGGTGTTGTTCCTGTACATGTGTGTGTGTTTGTGTGTTGGTGGATGGGTGTGTGTGGTGTTGTTCCTGTACATGTGTGTGTGTTTGTGTGTTGGTGGATGGGTGTGTGTGGTGTTGTTCCTGTACATGTGTGTGTGTTTGTGGATGGGTGTGTGTGGTGTTGTTCCTGTACATGTGTGTGTGTTTGTGGATGGGTGTGTGTGGTGTTGTTCCTGTACATGTGTGTGTGTTTGTGTGTTGGTGGATGGGTGTGTGTGGTGTTGTTCCTGTACATGTGTGTGTGTTTGTGGATGGGTGTGTGTGGTGTTGTTCCTGTACATGTGTGTTTGTGTGTTGGTGGATGGGTGTGTGTGGTGTGGTGTTGTTCCTGTACATGTGTGTGTGTTTGTGGATGGGTGTGTGTGGTGTTGTTCCTGTACATGTGTGTTTGTGTGTTGGTGGATGGGTGTGTGTGGTGTTGTTCCTGTACATGTGTGTGTGTTTGTGGATGGGTGTGTGTGGTGTTGTTCCTGTACATGTGTGTGTGTTTGTGTGTTGGTGGATGGGTGTGTGTGGTGTTGTTCCTGTACATGTGTGTGTGTTTGTGGATGGGTGTGTGTGGTGTTGTTCCTGTACATGTGTGTTTGTGTGTTGGTGGATGGGTGTGTGTGGTGTGGTGTTGTTCCTGTACATGTGTGTGTGTTTGTGTGTTGGTGGATTGGGCATCCAGGTTGGACAAGGCTTCATGTCGTAGCACGGATAAGGGGTTTTCGGGGGGGGGGGGCGGGGGGGGGTGGGGGGCGGGGGGGGCCCTAGTGGTCATTGTGGGAAGTGCAGGGCACATTCTCTGCCCGACGGTGTCAATCGGTGTTGAATCCGCCAAAGGTCAGAGGTCACAGAGACATCAACATGCTGGAGAACAGGGAGGGGTGCTGGGACACCACCTGTCATGTACATCAAAATTCCATTTATTTTGATTGAACACCATTCAGTCGCATCACTTCCTGTTTTGTGACTGAGTGATGATGTCATGGGAACTTGACATCCTTGTTGTGTAAACATGTAAATAAACGTAGGCCTGAACAAAACAACACCAGGGTATTTATTTCACTCGTGCGAAACACCGGGGAAAGTAAGAAACAGGAACAGAATGCCTTGCAATGATGTTTTAATGGAATTTTGAAAAACCTAGTTAGTGTGAACCATTCATTTATGAACATCTAGTGTAAAGCAGATAGAACACAGTTGTCTTGTTAGTCAAACATGCAAGAGATACTGTTGAAATAGTAAACCAACACCCATTATGAAACATTTCCAGCGAGTGTCTAAGCTGTTACAGATGCAGAGGAATGCGGGGGGGGGGGGGGTTCTCTTCTTCACAAATAATAGGCTAGTTTGTTAGTCCGCTTCTGAAGCACAAACGATCAACTGAACTAACTGAGGCATAAAGCGTAACCAGTTAAAGAGCGAATGCCTCAAACACACAGCATGTGACTCCATGAATAAACGATACGCATGGCAGGCAGAACGTCTTGAAGCACACAAACCGCAAATCTAATACTCCACCTCAACAGAACTATAAATATCTAGCTTTTATTTGATAGCTAAACATGGTAAAAGTCTTGAAACGAAAAAGAAAGAAAAAGAAAAACAACAACAACAACAACAACAACAACAACAACAACAAAATAAAATAACAATAGAAAAGAAGAAGAAATCAAAAGGCAGGGCTATTGCTAGGCTGTATTGTAGACCATGGAGTGTGATGTGCACAGGGCAGGGAGGACCGGGTTCAGACAAAAACAAAAGTAAGAACAAAAAAACAAACAAACAAACAAGCAAGTACAAAAAAAAAATACATTTGACATTTTGATCGGTAAAAACAGTAGGATAAATACACAGGTAGGTAGAGTCCTTTTCATTTCCATCCAGGTTTTTTTTTCTTTTTTTTTTCTTTTTAAAAGCTCAGTCACATTTGGACGATCAGTCAATACCCCGTCTGGGGTCGGGGGGGTGGAGATGAGGAACGGCGGGGGGGGGGGGGGGGGCTACGGAATATGCAGTGTTACTTAAAAGGAACATTCTAATAGAAAATGGTAGTAGCTATTGTACATAGGAGTTTAAGCCATACACTCATAACCACGATCGTAACAGTATGAGAGAGGGAGGCTTCATTTGAAAATCGCTACAGTCTTTTTTTTTCTCTTTTCCCCTCATTCTCCGTATTTTTTTCATTTTTTTCTACAATCTTGACCCTCCCCGTTTGCTTTTTTTCCTTCTTCTTCTAAGCCATCTAACCCGACTGGAGAGAAAACGAACAACGACAGGTAAAGGGGAGGGTTGCGGGGGATAAGGTGCATTCCAAGGACTTATACGTTACCTGCCATAAAGCTATCAGTCTTATCGCAAATGGCATAGTAGGGCGGCTGGCCCTCGGTGGAGTCTCCGGGCTGCGGAGCCCCGAGGTGGTGGCCGGGCTCCAGATCCTCCAGGTCGTCTCCCACCAGCATCCTCTTCCCCCCCAGCATGTAGTGGTCGTCGCCCAGGGGCATCAGGTCCACGGGCCCGCCCAGGAGGTCCTCCGCCTGCGCGGCCGATGGCAGGGTGAGCTCCTTGATGAGGGAGGGGTCCTGGTCCTCGTTCTCCAGGGAGAAGATGCCGGGGCTCTTGCCGCAGCTCTCGGCCGCGGAGTGGGCGTTGGAGTCGAAGCCGTACGACGCCACCGAGTTGGCCGACTGCGGGGTGGCTCCGCCTCCGTCCTCCTCCTCCCCGGCCGGCACCTCGGCCGCCTCCTCATCCTCCTCCAGAGCGGGCAGGTTGTGGGCGGGAGGCGGGCTGTCGAACCCTGCGCCGTCGTCCATGCCGGTCAAGGGGCCGTCGGGGTCGTTGATCTGCATCTCGCCCTCCGTGTCGCTGGCCTCGTCTCCGGAGGTGGAGGGGGTGGAGGGGGCGGAGGCGGGCGCGGTGGGTGGCCCGGCTCCCAGCACCTCGTCGGCCGGGAGCGTCTCGGCCTCCTCCTCTTCCCCGTCGCCCCTCTCCAGGTGGATGCCCAGGTCCTGGTCCATGTCGGGGTGCACCGACGTGGGCACCGGGGTCTGCCGCTTGTCGGAGTGAGACTCCACCCCGGAGCTGCTGTCGTAGTCGCGCAGCTCCTCGGGCGTGCTGGTCTCACTGGCTGGAGGGGCGGAGCTCTCCATGGGGTCGTGGGCGGACCGGTGCCCCTGGGGTTCCAGGGAGGGAGCGCTGCTGTCCAGCCAGGCCTGAGCCGGCGACTGGGTGGGCGTCTCGGGGTCGGCCGCGCCCTGGTCCGACAGGGGGCTGGGGGAGGAGAGCAGGGACGGCTGGGCCCGGGGGTCAGTGAAGGGGTTGGTCTGACCCCAGGCGGAGGACGGGGGGATGAGGGGCAGCGCGGCGCGGTTCAGGTTGTCCAGACGCTCCTCCTCGTTGAAGTCATCTTCGTCGGCGTTCCCGCAGCTCTCCAGGCCGCTCTCCGTCACTCCCTCGCTGGGCATCTCCACGTCCTCGTCGTCCTCCTCCTCGTGCTGCTGCTGCTGCCGCTGCTGATGCTGGAACACCTTGTGCCGCTCCTCCGCCCTCTCCGAGCTCACGTCCATGTCGTCCATGCGCTCCTCTTCATCCTCGTCCTCCTCCTCGTTGGCCAGGGTCTCCACGTTGGGGGAGGTCATGAAGTTGGGGGAGCCCATGAAGTTGCCGTCTCCCTCGGAGCCACGGAGGCTGGAGTCGACCAGTGCGTCGGAGCTCTGCGTGCCCTCCAGAAGGGCGGTGTGCTGGGCACTGCTTAGGTCGGACACCCCCTGCTGGCGGCTACTGGTACTGCTGCTCACGTCTTCCGAGTCCATGCCGGACAGCGGGTCCTCGCCGTGCCAGCCCGCCGCGCCGCCGTAGCCGGTGGCCACGGATGAAGAGTGGTGGCCCAGCCTCCTCTGCTCCTCATCTTCCTCGTCCTCGTCCCCATCGTCGTCCTCATTGATCTCCTCGTCTGCCTTCTCCACCGCCTCCTCCTTCCCCTGAGGGGAGAGCAGGGACCGGGAGCCGAGGTCGTCCGCAAGGCAGCCTCCCAGCAGGTCGGGCTGGGTCACCGCACCGAAGGCATCTGCTGACGGAGCTGTGGAGGTGGGCATGAATAGGTTCTCTTTCTCCTCCTCCTCCTCTTCTGGCTGGAATGTCATCTCCACCTTGGCCAGGCTCTGGGGCTCCAGGGGCTGGCTCTGGTCCCAGGGATCGGGCTGGACGTGCATGTCCAGCAGGGGTGAGGCGTTCGGCGGGGAGCAAGGAGGAGACATGACCGTGGTTCCCAGGGCAGGCTCCCCGAGGTGGAACAGGTCCAGCTGGGCAGAGAGCTGTGGGATGGGGGCTGCTTCCGGAGCCGCTACGGCCTCCTCTACGGCTGGCTCTCCTGGGCTCGTGATGGCAGCCGCCACCATAGCGACAGCCGCGGAGGCAGCGACAGCGGCAGCGACAGCGGCACCCTCCGTCTCGCTCTTCTTACCGGACTCAGCAGACTCGACGAGTGATGCCGTTTTAGGGCCGCGTTTCACGGGCGTCGGGGTGCTGCTGCCCACGGGCTTCTTGGGGCTGGAGGCCTTGGTCGGCTTGGAGCCCGGGACCTTGGCGGTGTCCTTGGTAGGCGTAGGCTTGCTCTTTGGGGCGGGCGACTTGGTGTCCGCAGCCTTACTCGCAGCGGGCTTCTTGGTGGCGGCGTCTGGTTTGGAAACTGATTTGGGGGTTTCTGGTTTGGTAGACTTGGCTGCTGGGGAGGGGCGGCTGAGGGGAGCCGCTGCAGGCTTCTTGACAGCTGGGGTGGTTGGTTTGGTAACATCTAGAGAGGGGAGACAAGACGGACGGTCACGGAAAGTTACACTGAAACAAAGGAAAACTATACTGAAACAAAGGAAAACTATACTGAAACAAAGGAAAAGTATACGTATGCTGAAAACTACCTTTGAAACACAGAACCCTCGATAACAATGTTTTACCATAAACACTACTTGTTCTCTTATGTACATTTGTGTTTTTCTCACCTTTCTTGGCAGGGGTTGTGATCTTGGATGCCTGCGATGCCGGAGTCTTTCCAGCAGAGGGGGTCGTGGAGGTGGTTTTGGCTGCGGGAGCCTTGGGCGTGGTGGGGGTGGTTTTGGGGGTGGCAGGTTTGGCCGTGGTGGAGGTGGTGCTCTTGACAGTGCTGCCGGTGGCGGGCCGGGTAGATGCCACGCCGGGGCGAGGCGCTGCTGGGCTGATGGGAGGCCTGAGGGAAGACGGGAGAGACTCATTAAGAGAAGTCGTTTCAAGTGCCTTGCTCAAGGGCACTGCAACAGTGGGTATTGTTATTCATTCACTTCCCCCCACACACCCCAGATCTCCGCTGGTCCGGGGGATCACCTTCGGGTCACGTTGCCAAACTCTCTCAATCTCTCCGGAGACAGAAACGTTCACATAAGCTCTTTGGAAATAAAATGACGTGGTCTCTAAATAAATACAGGACGTCAGGCCCCCCCCCGGTGAATACATGGAGCTGACAGCAGCTTTGGGGGCGCAGGGTGGTTCACAGCTAGGGGCGAGCGGCAGGTCTCTCCCTGGCGAGACATTCCACGCGTCGGGCGGCCCTGGGGGGCGTGTCAGCGTGGCTTCTGACAGGGAGCAGGAGAACTCACCCACTCCTTCAGCCCACTGACTAGTCACTTCTACAGCCACAGGACACACACACATATACCACACACACACCCACACACACACAGACACACAAACACACAGGGACAGCAATACACACAAACATTTTGGTCTGTGAATCACTTTGTACCACTGTGTGCTACACAAAGGTGCTACACAAACAGGATGTAACTTTAGATTATAATAGATTCAAATGTATTGTCATCTACAGCACAAGTACAGTACAACAAAAATAAGTTGGCATCTAACCAGAGTGCAAGGTCACAGTAAAGTGCATTTACAATATACAGGACAGGTGTGGACTGTAACATACAGTGTCTCTAATGTCTATACAGTAATATGCAGTGTAACAAGTGATTAAATATAACAAAGCTAATGAGTAAATCTGATGTATGCTTTCGCAGTCGCAGCACCGACCCTGTGGAACAAGCTCCCACTCAACTTGAAATCTGCAAGCACTCTACGGACCTTTAAGGCCATGCTCAAAACCCTTACTTACTTGCACAGATATACCTTCACTCACACAGAAACACAAAGCATACAAGCAGAAGGAACAGTAAGTAGGTTGAACACTGTGTTTACCTCCTCCTGCTCTGTCCTCTTTAGAGCCTGGAGCTGAACTGACAGTGTACTAAAAACACACACACGTCACACACACTAAGGGCATGCGTCCACCTAGCGCACATTTCCAGCTGAAAAACGCTGGCAGTGCGCCGGTAGTGCTGGGATGAAGCGCTTGTGGCGTGCCTTTTGTAGCAAGATGACAGAAAGAAATCTAGCGACAGCCATCTTTTTATCGTATTTTACTGCCACGGTTTTGCACATATAGCATATTTTAAGACACTTTATTGTATATTAATTATATATATAGTTATTGCCTGACACCACAGTTCGCCCTTTGCTTTTTATTAGCTTTTTATTAGTGTATTCGTGTAGTTATTAGTGTATTTGTGCTTTGTCGCGAATCTCAATGACCACCAACCAGCAGACACTTGCCCTCATACTGCTCCTGTCTCCTGTGGGCAGGCAGGCAGGCAACTCCGGTGTCAGGTTACGAATGTGTCACGAGCGCCACGGCTGTGATTGGTTGTCTGAAAAGACGATCAGCGCATCGCTCTGAAAAGTTCAGAAGTGTTCAACTTTAAACGCTGGGTGCTGCCGCACAAAAAAGCTGAAAAGCGCTGAAAAAAGAAGCCGACTGCAGCGCATTTCCTATAGGTGGCCGCATACGCTCCCTCCCCATTGGGATCAATTGACAAAAGACGCTTGCACCCAGAAATATGCGGCAGATGGACGCGGGCCCTAACGCACTAGCACAAAGACACACACTAATGCACTAACACACACACAAAAACACACATACTAACGCACTAACAACACACACACAAAAACACTAACACACAAACAAACACACACCAACACATTCACACACACTTTTTCTTTTATTTCCAACATGTTACATGGTGCCCTGTTATCTAAGTTCTAAGCTCAGCACAATATCCTTATCTGTAGCACTTCCACTGAGAACGATACCATAACCAGATATGTATCTGTCCAACCCTCCTCCTCAAGTGGACTGCCCTGACCTCGGCCTGGTGGCCCCCGCCTGCCTGCCTGGCCTACTAACTAAACTTCCAAACTAACCTACATCCAGTAGTGGTGACAGAGCTGTGTGTGTGTGCTGTGTGGCGTGATCTCCCAACGCTGCACTCACTGCCTGCAGCTAACGGCTTCTAAATAAAGAACCCAGTTAGCACTGACAGAAAGAGAACTAGCTATGGATGGATGGAAGGAGGCAGAGAGATAGAGGGGCAGAGAGAGGGAGGGAGAGAGAGAGGAGCAGAGAGAGAGGCAGAGAGAGAGAGGCAGAGAGAGGGAGGGAGAGAGAGAGGAGCAGAGAGAGAGGCAGAGAGAAGCAGAGAGAGAGAGGAGCAGAGAGAGAGAGAGGCAGAGAGAGAGGAGCAGAGAGAGAGAGGCAGAGAGAGGGAGGGAGAGAGAGAGGAGCAGAGAGAGAGGCAGAGAGAAGCAGAGAGAGAGAGGAGCAGAGAGAGAGAGAGGCAGAGAGAGAGGAGCAGAGAGAGGCAGAGAGAGGGAGGGAGAGAGAGAGGAGCAGAGAGAGAGGCAGAGAGAAGCAGAGAGAGAGAGGAGCAGAGAGAGAGAGAGGCAGAGAGAGAGGAGCAGAGAGAGAGAGGCAGAGAGAGGGAGGGAGAGAGAGAGGAGCAGAGAGAGAGGCAGAGAGAAGCAGAGAGAGAGAGGAGCAGAGAGAGAGAGAGGCAGAGAGAGAGGAGCAGAGAGAGAGAGGCAGAGAGAGGGAGGGAGAGAGAGAGGAGCAGAGAGAGAGGCAGAGAGAAGCAGAGAGAGAGAGGAGCAGAGAGAGAGAGAGGCAGAGAGAGAGGAGCAGAGAAAGAGTGGCAGAGAGAGGGAGGGAGAGAGAGGAGTAGAGAGAGAGAGAGGCAGAGAGAGAGAGGAGCAGAGAGAGTGGCAGAGAGAGGGAGAGAGAGAGGAGCAGAGAGAGAGAGGCAGAGAGAGAGAAGCAGAGAGAGAGAAGGATAGAGAGAGAGGCAGAGAGAGAGAGTGGCAGAGAGAGAGAGTGGCAGAGAGAGAGAAGGATAGAGAGAGAGGCAGAGAGAGAGAGTGGCAGAGAGAGAGAGTGGCAGAGAGAGGAGCAGAGAGATAAAGAGAGGCAGAGAGCGATAAAGAGAAAGAGAAGGATAGAGAGAGGCAGAGAGAGTGGGGCAGAGAAATAGTGAGTCAGAGATATAGAGAGAAGCAGAGAGAGGCAGAGAGAAGTAGAGAAAGAGGCAGATAGAGAGGCAGAGAGAGAATGATAGAGGCAGAGAGAGAGATAGTGAGAGGCAGAGAGAGGCAGAGAGAGAGAGAGAGAGAGAGAGAGAGAGAGGCAGAGAGAGAGGGGGAGAGAGGGAGATGACTGACACAATGTTAATCTTTCATTGTGAAAGGGGAACAGAAATAAACGTGTCCCAGGCCCCCGGTGTCCGCCGGTCAGAACGTGGAGCGAATGTTAAAAGCACATTCATTGTGTAAAGAGCTGCTGTTTCCACTCTGCCAGGAAGCGGTGAGCGCCACACCGGCGCTCTGCCAACTGTAATGGAACACTCTAACGGTGAGATGAGATGAACGCCCCCGCTAGCGACCGGGTGGTCAATGGCAACGCTAAGTGAAAGCAAGGCGTGGCCACGCGGTCTCCTGCTGCTTCCAACTACATCTCTTCATACTGGGCCCCAGTTTCTCCAGCTCACGCAACTTGGTTGAAGGACGAAGTTGCGACAGATCTTTTGTTTCTCTTATACTTGGCTGAGCGCAGCCCAAATAGAAAATAAAATGTCCGTTATTTTTAAGTATATTTCTACCCATGTGTGCCTTTCAGAGAGAATGTACTTTTTGCAATGTATTTTTGGTACTTCTCTCGTGTACCAATTCAAAGCAGTATGAGTAATTAATATCTATAAGTAAGTAATCTAAGTACACTTAATTTAACACAACTTTAGTATACCTTCTTAATACAGTATACAAAGTAAGAAAGAAAATATACTTGTGTGTTGCAGATAACAGGCTGTGTGGGATTGATGGTGGTGTGTTTTCATTATAGTTAATGACATCTCTCCAGGCATCTCTTGTAAAACACATTCATAATCTTTAAAGCTTCGCTGTGTTCGGAACTCAAACCCCTTGTGTTCCGTCTCCGCCAAGACCGGAGAACGCTGATGAGGAGTCCATGATCCTTTTGTACCAAAAAAACAAAGACACCCTCTCATTATTGAGAGAGAGCGAGAGCGAGAGCGAGAGAGAGAGAGAGAGAGAGAGAGAGAGAGAGAGAGAGAGAGGTGGGGAGGGTTGACAGTGATTCAAGACTTGGCATGAAGGGCTGGGCACTTAATCAAGTTTCAACTTAAATAATTATTTTGGCTTCGGTTCCCACGATCATGAAAACAAGATAATCGAGATAAAACGATTATTGTATATTGCATACCTTGTGGCTCTCATTTTGGCTTGTGTAAATGCAGCGCACCCTTCCTTCACAGTAGTTTCAGCTGGTGAGAGGGAGGAGGGAGCCAGGGGTCTTTGGTAACTTGTAGAATATGACAGAAAGGCAGCCTTTGGTCGTCGTCATACGATGTTCTCAAATCAATGAGTAATCATGATTAATAATTGTGATTTCAACATTGATAAAAATAATCAAAAGATTATGATTATTCTTTATTTATTATTCTATTTATTTTTGGGCTTTTTCTGTATTTTTCACCCATCCCAATTTAGTCGTTATGCCAATTCTCTTCCTGGTTCTATAATCGAGCAGCCCTGCTATAGCTAAACCCATACTGTGTTCCCGTTTTATTTAATTTTTTTTTTATACACACACTATAGATTTACAACATAAATACTATGAAGATATATAGTATTCCTCTGTCTAGAAGAAGCCATTCATCAAGCACCAACAACAGCTTGGCTCATGTCGGCACAACAAGCCATTGTTTCTGTTTTAATTTACTCATTGATGCTGAGCCTGTCTTACTGGGAGCCTGCTATAAGTTGATCTAATGAAGCTGACTTAGCTGAAGCTATTAATTTGTCGCCTTGCCTCCTGATTAGAACGTTAACTGGTTGCCTTGCCCCCTGATTAGAGCGTTAACTGGTTGCCTTGCCCCCTGATTAGAACGTTAACTGGTTGCCTTGCCCCCTGATTAGAGCGTTAACTGGTTGCCTTGCCCCCTGATTAGAACGTTAACTGGTTGCCTTGCCCCCTGATTAGAGCGTTAACTGGTTGCCTTGCCTCCTGATTAGAACGTTAACTGGTTGCCTTGCCTCCTGATTAGAACGTTAACTGGTTGCCTTGCCTCCTGATTAGAACGTTAACTGGTTGCCTTGCCCCCTGATTAGAGCGTTAACTGGTTGCCTTGCCCCCTGATTAGAACGTTAACTGGTTGCCTTGCCCCCTGATTAGAACGTTAACTGGTTGCCTTGCCTCCTGATTAGAGCGTTAACTGGTTGCCTTGCCCCCTGATTAGAACGTTAACTGGTTGCCTTGCCCCCTGATTAGAACGTTAACTGGTCGCCTTGCCCCCTGATTAGAGCGTTAACTGGTTGCCTTGCCCCCTGATTAGAACGTTAACTGGTTGCCTTGCCTCCTGATTAGAACGTTAACTGGTTGCCTTGCCCCCTGATTAGAACGTTAACTGGTCGCCTTGCCCCCTGATTAGAACGTTAACTGGTTGCCTTGCCCCCTGATTAGAACGTTAACTGGTTGCCTTGCCTCCTGATTAGAACGTTAACTGGTTGCCTTGCCCCCTGATTAGAGCGTTAACTGGTTGCCTTGCCTCCTGATTAGAACGTTAACTGGTTGCCTTGCCCCCTGATTAGAGCGTTAACTGGTTGCCTTGCCCCCTGATTAGAGCGTTAACTGGTTGCCTTGCCCCCTGATTAGAGCGTTAACTGGTTGCCTTGCCTCCTGATTAGAACGTTAACTGGTTGCCTTGCCTCCTGATTAGAGCGTTAACTGGTTGCCTTGCCCCCTGATTAGAGCGTTAACTGGTTGCCTTGCCTCCTGATTAGAGCGTTAACTGGTTGCCTTGCCCCCTGATTAGAGCGTTAACTGGTTGCCTTGCCCCCTGATTAGAGCGTTAACTGGTTGCCTTGCCCCCTGATTAGAGCGTTAACTGGTTGCCTTGCCTCCTGATTAGAACGTTAACTGGTTGCCTTGCCTCCTGATTAGAGCGTTAACTGGTTGCCTTGCCTCCTGATTAGAGCGTTAACTGGTTGCCTTGCCCCCTGATTAGAGCGTTAACTGGTTGCCTTGCCCCCTGATTAGAGCGTTAACTGGTTGCCTTGCCCCCTGATTAGAGCGTTAACTGGTTGCCTTGCCCCCTGATTAGAGCGTTAACTGGTTGCCTTGCCTCCTGATTAGAGCGTTAACTGGCACAATGGTGACATTTGGGACAAAGCTGCCGGCAACGGTTAAAGATCACACACTCACCACTTGTATTAGACAACTGCATTCTAGAGATGAACTATGTTTTCAAACCTACTTATGTGTGTTGTGTTAAAGTTATAGTTAAAGACAGTAGAGGCTGAGTACTTTATTATCTAAAGATGGTTAGTTAGAGTGTTGTGTTCATTCATAGTTAAAGACAGTAGAGGCTGAGTACTTTGTTATTTAAATTATTCTTCAGGGGAAAGATTTGTATATAAGTCTGTGTTGCCGGGATTAAAGAAGGAAAGATAAAGATAAGAAATACAGCAAGAAGAGAAAGGAGGGAATTAGAAGAGAGAGATAGAGATAGAGAGAGGAGAGAAAGGTAGAGAGAGGGTGTGAGAGAGAGGAGAGAGGGAGAGAAAGAGAGTATTCCATTTAATCTGTACGTTGAAAAGCAATCTAGATCATCAAAAATGACAGGATGACTTCCACCTACTTTACAGGGGCATAGGAAATGAGAAAAGAAGAGAGAGAGGGAGGGAGGGGGGGAGAGAGAGAGAGAGAGAGAGGAAGAGTACAGTAGGATCATTCATCCGATTTAATACAGACCATCAATGTAATATTGATGTCTCTTCCTCCCTGCTGCAGAGCGTGTAGTGAGGCAGCTCAGAGAATAATAGGCCATGGTTGAACAGTTTAAAATGGAGGGTTGTGTGCTGCGTTCCAAGATGAATAGATGCTCCCGGCGGTCGGACCACGATGACAAGGCTCGATTGGAGCGCTGCGGTCGGCGCATCGATGCCTGAACTGTTTCAATCGTTATGTTAATTCTGTAATCAAGATCGCTGTCAAGTTAAATGAGTGGGAGCGTCGTTGATTATAGTAGCCTCCGAGTGATGCTACTCCCCTCTTAAATGTACCTATCTCAAGCCCCGCCCTCTTTTCCTGATCCTCCAATCACAACTGTTGCTTCCCTCTGACAAGCGAGGGTTTGAAGGGTTGAATGGTGTGCCCAGGGGGAGCGATGACGTGGTGCCGTTTTCTACACATTTCACCACAGGCCTCGCAGGGAGGATTTAACTCAACATTAACATTAACATTAAGCTTTAACGACCCAAATTGGGGTTAAAAGCAAATGTAGAACAAAGCTTAGAGAAATGCACTGGAGCTGAAGAGATGAGGTGACTCCACACGCGGCGTCACACTTGAAGTTCAACAGAGTCGCCCGGGGATCTTTTAAAAATAGCATTTTTTTCGCCTCATTACAGCTAAACCGTGGAACACTCCCGATGAGCACGAGAAGGAGGAGAGGTCACCCCGCCGCTCTGGTACTCTGGTAGGGCACGGCGGAGTCAGGCGATGATGATGCACCAATGAGGGGCGGAGCAAAAGCAGGCAAGCGACCACCCCTGGCCTGCAGCAAGAGGCAGCGTCCTCCTGGGAAGACGAGCGGCAGATTAAACAAAATGCTGTTTTAATTAAGCAGCAGGCGCCGAGGGGGGAGCCGTCACCCTGGGAGGAGACGATGCCCCCGGGACGCTTCCAGAGCACAGGAGGAGACCGCCACGTGACAGAGGAGAAGCTCACTGAAGAATCAGGTCGTTGGCGTCTCTCTGTGGGTTCTCTTCCGAGAGGCAGAGAGCAGTAGGGAGGTACGGGGGACGAGCCCTGGCCCTGCCTGCACAGTGTACTGCTCCAGGAAATACACCAAATACTACTGGTGTACTGCTCCAGGAAATACTACTGGTGTACTGCTCCAGCAAATACTACTGGTGTACTGCTCCAGGAAATACTACTGGTGTACTGCTCCAGCAAATACTGGTGTACTGCTCCAGCAAATACTACTGGTGTACTGCTCCAGCAAATACTACTGGTGTACTGCTCTAGAAAATACTGCCGGTGTACTGCTCCAGGAAATACAACTGAAGTAGGGCTGACCTTCGAATTTCTTTTTGGAATTCGAAGCTTCGGAGCCGAGATTTGATTTTAATTCGAAGCTTCGAGATACTTTTTTTTTTTTGGGACTTGTACAGCACTTTGTTCAACTTTGTCAGTACTGTAAAGTTTAAACCTTTTTAAATCTTAGACAAACAAAACACTTTGCTTTCATGAAATATTGTAAGCCATCATTTGAGGCTTTATAAAAGCAGCATAATGAACATAAATCTGTCCGTGCCGAGTCCGACCTCATCTTAAATAACAAACAGCATTGCTTGTTGTAGTTAACAAAGAGAGGCAGAGTTGATTTTGCACAAAAAAAAATGAAGAATCCAATTTTATTTTCATATTCGAATCCCATGCCCATCGAACGAAGCTTTGAAGTATTTAAGACAGCCCTAAACTGAAGTGAATGTATTTACAGTAAACTATTTCTCTCTCTTCTTCAACTCATCTGCTTGTTTTATTTCTTTATTTGTCCTATTTTAGTAAAGCATTAGGAGCAGATATTTTACAGATATTTACATGATAGAACAGACACAACAGAACAGAGCAGGTGACTGGTGTTAGAGAACATAGATATTTACATGATAGAACAGACACAACAGAACAGAGCAGGTGACTGGTGTTAGAGAACAGATATTTACATGATAGAACAGACACAACAGAACAGAGCAGGTGACTGGTGTTAGAGAACATAGATATTTACATGATAGAACAGACACAACAGAACAATGCAGCTGACTAGTGAGTAAGGATAAATATCTGTACAGACACAACAGGGGTAATAATATGCGGATTTAGTGTAGATGGCCGAGGCTAGAGGCTCATAAACCTTTGCTTTTCGCAGAGTGACACACACACGCACACACACCACCCTCCATCCCCCTAACTCATTTCCACCAAAATCCATTTGGTGATTAGGTCTGCGGTGCCAACCCCCTCCCCCCCATTAAAAGCCTTTCTGCAGAAGCCTGCATCACAGACTGACCTGCCACACCCACATCAAGAGAAGATTTACAGCCTGCATCACAGACTGACCTGCCACACCCACATCAAGAGAAGACTTACAGCCTGCATCACAGACTGACCTGCCACACCCACATCATCACATCTTCACCATTAGAGATTTAGCTTCTATGTGTCAAAAATGCAGCAAATCAAATCACTTTGTTTTGGTTTCTGAAGGAATGTTTAGTAATGGGGAAATTCTCTGATACCAGTATCAGTATTTTAACCTGGTATCAGACAGATATCTACTGTTTTAGCCTGGTGTCAGACAGTACTACACTATACTGTCGGGCTGCGGACATGACTACGGCTTACAACACCACATGAAGGGCTGGACCATTACCTCAGCAGTAACGAGCCACACCATGGCCAAGTACTGCATTCAATCCATCTCAATGAGATTTTACCGTCCTCGAAGGACCATTAATAAGAAAAACAGCATGACTAACGAGAGACTGGAGGGGTGGGGCTGGGGTAGAGAGAGGTAGGTAGGTAGAGAGAGAGAGAGACTGGAGGGGCTGGGGTAGAGAGAGGTAGGTAGGGAGAGAGAGAGAGAGAGAGAGAGAGAGAGAGAGAGAGAGAGAGAGAGAATAGAGAGAGAGAATAGAGAGAGAGAGAGAGAGAGAGAGAGAGAGAGAGAGAGAGAGAGAGAGAGAGATCACCTAAACCCAACCCGTTTCCTTCTGTAGCTTTGTGGGGCAGAGGCTTACTGAAGCTGTTATAACGTTACTAAATGTAAATGTTACCCTTTGATCTTTAAATATCTCCCTTCTATCTTACAGAGCTGTCATATAGTCCTATTCATCATCAACCAACTACACAAACCATACATATATCACACACACACACCTCTCTCTCTCTCTCTCTCTCTGCATGTCCAGCTGCAGAGCCTCTATGTGTTCCTGGCAGCAGAGAGGACCCAGCAGGGACACGGCAAACATCTCTGCTACCTTCACCCTTATTAACACACTGAATAAATAATATTGTATTATTGTCCTATTGTAGAGAGGCAGCTCTGTGTAGGAGTGTGTTTCAGACTGTGTGACATACAGGCAGCTCTGTGTAGGAGTGTGTTTCAGACTGTGTGACATACAGGCGGCAGCTCTGTGTAGGAGTGTGTTTCAGACTGTGTGACATACAGGCAGCTCTGTGTAGGAGTGTGTTTCAGACTGTGTGACATACAGGCAGCTCTGTGTAGGAGTGTGTTTCAGACTGTGTGACATACAGGCGGCAGCTCTGTGTAGGAGTGTGTTTCAGACTGTGTGACATACAGGCAGCTCTGTGTAGGAGTGTGTTTCAGACTGTGTGACATACAGGCAGCTCTGTGTAGGAGTGTGTTTCAGACTGTGTGACATACAGGCAGCTCTGTGTAGGAGTGTGTTTCAGACTGTGTGACATACAGGCAGCTCTGTGTAGGAGTGTGTTTCAGACTGTGTGACATACAGGCAGCTCTGTGTAGGAGTGTGTTTCAGACTGTGTGACATACAGGCAGCTCTGTGTAGGAGTGTGTTTCAGACTGTGTGACATACAGGCAGCTCTGTGTAGGAGTGTGTTTCAGGCTGTGTGACATACAGGCAGCTCTGTGTAGGAGTGTGTTTCAGACTGTGTGACGTACAGGCAGCTCTGTGTAAGAGTGTGTTTCAGACTGTGTGACATACAGGCGTAGAGGCAGCTCTGTGTAGGAGTGTGTTTCAGACTGTGTGACATACAGGCGTAGAGGCAGCTCTGTGTAGGAGTGTGTTTCAGACTGTGCGACATACAGGCAGCTCTATGTAGGAGTGTGTTTCAGACTGTGTGACGTACAGGCGTACAGGCAGCTCTGTGTAGGAGTGTGTTTCAGACTGTGTGACATACAGGCGTAGAGGCAGCTCTATGTAGGAGTGTGTTTCAGACTGTGTGACGTACAGGCGTAGAGGCAGCTCTATGTAGGAGTGTGTTTCAGGCTGTGTGACATACAGGCGTACAGGCAGCTCTATGTAGGAGTGTGTTTCAGGCTGTGTGACATACAGGCGTAGAGGCAGCTCTATGTAGGAGTGTGTTTCAGGCTGTGTGACATACAGGCGTACAGGCAGCTCTATGTAGGAGTGTGTTTCAGGCTGTGTGACGTACAGGCGTACAGGCAGCTCTATGTAGGAGTGTGTTTCAGGCTGTGTGACATACAGGCGTACAGGCAGCTCTATGTAGGAGTGTGTTTCAGGCTGTGTGACGTACAGGCGTAGAGGCAGCTCTGTGTAGGAGTGTGTTTCAGGCTGTGTGACGTACAGGCGTACAGGCAGCTCTATGTAGGAGTGTGTTTCAGGCTGTGTGACGTACAGGCGTACAGGCAGCTCTGTGTAGGAGTGTGTTTCAGGCTGTGTGACGTACAGGCGTACAGGCAGCTCTATGTAGGAGTGTGTTTCAGGCTGTGTGACGTACAGGCGTAGAGGCAGCTCTGTGTAGGAGTGTGTTTCAGGCTGTGTGACGTACAGGCGTACAGGCAGCTCTATGTAGGAGTGTGTTTCAGGCTGTGTGACGTACAGGCGTAGAGGCAGCTCTGTGTAGGAGTGTGTTTCAGGCTGTGTGACGTACAGGCGTACAGGCAGCTCTATGTAGGAGTGTGTTTCAGGTAGGAACACATGACTTCCTTCAGGCCAGCCGCTTCTATCCTCCTCATCCTGCTCCTCCTCCACCCTGTGTGTTTTTGTTCACACCCCGTCACACTGAGTAGTGTACCGACAAGCAAACACATGGTCTGCTTGTTAATTACATGGTGTTCCCACCACAGGCCTACATGCTGAGAGCACAGTACACACACACACACACACACACACACACACACACACACACACACACACACACACACACACACACACACACACACACACACACACACACACACACACACACACACACACACACACACACACACACACACACACACACACACACACACACACACACACACACAAGCCAGTGTTACTCCAATGTTAAAGTCCCATAGCAACCCATCACACACTGGTCCCGTGAATTTGATTCCATACGAAAGCTTCCTGTGTTATGATGCTAACTTGACATCTCCTCCTAGTAGTGCATCCAGGTTTAACCCTGTAAGGCCCAAATTAAATTGACAACTTCAGAGGCCAAAATGTGGGACCTATAATCACATTTACTATCCAAATCCAATAGCATTGTGAGGCTGAACAGGACCCATTGACTATGTAAAATTAAAATGTTTGAAACATTTTAAAATAAACATTTAAAGACTTTTTTTTTTAAATAGCTAAAAGTGATGTTGTAATTTTGCAACCGAGGGTCTTACAGGGGTAATTACATGCTCTGACCACCTGCTGTTCTCACTGACAAGGCAGGTATACTAAGAAGGGGGGGAGACAGCCTTGTCTAGAATTCTGTCTGCAGAAGACAGCCTTGTCTAGAATTCTGTCTGCAGAAGAAGACAGCCTTGTCTAGAATTCTGTCTGCAGAAGAAGAAGACAGCCTTGTTTAGAATTCTGTCTGCAGAAGAAGACAGCCTTGTTTAGAATTATGTCTGCAGAAGAAGACAGCCTTGTTTAGAATTCTGTCTGCAGAAGAAGACAGCCTTGTTTAGAATTCTGTCTGCAGAAGAAGACAGCCTTGTTTTGTTTGAGCAGTGCCAAAAACAGCTAAACTATCAGAGGTACAAGAAAGAGATATCTGCAGTTAGAAGGAATTTGGTGTATTTCAATGGGGGGTCTGTGTGTGTGTGTGTGTGTGTGTGTGTGTGTTCAGTATTATTAGATTGCGGTCACCTGGAGCCATTATTCAATTTACAATTCTGTTTCACAAGTGTGTGTGTGTGTGTGCGTGTGTGTGTGTGTGGCAGAGGAAACAGTGTGTATTTGATGAGTCTCAACCAGCCATCAGATCCTGGTATGAATTAAGATACAAGCAGGAAGCGAAGAGAAAAGGGCTAAATCTAATTTAGACTGTGATTCATGGCTCACCACACAAACCCATCCATAACAGAGTATGCCTAAGAGGGAACGTGGTGCTTTCAGAGCTCCATCAGTAATGCTTTTACTGCAACACACACACACACACACACACACACACACACACACACACACACACACACACACACACACACACACACACACACACACACACACACACACACACACACACACACACACACACACACACACACACACACACACACACACACACACACACACACACACACACACACACACACACACACACACACACACACACACACACACACACACACACACACACACACACACACACACACACACACACACACACACACACACACACACTAAATGAATTTGACTACCAAACTGCAGGGAAAAAAGCCATTATAGATATGAGGTGAAAACACATCGCTGGTTCTTGTCCCTTTGTTTGTGATTTTGGAACCGTGCCTGTAATTCAAGTCAATGAAAGGGTGTTACAAAGAACAGCCTGCTTTCATATTGGTACTAACTCATAATAGCAAATACAACTGTGAACACACAATGAACTTGTTCATCTTAAGCATTTTATACCTGCTTTGATGTAGTAATAATGTGTAGATTTTACTATTAATGTTCAGATTTCATTCGAATTTGCCTCATTTCAGCCTATTCATTGTGGAATGGTATTCTTAGTAGAGGTCAACCCGATAGAGGCTGATATAATAACGATAGTTTGGAGAAAGAAAAAGCCAATAGCCAATTAATCGGCAGATACAGTATATCATATATAAATTAGGGCTGTCAATCGATTACAATATTTAATCGTGATTAATCATATATTGTCCATAAAAAATATTTAGTCAGTATGAAAGTCAAATGTGATCTGAATAGTGAGATCTTTTTTTTCTTTTCTTCTTTATTATTATTATTATTATTATTATTATTATTATTATTATTATTATTATTATTATTATTATTATTATTATTATTATTATTATTATTATTATTATTATTATTATTATTATTATTAAAATTAAAATTGTTTAATCTGTGGATTGTTTGTTTCTTTGTATATGGTATAATCAGCTAAAATGTCCATTACTCAAAGATCATTCCCTGGATCCCTCACACACAGCAAATCACACAATGTAATTGTGTCCAACATCACATGGGGGAAAATAAAGGGTCACAAAAACATCCCCTTCTACTATGTGGAATCAAAACAGTCACAAATCCAACTGAATGCAGTCCAATGTGAATATCTTGCCAACCTTTTACTGACTAATATACTTTAGTTCTCTCTCTCCCTCTGTTTGCAATGCATACCTCTCCATCTCTCATACCCTCCCTCTTCCTTGCATCTCTTGTGTCTCTCTCTCCCCCCTCTCTGTCACACTAGTGTTCTTGCCTCTGGAGAACTGTGTGTGTGTAGGGCGGCTACATGGTGCAGTGGGCAAGGCGCTCACTACGAATACTGGAGACGCTGGGTTCGCCTGTTCGAGCCCAGCGCTCCACATTGCTTTCAGTTTAGCTGGTCGTCCGTACTAATACACATTGGCAGTATTAGGGGGTGGGAAACTGATGGGTGGGGATCGGGCGTTGTGGACAGCGACTCCTACAGGTCGGTTGGTGCGCCTGCGCAGTAGAATCAGGAAGCGATGGGGGCGGCGCCCCTCCAAAGCGCAGACCCCTGGCGCTGAAAGGTCGCGCCGCGCAGGTGAAAAGATGCGACTGCTGTTACCTCGAGTATCGGAGGGGACTCATGCTATGTATGACTTAGTCCACATTGCAGCCGGCTTGTGGGAGGCAAGAAACAGCGTTCGAGACAGGGGAGGGTTGAATTGGATGATACGAAATTGGGATGGGAGAAAAATAGAAAATGGGAGAAAAAGTGGATAAAAAAAAATACCGTAATTCCTCTAATAGTAACCGGGTCTCAAATACAAGCCGGGTCTCTATTAATGGCCGGGTGTGCTCTTGAGCTAAGCAATTATAAGCCGGCCTCCTAATACAAGCCGGGTTACTAATATACTGAGCTGCATACTGAGCTAGTTACTTGATTTCACTTTGAAAACGTTGAAATGACCAGTGACCACCTGTAATTGCACTGTTTACTATTTCATACAGTACTTGGTTTCAATAAATGAACCCAGTACATTTTACTGGGTTCAAACTGACACAAAATGTTGATTTATTCATTATGATCCATTTGAAAATTTGAAATATAGGCCTCCCTCTTATACAGGCCTCCTCCTAATACAAGCCTGGTACCCGCTACAGTTGAAACAAATACAAGCCGGGGTTACTATTAGAGGAATTACGGTAAGAGAACTGTGTGTGTGTGTGTGTCCCTCTCTGTGTAGAATATATCTCTATCTCTAGGGGAGCTGTCCGCTTTCAATTGGCTGCTGTGTGGTGCTGAAAATTTGCAGTGTGCTAGATGTCAAATAAATCGGCTGCAGCTACATTGAGCCATCAATGAATGGATAGAACATTTATGGAAGGTATTAGATTCTGTCAAAGAGACGCATGCCCAAAGCGTCATAGCAACAGATATACAGTACTATGTACAGATATATTTACAGATATGTCAGGACTCGGGACACAGAGTTCAAAACCGGGACATACATCACCCAATGACGAGCACTCACTGCCCAAAGGTTGACGCCCAGAAAAGTCCAGAGCACAATAGAAAGAAATCCAGGCAGAGGGAGGAGTCAGATAAACACACTTGTAGTGGTTCTTAAGTGATGATTGAGAGGGTTTATGTTTGTATGAGTCTATTTGGACGATTCTACTCATTATACTGTACCTTTAAAGTCTGCCTAATATCGAGACACAAGATCTGGAAAACGTGTGATTTGGTGGATTACATTGTTGGAATATGTTCTCAATGAGGCAATGCGCTGTTCTGTGGGTTATGAGTGGCCAGGATTACTGCTGTACAGTCCCATTCTAACATTACATTGCTAAATGCCACTCTTACAAAGCATTAATGTTTGTGATGGACATTCCTGGGGTGAGGAGGATCCTAAAGGGTGCGATTTCCTTTCACGAGTGCTGGATTATTTGGAAGAGAGAAAACGCCAGATCGGTGAGTAAAAGTAGGAACGGAGAATGGTTTGGTTTCCTAATCTTTTCCTCCCCATCTTTCTGTGTTATATATTTGAGATGTTCTTTGTGGGGAGAACTAAACTGAAAACGGGTCAGATATGACTTGAATGCCACTTGTCAGCCTTGCTGTAAAAAATCAGCTGTTCAAGCGTTTTCCCACGGGACAGATGTACTGTAGTCTAACATTACATTGAAAAACATAATCTAAAGTCTGTCACGCATTTATGGCTCAGCCTAAAGGTTAACAGTTGTTTGGATTATTACCAGAGTTCAGTCACACACACGACACACAGATGTTTTCAGCAGAAGTCAAAGCGGCGCTCAAACGATCTGATATGGCCATAGTTGCACAAGGTTCAAACGACCATGTTTGCTACTGAGCAAAAACAGAGATGGCATACTTTCGGCAGAGCAGCAGTTATCTTCAGTCTAACGCTTTTATAATGCCATACTATAACCAACAACCTTGTCATGCTCATATAAATAAAGCTGTATACATTTTAATTTAGATATAAATTATCTCAGGGGTGCACAATGACATTACCTTGTTGTGTGTGGAGCCTCCATGCTAAGCAGTGATGCCTGGGTCGCCCACTATTGGAGCCAAGTTCCGCCGATGAAGAAAGTTTGTAAAAACGTCCTATTGGCACCGATTGATTCTTAGAGACAAACTGACAGCCCTACTTTACACACATACTATACTGTACTGCACCCACTTTCTCTCTCTGTGTGTGTGTGTGTCTCTCTCTCTCAAACACACAAATACACTCAATAATACAGAAACAGGGAGGAAGAATAAAGGGCCTCTGATACATAAGCAAACACATACAGGAGGGTGGTGGTGTGTGTGTGTCTGTTTTTGTGTGTGCAAGCATTATGTGTGTGTGTGTGTGTGTGTTTGGGGGGGGGGGGGTATGACACCTCAGGCCCTCTCTGGTCTTTCCGATACAAAGAGCTCCTTCATCCTCCTCTTCCTCCTGACACCAGACTGAATATTCAGTCTCCTCTGGTCACAACGCCTCGCGTACAGTGTGACTCGGGAGACGCATGCTGACGCACATACACACACACACACGCATATTAGGGTTGCCACGGCGATGTGGAATTTCCCATGGCTAATAAACTCATGACAACAACGGTATTAACGGTGACACCGGACATTTTACAAAACGACGCTCAATATCTGTAACGTTATACGGCTACATTGATCTGCTGTGTCTGTCCGTCTACGTCTGTTTTTAATAAACCTACCAGTAATACCTTCCGTCACTCCATTGACGGACGGATCACATACGCATTGATCTCCTCTCCAGTCGTGCTTTCGCTGCTGGAGGTTTAACCCAAAATAATTCTGAATCCTCTGCTATCGGTGTGTAAAGTGTCGTGTCTCTAGACTGCAGGGGTGTCAAATTCATTTTCACCGAGGGCCACATCAGCATTATGGTTGCCCAAATGGGCCAAAGACAGTATAAATGTAAATGCAATGTAATGTAAAATAAATGTAGCTACTCCTTTACATAGTTAAATAACTGTTTCTGTATTTCTTATTAAAGTTACAAATATTACATAATGCATTTCCATAGATGTAAAAAATATGTTAGCTTATTGCTGTTATTTTAACATTTCTTATTTTCTTAAATTGTTATAGGTCTATACATTTAATTTATCAGGTTAAGAACCCCATATTACTCCATCAATCAATGATTGAATCAAACTATTCAAGTAAATAACAAAGAAAAACATCGTCAAATACAAGCTATGACATTACCGTAATTTTCGGACTATAAGCCACGCCCTTTCCCCCCATTTTTCGACCCTGCAGCTTATATAACGGTGCGGCTAATCTATGGATTTTTACAGCTAACGGCCACTAGGGGATCTCCTAAATCTATGGATTTTACAGGTTACAGTCCACCACCTTTAACTCTCACAGGCACACAGCTGCTGCAAGTTAATAAATGGGAGCTTATCATTTGGCACTAAAAGCTAAACATTGTCGCTGATATGGCTGTCCGCAACATGTCATTAATTGTGTACGCGACGTGCAATTGTGCAATGACAACGTTACCGTGAGCTAGGTTAGCTAGCATGAGCTACCGCTATATGGAAAGACTGTAACGTTACTGCCGGTGACATTGTGATTTAACTTGGAATACTCCTTTGCCAACTTGCTGTACTTTGCTTGCAGATCTGCAGTCATTATTGCTGGATTATTAATAGCCCCAACTTTAGCCAAGGTAACGTCAAAGCTAGCTTTCGGTTAGCTGTTCAATGCTAATAACACCAGCCACCAAGCGAACTCATCAGAGCTCCCCGTCAACAGCGCTGTCGGGACAATGGCATTTTAAGAAAGTATCTGCTCTGCTGTTAATGGCAATTGACACTTTAATTCACGGTCGATTAAGCACACCAGGGTTCGAAATTAACGGGGGCTTGGGGCAAAATGCCCTCGAAAATTGACCAAATGCCCTCGAACATCAGTTAAGGGGGGCAAAAAAAGCCCCCGACAGTTTACTAATTATATATATAATTATATATATGCTCTACAGTGCGAGCATTTCCCTCGTATTGCCCCTAATAATATGTGTGTGTGCAAACCGGAAAAATCATTTACTCACAGACGAGTGATTGTGAAGATTACAAAACAGCTCCGCTGTTAATAGTTCAGATTGAAACTGGACTGAAATTCAGTTTTTGGGTGGAATGTTTGTTCCAAGGAGGAGGGAGGCGGGGCCCGCTGCGTGTTACAGGCACTTGAGAGGATGCGAACACAGAGAGAGCGCTCTGCTCTCATCAAGCATTACACTGCTATCTTAACGTTAGCAAGCTAAGCATCTGCATAGCGCGACCTGTGTTCTGTGTAACGTTAAGTAACTTGTGTTCGGCGGGGAAAGACCATTCCATTTGTAACACAACTCCAAAAGAATAACATCCAAATCCGATCCCGATGCGCATTTCCTTCATTCCACAGCGCTGAGCGCGCAACGTATTTCATTGATCGATCTGGCCAGAGCCTATACTCACAAGTCACAAACGTTGCGTGTGTGGGGTTTTTCATCAATTTGAAACAAGCTTCTTGACTGTTGGAATTAGGGATGTTAAAAATAAAATATCTAATAATATTATTCAATATTAGACATTCATTGATCCAGAGGCAACCGGTTATTATATCAAGACAACAACACAACTTGCCCTCACTCAGGGACAATAATATTTAATCTATTTAGATAGAGTATGTATGTATTATGTAAGGGATAATGTATGCCTACACGGAGTTTAAAATACCGAGGCGCCGCGCCGAGGTGTTTTAAACGTAGTGAAGGTCAATTATTTTGCGACAATGACCGAGTAGGCTATACATTATCCCGCTTATTACATGGCTAACTTACTAACAATATACCTAATTCATTTGACAAATCGCAGTTGTTCTGTGGCTCTGTCAGCCCAAATAAAGTGATTATTATTATCGCGGGCAGCCTCTGTGTTCTGGCTCCGCTATGTTTCGCTCCGCCCCCTGTCATCGCCGGCACGGCAGTGTCTAATTGCACTGAAACAGTGTGTCAGTGGGCTTGATTGCGAACAGCTGCGCTCTGCGGTCATTATTGAAAAGTCGGGGGGCTATTGACCAATCACAAGCAAGCATTTCGGCGAATGTGAAAACGCCATGTAATAATTACAGATAATTGAAGGTACCTCAAAACATGAAACCAAGCCATGATGTCACACATCGTGTGCGTGTGTGTGTGTTACTTGAACAATTGTCACTGTGCTCCTAAATTTCTGTGTGCTCCTAAATTTGTATTTAGATTTTATTTATTAACATTTTATTTAGGAGCACATGTGCTCCTTGGGAAAAAGGTTAGCGTAGAGCCCTATATATGGAGACATTAACATTACGTTATCAAACATAGGGACGAAGACTGTAAAAAAAGTGTCAACAATGTTTTATAATCTTTATGTTAATTTTCATTATAAAAATGTTGTGCCCCCGAAATACAAAAAAAAGCCCCCGAAAAGCAATTAAGGGGGGCAAAAAAAGCCCTTGAAAAAAAATGTTAATTTCTAACCCTGAAGCACACGTTTGTTTTATAATGCTCACCCAGCGAAGTATGAGTATATAAAGTATCTACAGAGCCCAACGTCCGCAGTGTTGTTGATAAATTACGTCATATGGTATCGGAGCGCAACATTAGAGGGTACTCGCCGATACCGATACCAGCATTTTAGGCAGTATCGGCGGCATTTCCGATACTGGTATCGGAACAACTCTAATTATTATGATTTAACCTATTAAGCCTTAAGGTCCCCCTTAAGGTCTCTGGTCTGCATCCCCTTAACAATTGTATGTATTGAGCCGTACTGTATTGTACCCATTCTGCAATCTGTTAAATAAAGTTTTCATTCATTCACTGCAAAGCTGCCCGTTACGTTAGCATTAGCTAGCAAGTCTAACCAGTTAATACTGGGTCATTGGCAGCTTGGTCTGAATGCGCTGACTCAATATTTATTAAGTTAGCAGCTCATATATAGTACAGTTAGCGAGACTAGTATGCTATGTATCTTGGCTATGCTACCATGATGCTACAATTAGCTGTACAATGCAATGGCGAAAACAACTTTTATTTAATGTACGACTTAGTCCTGCCTCACTAACTGAAAACCATGCAGCTTCCATTTCATGCTGGATTGGCTATGTTATGTTATATTGTCCTGTCCTGTATATTAATGTGAAAACGGTCATAAGGATAGCATCCTGGCTGTCACCGTTCTCCCGCTAGCAGAGCTAAAAATAAATATGCAGAATTGTTATGATTAGCAAGAACAACAAGAAAAATACAAGTGTAAGATGGATAGGAACGGATGTATGACTTTATGTATAACGACATGATTAGGCCACGGTTCCAAGTTCGGTAGCTAAACCATGAGAGACGTCAAGATCCAAACGCTTGTGCATAATGAACTGTGTAAGGGGCATGAAATGATAATGATGATGGTGATTGTAATCCAATCCAATTCTGGTAATCCAATCTTGACACAATTTGAAGAGCAATTATTATTATTATTCGTGACTTGTTTTGTCTACCTAAATGTTTACTGTTTACTGTGAGCGATTTGTAGTGCCAAATTTCCCTCGGGATGAATAAAGTATTTCTATTCTATTCAATTAGGATGGAAACAGTTGACCGGACACGCATCCTGGAGACACCGCAGCAGAAGATATGAAACGCATGTATACATGCAACTGCTATTGGATGTGTGGCGCTCCACACACCTGCCTTCCCCTGGGGGGGGGGGGGGCGTGTCGCAAGCAAGACCACGAAGGATCCCTCGCCAGCTCTAGTTTCATACGGTACCATTATTTCTTATCATTTACATGAAATACGATCATGTTGTTGGCAGGTCGCTATTCAAATGTGTTAAAATTTTCAGTTGATTCCGTATAATACACACAAATAAATACATGCTCACGCACACACATACAAACATACCTGTGCATGCACACACACACATTATGCAAACATAAGAGACATACGCACAGAAACACTCCCCGGGAACTTTCTCCCTCTCTGTTGCTTTATGAATCAAAAGTACAAAATGTACAGAACATCTCTCCTGCTCACTCAGCCCCTCCTCCTGGCCTGAACCAACCCTTGTTCCTTCCCAAAATGTGTTGTTTTATTTATTCAGAATGCTGTGTAATCTGTGTCTGGTGAAGCCCTGCTCAAAGGCCTATGCTACCCTACTTCTGCCTTCTCTCTCTCTCTCTCTCTCTCCCTGTTCCTCCAGGGTATTTCATTCTCTTAAAACAGGGTCCTCTTTGAACCTGAAGCCAACCCGGGACATCTGAACCGACCACCGCTCACTCTCCACTGTGGAGCTCTGTAATGTGAATTAATTCCACACACAGTCACCACCACCTCTTCTGCAATTTATTCTGGTTTCATTCTGGTTCCGGAGCAAATGCAGTCCGTCTCACAGCTGGCGGAGAGGCTCGTGATGAAAGGATGAGCAGTTAAATAACGACAAACAGACAAACAGACAGCCAGACAGACACTTCTGCCAAGAGCAGTTCTGAAGAGAGGATCAATTATACCCACGGTATCTACAGACGCGCAGACACTCTCTTTCAAACACACACCAAAACATTTTTCTCTCCCCAGGGGCGGGGCTTAGAGCTCCACACCAATGGCAGACCCACCTGGTTGTCTTGGAAACGGGGGGCCTATCGGGCTTGGGCAAGGCAGCAGAGCTAGGCTTGGGAGCTGGAGCTGGAGGAAAGAGAGAGAGAATAAAAGAGAGAAAGGAGGAGAGGGTGAAATACAGACAGAAGATAAGGCCCAGCTGAGGTCTGATTAGATGACTCATATGACACATTTCCTTCATATGTCCTGGGGATCTAGGGCAAATGCATTTTTCTATATTTGTACCATTCTGGCGTACCTAATATGTGAACTGAATTCCTCCCATGTGCATTTACCCACACATTATCTCATCCACTAGAGCTGTCCCCAAGCCTGTTTTTGGGATTCGAACATTCGCCAGGGTTTTTAGAACGGACATTCGAACCATCGTTTTTAATCATGCAAAGAATTTGCTCCTAAATACTTTTTCTGGTTCAGTACTGTCGAGTCTTAGCGCACATTTACGCATATAATGTAGCGCATATGTGCACATTGCCAAACGGGAGGCTTCAATAACGTTTGGATGATAATCCATTTTGTGAATACATTTCTTGAAACAACATCTTAACGTTAGCAAGCTAAATGGCTGCGCTCTGCATAGCTTAATTAACGTGCATAACATAACTTACCTGTGTAACGTTAAGTAACTTGTGTTCCGCTGGGAAAGCATCAGTATCACTGCATACACTTGGTCCAAGTGTATGCCGTGATACTGTGACTTGGTTCAATCCAAACGTCCATTCGGAAACGTTGTATTATGAAATAAGACGGGTGAGTGTGAGTCACTAAACTCTTTTTTTGCATGATTGATTCATTTCCCGATATGACGGTGACCCGTCCTCATCTCACTAGACTGTGTTGTTGTGTCTGTGTTTGCGCATGACTTTCGATTAATTGTAAACACAACATAGTACTGTGATATTCTGATATATATCACATTCCGATATATTATTAGTGTAAAATACATTTTAAAATATATATATAATTGTTAAAAAAAAATTAAATAAAAAGCGGATAACATGCAGGTTATCTCCTCTACCTGCATGTTATCTCCTCTACCTGCATGTTATCTCATCTTACCTGCATGTTATCTCGTCTACCTGCATGTTATCTCCTCTACCTGCATGTTATCTCATCTACCTGCATGTTATCTCATCTACCTCCATGTTATCTCATCTTACCTGCATGTTATCTCATCTTACCTGCATGGTATCTCCTCTACCTGCATGTTATCTCATCTACCTGCATGTTATCTCATCTACCTGCATGTTATCTCCTCTACCTGCATGTTATCTCATCTACCTGCATGTTATCTCATCTACCTGCATGTTATCTCATCTACCTGCATGTTATCTCATCTACCTGCATGTTATCTCATCTTACCTGCATGTTATCTCATCTACCTGCATGTTATCTCATCTACCTGCATGTTATCTCATCTACCTGCATGTTATCTCATCTACCTGCATGTTATCTCCTCTACCTGCATGTTATCTCATCTACCTGCATGTTATCTCATCTACCTCCATGTTATCTCCTCTACCTGCATGTTATCTCCTCTACCTGCATGTTATCTCCTCTACCTGCATGTTATCTCATCAACCTGCATGTTATCTCCTCTACCTGCATGTTATCTCCTCTACCTGCATGTTATCTCCTCTACCTGCATGTTATCTCCTCTACCTGCATGTTATCTCATCTACCTGCATGTTATCTCCTCTACCTGCATGTTATCTCCTCTACCTGCATGTTATCTCATCTACCTGCATGTTATCTCATCAACCTGCATGTTATCTCATCTACCTGCATGTTATCTTATTACAATGAACACAAAACCTCATTAGAGGGATTCAGCATAAATATTTCATGGTAAGTTTCCATGAACATTTTTTATCAGGTCATTGGTGACATATTTGGGACCCACCTGTGAGTTTCTTAGCAGGGGCTGTGGTGGTGGTGGTGGTGGTGCTAGTACTGGCACCGCTGGCCGGCCTGGTCGGTGTCTTCTTGGTGGCTGCTGTCCCGGTGGCTGACTTCACACCGTTGGTGGAGGAGGCGGCGATGGGGGGCCGCGTGAGGCCGGTGGGTTTCTTCTCCCCCACCTTGGTGGCGGTCTTAGAGGCCAGGGCTCCGACTGGCTTCTTGGAAGCTGCGGCGGTGACTGTGGTCTTCTTGTCTGCCGTCCCTGTGGTGGTGGCGGCGGTGACGGTGGTCTTCTTGTCTGCCGTCCCTGTGGTGGTGGTCTTCTTGGCCAGGCCATTGGTCTGTGGTGCGTTGGGTCGTGAGCCAAGCCCGGTTCTGGTGGGGCCGGTGGTGCCGGGCTTCGTCTTTGCCGGGGCCTTGTTGGTGTTCTTGGCTTTGGGGTCCTCTGAGGCCTTGCTGCCAGGCTTGGTGGCAGGAGTCTCCTTAGTTGGTCCTGGCTGGGGTTCACCTATCTCACCGGTCGGCTGCTGGCCCAGTACCTCCCCCATCGGACCGGCCACCTGGCTAGGCTCCTCCCCCAGGGGCAGTGCTGCCTCGGCTACGGGATTGGATTCCAGTGTTTCCATTGGCTCCAGCGCTGCCGTGGCAACCCCGTCCGGTTTCATCTCCCCTCGCTGGCGGTGGTCAGTCTCTCAGAGGAGCGCTGAAGAGATCAACACTCACAATGATACCACAGGTCTAGAGGACAGAGAGAGAGAGAGAAATATGGGAACACAGTCAGACAATGTCAAGCCCAAACATGAAACGCGGTTAGGCCAGAGAGGAATCAGATAAGGACATAGCTTATGCTTACATACCACACACACTACACACACGGAGGGACATGTTTACACAATGCTATTGAAATGAGTCTTCCCGCATATCCCTTCTAGTCACACATAGCCTACAGTAGACGCAGTCCCGTCATCAGGTCAGCGGACAGGGTTGGCTGCAGTGCCTTGTTCAAAGGCAGACATTGTTAGAGGAGGAGGCCATTTCCACTCTACATTGTCAAGTGCTTTTGAGTGTCTACTAGGAAAGCGCTGCATAAATGCAACGATTCTTTCATATATTCAGTCATGTAGATGTCATCATATCAGCTAACTGGAATACACCCTCCTGTTGTGAGCGAACTGGAATACACCCTCCTGTTGTGAGCGAACTGGAATACACCCTCCTGTTGTGAGCGAACTGGAATACACCCTCCTGTTGTGAGCGAACTGGAATACACCCTCCTGTTGTGAGCTAACTGGAATACACCCTCCTGTTGTGAGCGAACTGGAATACACCCTCCTGTTGTGAGTAGGGGTGCAACGATGCGACCTCACAACAATTAATTTCGATTACGATTATTCAGGCAACGATTCAATGCATCATGAAATCTCTTCATTTGACCATGATTCGATTCGATTAATTTCCAATACGTTTTCTATAAGTTAATTCCCCCAAAAATTTGGAATACAAAAATGTGGCTGGGGGAACTGATTCACTCAGCATGAATGGACTATAGGTCAATAAAAACAATACACACAACAAAAAAAACATTACATTTAAAAAAAATTATTAAATTAAAAAAGAAAATTCGATTAGAATCGATTCTAACATTTTCAAATCGATGCAGTTGAATCGTCACATTAGAATCGATGCATTTCGATTAATCTATGCATCGTTACACCCCTAGTTGTGAGCTAACTGGAATACACCCTCCTGTTGTGAGCTAACTGGAATACACCCTCCTGTTGTGAGCTAACTGGAATACACCCTCCTGTTGTGAGCTAACTGGAATACACCCTCCTGTTGTGAGCTAACTGGAATACACCCCCCTGTTGTGAGCTAACTGGAATACACCCTCCTGTTGTGAGCTAACTGGAATACACCCTCCTGTTGTGAGCTAACTGGAATACACCCTCCTGTTGTGAGCTAACTGGAATAGACCCTCCTGTTGTGAGCTAACTGGAATATACCCTCCTGTTGTGAGCTAACTGGAATATACCCTCCTGTTGTGAGCTAACTGGCATACACCCTCCTGTTGTGAGCTAACTGAAAGTCTCCTCATCCAACTAGCTGGACTCAGTGTCTAAGAGGTGATGTAGCTGGACTCAGTGTCTAAGAGGTGATGCAGCATCTTAAACTAGCTGGACTCAGTGTCTAAGAGGTGATGCAGCATCTTAAACTAGCTGGACTCAGTGTCTAAGAGGTGATGCAGCATCTTAAACTAGCTGGACTCAGTGTCTAAGAGGTGATGCAGCATCTTAAACTAGCTGGACTCAGTGTCTAAGAGGTGATGCAGCATCTTAAACTAGCTGGACTCAGTGTCTAAGAGGTGATGCAGCATCTTAAACTAGCTGGACTCAGTGTCTAAGAGGTGATGCAGCATCTTAAACTAGCTGTACTCAGTGTCTAAGAGGTGATGCAGCATCTTAAACTAGCTGGACTCGTCTAAGAGGTGATGCAGCATCTCAAACTTGAGACAATTTGGAATCCATTATGGATAATATAAATATGGATTATATTAGAGCCAAGCATAACCCCCCACCCACCATACTAAATGTAACTGCAAATTAATGCAGTTTGTATATACAGTACTTTCATAGCCTGTCAAAGAGAAATTAGCCTCAGGCCTTTAATTAGTGCAGCTGCCTGTTTATGTACGTTTTACCCCCCTATTATTTTTTTCTTAGTTTTATACTGTTGCATGGCTATTTAATGTTTGTGTTATAAATGAAAAGCCAAAACCAATATGTAAAAATAAATAATAATAATAATAATAATAATAATAATAATAATAATAAAAAGGATCTGAACCACATTCTGCCACAATGTAAACAATCTGAATGGAGGTTTATTGCCAGCCAGGTGCGTCAAACATACACGGAATATGGCTTGGTGCTTGCTAACACAAAGAGGACAAAAACAACACATCTAGAGTTAATATAAAAGGGAATATATAAATTGAGACTTAAAAATACAAAACAAGCATTATGCAGAGAAGCGGTGGAGGTTTTGTACAGATGCAGCGGAGGTCAAAGGTTAAATTTTTTATCTGAGAAGCGTCTGAATAATACAGTATTAGGGGCATAATAAACAGGATATAGCCTGCAGAGAATTTGCAGGGGTGGAAAGAATAAAAGCAGTTTCATTTGTGGCATCCAAATAAATGGCTCTGGTTGCAGGACGCCAACAGTGGAAGTGTGAGAGAGAGTTGGAGAGGAATAATGTATGATGGAATACAGCTAGTTTAGCGTTTTCTAAAAGATAAAAACAGTGGTTTTGTGTTTGTGAATTTCTAAATTGTGCCAATAACTTGTCGCCCACTTGGTGTAATGTTCATAGCCTATGGATACGGACACACTGAAGTTGTGGCTAGCTAACTGTTAGTTGTGCTATATGCGCATGAAACAAACACTTTTTCATCAAGAGATCTGCTGTGGAAAGCTGCTGCAGACAGTAGGGATGCACCGAATATTCAGCCACCGAAAATTTGGGTTTTAGCACCGAAAATATATCACTGAATGTCAAAGAACAGGGTTACGTAACGTTCGTAACCTAAAGTGTTGTTGTGATGACGTAATCAAAACGAGGCTACAGACTTTGCTCAACGTATAACGTGAGCAGCTTGGCAGCTCTTCCTGCTTCTGCAGCCTGTGATAACTAACTCCTCTTGGGAGTCGCGCTGTTTCTATGTAAACTCTGCGAGCAACAAATCCAATAAATGCGTCTTTAACATGCTTTATATCCTCGCCATTACTATATGCCCGTCGCGGTTAAAACCTTTTAAACTAACGTTAAGCTAGCTAACAACGCTTCCGGTCCTCTTTCACTCGTCTCTCGTAAACTACGTCATCCCCCGCTAAGAGTCACGGGAGATGTAGTAAATACAACAGTCCTTCCATAATTCCATGAATTATGACAGTATTATACAGTAACATCATTAAGTCTGCTATAAGCTATTATCCCTCTCGTGTGTCTGTCTTTATGCAGATCTTTATGCAGTTTTAAAGCACCTTGGCTTTGTTCTGAATGCACTTTACTCTAATGAAAATGCACTCGACTTTAATGCACATTTTGTTGTATGCAAAGAGAAAATGGTTAAATTGTACAATCTTTGTCAGTCTGGAATTAATGCATTCAAAAGTGCTGAATAAATGTTTAATGGGCCCATAAGAGTGATTATTAATATTATTTAAGTTTAAGTTTTGCCATAATCATGTCTTTTGCCATTATCAGGTAGCTAAAAAAAATAAATAAAAAATACATTATATATATTTATATTAATCATTTTCAGCCTTTCGGCATTCGGTTTTCGGCCAACTGTTTCCTATTTTCGGTATCGGTTTCGGCCAAGAATTTCCATTCGGTGCATCCCTAGCAGACAGTGCAGACAAAGTAGAGGTAATGTAATGTTAATTATTACAAATGGTGAAATCTTCCAGGATACAACAGAAACCCTGGCCAGCGGAGCTAATATCGGTTACTTTATTTCCCCTCTGCGCTGAAATTGGTATCAAGCCCACAAGTGTGGAAGACTAGCTCCTCTGGGATCATGGAACTAGAAGTTAGGGGAGCGCAAGCAGAAAGCCTTATCGCCAACGTGCGCCTATTTGCATGCACATTGCACACACACACACATCATGCACTTCTTCTAATCGAGTCATGACACGAAAAGCCTCTCAAAATATGCTTCATAATCACTCTGTGAACGAGTAAAACTGAAAGCGTGTGGTTTGAGGCCAGTACATGCTGAACCAATCTGGAGAAGGAGAAGAAAAAAGGAAGGAAAAGTAGCTGGAAAAAAGCCTCTTGACGCAGGAAGATGAAAAGACTGAGACGTGTTGTTAACACCGTTCCCAATGACAGGGATTCAGCTCCAGTGCTGCATCATAAAACCCAGAGACCAGCATGCTGCCTCTGGGATGAGACGTGACGCCACAGGGAGACTAGAGGTGTCCAACCCACAGAGTACAGCCTGGGCTGGGCAATACTTTAGAGACGTGACGCCACAGGGGGACTAGAGGTGTCCAACCCACAGAGTACAGCCTGGGCTGGGCAATACTTTAGAGACGTGACGCCACAGGGGGACTAGAGGTGTCCAACCCACAGAGTACAGCCTGGGCTGGGCAATACTTTAGAGACGTGACGCCACAGGGGGACTAGAGGTGTCCAACCCACAGAGTACAGCCTGGGCTGGGCAATACTTTAGAGACGTGACGCCACAGGGGGACTAGAGGTGTCCAACCCACAGAGTACAGCCTGGGCTGGGCAATACTTTAGAGACGTGACGCCACAGGGGGACTAGAGGTGTCCAACCCACAGAGTACAGCCTGGGCTGGGCAATACTTTAGAGACGTGACGCCACAGGGAGACTAGAGGTGTCCAACCCACAGAGTACAGCCTGGGCTGGGCAATACTTTAGAGACGTGACGCCACAGGGAGACTAGAGGTGTCCAACCCACAGAGTACAGCCTGGGCTGGGCAATACTTTAGAGACGTGACGCCACAGGGAGACTAGAGGTGTCCAACCCACAGAGTACAGCCTGGGCTGGGTGTTATTCAGTATTGTATTGGGATTGTATCGTGATGATATTATGATATTGCACAATTCTGTCATCTATATGAATCATAACAAAAATTGTATCTTCAATATTTAAAAATAACAGACTTTGGTTTATATATCACACTTTACATGATCACGCAGTTCAATGAGATGAACATTGATGAATTCCAGTTCCATGAGCCCATGTGTAACTATACTGTTCAGTAAACGTAAAGTGATTGGATCAATACTAAGTATCGGCTGATAATTTAAAGGGGTGTATTATGTATCCTTTCAACAATTGTATGTATCGAACACACAGTTGTTGGTGTGTGTAGCGATTTCCTTCCCTATCTGGTGTCTGGCTAACCCACAACAACCAGGACTAAAACACAAACAGGGCAATACAGTAGGTAGCAGGGCTTGCGACTAATTCCATCCCTTGGATGATTATTATAGTCAAGTTAGACCGCGCTCTCAAGTTCTGACACTGGGTGCTGTTCTTATAGCCAAATCCTTCGTTATAAGAGAATATGTGACACTGACTAGGGCTGGGCGATATGGCCTAAATATGATATCACGATATTTTCTGACCTTTCGGCGATACACGATACGCATCACGATGTTTTTCTTTTTTTCCCCAAAATTCATTATGAGGCTTACCAAGACAGTATTTGAGTTTGCAAGCTAACATTAAAGACAAAATAAAATACCCATGCATTTAGCATTTTTATATTATATATTAGATTTAGATTATTGGATTATTAGATTATATATTGCATATATTTAGCAATGAGATATTATATGATTTAGATATGAAATATGATGAATTGAAAATGGGGGACCCTGATGTAAACAAGACGAAAGTCTTTCTCTGGTCTGCATCCTCCAGTCCGCTGTTGACTGTTGTTGTATTGAGCTGTACTGTATTGTACCCATGCTGCAATCTTTTAATAACGTTCTCATTCATTCAGCCGGCAAACAGAATCATTTTGATTGACAGTCGCGTCTGCCAATTACGTCACATCGCTTGCACCCGCCCTGCTGTTCTTAGCACCAATCGGAAAGCGCGTATTTATTTTTTACTTCCGCCATGGAGAGCTCAATGACAATAACAATGGCAGCTCGCCGCGTCCGACGTTTAGCTCCGCAGAAGGACTAAACGACTGGAGGCATAATGATTTTACTGCAACGGATTTTATAATAAAAGCCTTTCCATACATCTGTCTGATTGAAAACTTTATTAACAGACCGCTGAATGGGCACAACTGAGTCAGCACGGGCTGAGATATGAACGAGCTTGCTATATCTAGGTCGACCTCGGTCGGCACTATGTAAATACGCTGATGTTATTGAAAGTGTAACTATATAGAGACCTCTGAACAGGTCCTGCATTATTATTATTATAACGTTAATGCCACAACGAATGCCTTTGTTATCATAAGTAGTCACTTTTGATGCAGTAGTGTGTGTGTGGGGCGGCGCTGTTCAAAAGTGTCAACGTGTGGACCAGATTGACGCGACACAAGCCTCTTGGGCAAAACATCACGATATCCACGATACGTTTAAAAAGTGTATCGTTAATTAACTGTACCCGATATTTATATAATATCGTCATATCGCCCAGCCCTAACACTGACGACAGATTTAATGCACAAGCAGAGGTGCTCCGTGGCAGTTTCCACAAAAGAGGCTACAGTGCCGATTTGACACTCAAAGCCCTGAACAAAACCAAACATATCGATAGGGCCACGTTGTTCACCCCCAGAAAGAAAGAAGATAAAACAGACAAAGTATCTTATGTGTCTACTTACAGCCCTATCACAAGAGACACACGGAGTATTGTCAATAAATATTGGCATATTCTGCAGTCCGACCCTCTTATAGGGGCAGCGTTTCAACATTCGCCTAACTATTTTTATAAGAGACAAGCGAATCTATCTAGTCAAAACTGACTTGCCCTTAAAGAAACCTTCTCATTTTATGTCCAATATCCCAGATGGTAATTTTCCCTGTCAAGCCTGTGTACAGTGCCAAGGCATGATTAAAAGGTAAATTTTTCGCACACCCTAAAACGGGGAAAAATATACCTGTCAAAGGACGGATTACGTGTAATTCGTCTAATCTGGTGTATTTGCTCAAATGTCCTTATAATTTTTCTTATGTGGGCAAAACAACGAGAGCCTTTAAATCAAGAATCAGTGAACACAAATGTGCTGTGAGAAATTCAGATGTCAAGTCGTCGGTAGCTCGACATTTCTCCAAGTGTAAACATACCGTCAACGATCTCAAATATATGGGACTAGAGTTAGTACTCAGGCCCACGAGAGATGGAGACAGACACAAGTTGCTGTTGCAACGTGAATGTTATTATATCCACCTGTTCAATTGCATCGAACCTAGAGGAATGAATGAAGAGAACGTTTTAACCTGTTTCCTCTAACCTCCTTATACCTACATTATTATTTCTGGTTTAATAAAGTTGTTGTTTGTTTCTAAACAAGAGGTATGTTTCTCAAGGATGCTCAATGTATAATTTGAAACTATTTAATTAAATATGTAAAGGGGCTCAATTAGCCCTAGAAACTAAGGGCATGTTATATGTTATATATCAAGTTTCTGGTAATTTTGTTTTGTTTAGTTTATAATATAGATATGTTTTTGATATAGATATATTTATATATATGTATAATTTGTGGATTTATGATTGGACTCTACTTTGATAAGTCATTCCTTTGGTCACATTGCACAGGCACACCTGCGTCGTGATGTAATTTCCTGCCGTGTCATGTAATTACCTGCCAGGTGTATATAACTACCATCTTGAATGTATTTCCATTGCTAGCCATATCACTGAAGAAGGACATAGTCCGAAACATGTCTGTTTCCTATTCAGGCTGCCATTAAAAACATTGAACCTGAGAGTGCTGGTCCGTCTACCCTGCTTTTTGATATACATCCCTTGGATGATAAAATATGTATTTGGGACAAACAAAAATCCTCCCTGGGATGCAGTCGTGACAAAGGATTTTTTCTTTTCACTTGGAAAATGTCAGTGCAAATGGTGCACGTCTTCTGAGTGCTCGCTTAGTTGACAGTGGCACGACCACTGCACAAGACCCGCAGAAATATCAGAATGTTTAATAGAATGTTTAATAAAAGGTCCCGCTGTACTGGCCATCCTCTCAGTCAAGGGAGCACTCACAAACAAGCTGCGCTATTTGAAGAGGATAACGAAAGGATAATGAAAAAAACTTTACAAAGCAGTAATAGCAGCTGAGCAGTTGATTTGATTGTGAGTGTGTATCGTTCGCTCAAAGCAGCCCGCCCTATGTTAGCTAGGTGTATCTTAGGGCGTGTTCACACCTGAAAGTCCGCGGATAGTCCGGACTATCTGGTGGACCAAATGTGAAAATGATACATTGTTTGATTTGTCTGCGTTCACACTACCCTTTTTGGTGCGGATCTCATTTGTAAACAAAGGACATACAGTCGCCAAGTCGTTCATCTATTGGACTATAGCACTCACAAACGTAAACAGTTGCCGACAGCGTAATGAGAGAGAGAGATACTGTCATTACGAGCGTGGCGCAAGTCGACTAGAGAGTAGAGTAGAGAGAGAGAGAGAGACTCCGCACGTGGCGCCAGTCTAGAGAGGAGAGAGAGAGAGGAAGAGAGAGACTGTCCGCGCGCGCCGCGAGTCTGACTTCAGAGCCACATTGCAATGCACTGTAGGCTACTTTGCTTCCTGGATTAGGTACTATAGTTCGATTGAAACGGACCGAGTCCCAACTTTTCAAGAGGACCATGGTTCAGTTGTTTGGTCCTCAAAATAGTTCGGTTTGTGTTCACACCTCTACAAACGAAACGGACTATTCATTTAAGTGGACCATGGTCCACTTAAAGTGGACCAAACAGGGTAGGTGTGAACGCGCCCTTAATATGGCTGAATGAACACACTTGTATTGCTTACAGTATTCCATGCAATTGGACACTTTTTTGTATCTACTTTTTCTCCTCCATTTTTCTGTATTTTTCTCCCATCCCAATTTTTGTCGTTATGCCAATTCCCCCCTCCCCTTCCTGGTCGTTGCGCGCATTTGCCCCCGCACATGCCGGTCTAGGGAGCCCTGAAGTCTATCACATGCGTCCTCCGATACATGTGGAGACAGCCAGCAGCCTCTTTTCACCTGGCAGCGAGGACTCTCATTGGTGAAGTGTAACGCATGGGAGGCTCATACTACCTTCCCCAATTCCCTCCCTCGCTGTGCAGGCGCCCTGACCAACCTGTAGGAGTCGCTGTTTACAACGACCAGGATACAACCCACCGGCTTCCCACCCGCTGACACTGCCAATTGTGTCAGTATGACGACCGGCCAAGCCGGAGGCACCGCTGACAGCCGGATTCGATACCAGTGTCTCTGCGGTGGTAGACAGACGCTTAGTCCGCTGTGCTACCCGGCCGCTATGCAATTGGATACTTTGACTCCCTTAGATATGTCAGATGATTTCTGTACTTTTCACTACATGTGAAACTATCCTATCAGTCCTTAAAATAATAGAGTTGCAAATATCCATAATAATCTACAAGACATCATTAACACTAACAATATATATATATTTCTTTTAGCATAATGATTCTTGTGAAATAATTTTCCTTTTGACTAAATCAATTTATTTTCGCTTTCTCTACAGAAACAAAGACTGAGGCACCTGAGACTGAGATTTGATTCTCGCTCTCTCTCTCTCTCTCTCTCTCTCATTCATCACTCTCACACACACACACACCACACAGTATTACTCTGACAATAAAATAAGAAAGGTGTTTCAATATTGTTATTGCTTTGGTTGTTTTGTTGTTACCTGTTGATCTAATGTGCCTATCGTTAAAATAAATAATTATTTCAAATACAAATAAAATTATTTATTTCCTAATCCTTTGAATGGTGTTTTTATGGCAATAACAACTAGAAAACCAAAGTAAAGATACAACATTTAGATTTTTGGGACAGTTTACATTCACTTTGGGACGGTTAAAATTGTATTTCGGGACGGTTCTGGGACGGTGGTGAAAAAGGTTAGTCTGGAGCCCTGGTAGTAGGCAGTGTTCCTGGCTCCAAAAAGCACAGCTAGTTGATTAATTACATCTAAGGTATTGCTTATCCTTATGACATCACATTCCGAAGAGGTTGTTTAGGCGTGTTCATTTGCAGACTTCAAACCCTGGCCAAATGGCAAGGACTACCTGCGTCATCTCCCCCAGCGCCCAAATAACATTTCAGACTGACTGCCAAATCCATACCAAGACTAGGCATAAAACCTTTTCCGTAATATGTTGTCCCCTTTAACCCTTTCACTACCACACTACAGGTTAACCTTTCACTACCACACTACAGACGGTTAACCGTCTGTAGTGTGGTAGTGAAAGGGTTAACCTTCTGTAGTGTGGCAGTGAAAGGGTTAACCTTGGCTTCTGTAGTGTGGTTGTGAAAGGGTTAAAATGAGTGTGACTCAGAATGGTATCGGCAGAGGAAAAGCTATTGGTAGAACCGGAGTGGAGAGGATGTTGTGGGCGGGGCAGGAAACAGGCCTGTCACAGTTTACAAACAGAGCGAGGAGCCGGCTGGGGAGGTGCCAGCACTGCTGAGGCAACTCTCAGGCAACACAGAGCCCAGAGGAAGAGGCTTGGCCTGGGGAGCATGGGAACGGACGAGAGACAGAGAGAGGGGGGGGGGGGAGACAGAAGGGGGAAGAGAGAGACATACACATAGAGAAAGAGAGAGACATACAGAGAGAGAGGGACAGAGAAAGGGGGGTAAGAGAGAGACCGGAAGAGAGAGAAGGAATGAGAGTATGAAGAAGAGAGAGAAAGGGAGGGAACGTGTTTGAGAGGAAGAGAGAGAGGGAAGAGAGAAAGAGAGGGAGAAGGAATATGATCTCAGTGTGGGCTGACGTCTGTTGCTCCAAGTCTAAAATCCTGACATCACCCTAGCTTCCGTTGACCCATCCATCCACACACACACACACACACACACACACTAGAGCTGTCCCCAAAGCCTGTTTTGGGATTCGAACTTCGCCAGGGTTTTTCCGAACTAACCATAGTTTTTAATCATGCAAAAAATGTACTCCTAAATAATTTTTCGGGTTCAGTACTGTCGAGTCTTGACTTTAGGCACATATCGCACATTTACTCATAATGTAGCGCATATCATATGCGCATATTGCTGCGGTTATTAAGAGTAGTAGTACCCAGTACCACTTACTGTTCCCGGGAGGCTTCAATAACGTTTGGATGGTAATCCATTTTGTGAACATTTGTTGAAACAACATCTTTGTTGGCCGACAGGCTACAGCTCCTGCTATCTTAACGTTAGCAAGCTAAACGTGTTAGTCTGACTTAATTAACGTGCATAACATACCTGTGTAACGTTAAGTAACTTGTGTTCCGCTGGGAAAGTTCAGCATCACTGCATACATTTGGTTTACTTTAATCCAAACGTCCATTCGGAAACGTTGTATTATGAAATAAGACGGGTGAGTGTGAGTCACTCAACTCTCTCTTTTTTGCATGATTGATTCATTTCGTGATAATGTACGACGGTGACCCCTCCTCATCTCGACTAGACTGTGTTGTTGTGTCTGTGTTCGTGCGTGACTTTCAAATTATTGTAAACACAACATAGTACTGTGATTCTGATATATATTTTTCATGTAAAATAAATACAAAAATAAGGAGGTTCGAACCCATTAATTAAGATTCGAATGCCAATGTAACGAACAAAAGTCTGAACGTTCGGGCTCAGCCCTAACACACACACACACACACACACAGTGCCCCGTTATCGTTTCTAAAAGAGGATAGGCAGCGTCTTTATGCTGTATGCTTCCTGGAAACCAAAATACATCCCTCCTCCTCCTCCACCCTCTCGCTTCTCTTCCTTACTCATCCCTTACTCATCCTCTGTACTAAATCAAATACGTCAAAATGCCTTCTTTCATTCCCCCACTGATCCTCCTTCCCTTTCTCCCAAGCCTTTTTCCTAAACTCCTCTCCTCTCCTCTCCTCCCCCACCCTCTCTCTCTCCATCCCTCTGTTCTCTGTTTGGCTTTGCACAGATGGCCTGAGCAGCTGAGCAAGGCCAGAGGGGAAAAGAGATAGAGCGATAGAGGGAGAGAGAGAGAGATTAAGAGAGAAAGAGAAAAGAGAGGGGGAGAGAGAGAAAAGAGAGAGGGAAAGGAGAGAGAGAGAAAAGAGGGAGAGAAAGAAGGATTGTATGAAGGAAAGAGAAGCCCTGGCCTGGAGTGAAAATCCATACATTTTCAATAACATGTAAACATACACACACGCGCACGCACACACAGTCGCGCACACACACACACAACTAGTCTTGTAACCAGGTGGCCGAGAGGGATTCAGAGCTGTGAGAGGAGAGCCATGATCCACACAGGGAGCAGGGGGGGAATCCTGGGGAATAATTCAATTTAAAATCTAAACTCAATTCATCAGGATTAGATTAATCCGATTCTAGATTTCCATTCAGCCTTTTTTTGTCCAGCCTTCACTGTGAATAGATTTCAAATTGTACGATATCTTACAACATACTGTAGAATCGCGATTCATGATTTTTGCAGAATTTCCCACCTACCCCAACTAGTTTGGCTGCAATCCTACAGGTTGCCAAGAAAGACTCACATGATCTAGTCTACAACTTGCTCAAGGGCACTTCAACGGTTGCTATTGAGGGACGGGAGAGCTTTATTCATTCGAACCAGCAACCTGCAGTCACAAGCCCGCTTCTCTAACCTTTAGGCCACAATAAATTATTGTGATGAATGGAGAATCATTTAATTGAATCATGAGATTGCCAAAGATTCCACGGCACCCCTATTAACGCTGGCAGTTTTCTTGATTTACTAACAACTAAAATAATTCATCTTGCTAACGTTTGCTTGTAACGTAGCACTGTCGGACCTTTGGCACTACACACAATACTAAAATTTAAAGATGGTCCCAAATTAAGGCAGTGTGGCAGAATACTAGTAAACCCCCTCCACCCCATTACCCTCCCCCTAGGGATGGGTACCGAATTCGGTACTTTTGAGGTACCGAACCGAAACACGTCGGTACTACCGAGTATCGAATCAAGTGAGAAACCGAGAGAAAAAAAAAAAAATACTTTTTTTTTTTTTTTTACCTTTTTCTTTTCATGTCAACGTTCACACGCACAATATATGCTTACCTAGGATTTGACTTGATTCAACAACAAAGCAGTCGGAGCAATGACAAGCCGAAAACTGTCGAAATTGTAGTTATTTGAAGTTTGGATTTTTTTTTACGACTGAGGTAGGTAAATAAAATTTCGACAGTTTTCGGCTTGTCATTGCTCCGACTGCTTTGTTGTTGAATCAAGTCAAATCCTAGGTAAGCATATATTGTGCGTGTGAACGTTGACATGAAAAGAAAAAGGTTAAAAAAAAAAAAAAAAGTAAAAAAAAAAAATGTATAAAAAACATTTTTTTTTATTTTTTTTTAAAGTACCGAAAAAGGTACCGTTGGGTACCGGTATCGATTCACAGGTACCGGTACCGGTATCGGTTCAAATGTGAAAGGTACCCATCCCTACCTCCCCCATCCATTCACTTTTCGTCGCTCACCTTCAACCCCCCCCAAACCATGCCCCCTTCCCCATCTCCTAACTCCCCCTTCCTCACCTCGTCCCTCTCACCTGACACCCCCCGCCCCCCCCCAATTCTCCTGGGTTGTAAGTAGGGGTGTAACGATGCGACCTCACAACGATTAAATTCTATTGCGATTCTTCAGGCAACGATTCAATGCATCATGAAATCTCTTCATTTGACCACGATTCAATTCAATTAGATTCGATCCATCAGTTAATTCCCCCAAAAAATTTGAATACACAAATGTGGCTGGGGGAACTGATTCACTCAGCATGAATGGACTATAGTATAGGTCAATAAAAACAATACACACAACAAAAAAACGTAAACAATTTGATTCTAATCGATTAACATTTTCAAATCGATGCAGTTGAATCGTCACATTAGGATCGATGCATCGTTACACCCCTAGTTGTAAGCTATTAAACCTGTGTTTACCAAGTCTACCTGACTGTCTCTACACTCATTGATCCGAGAGGATTCTCCCACACAGCAGTCATGAGCTTTAGGCTGCGGTTAGACGTCGTTTTGTCTCGTGAGCACCGAGTGATGATACATTAGTACAATGCCAAAGCAGTAGGTGGCGATGTAGTTCAAACATGAAGGCCATTTTCAACCAATCAGAAAGGTTGAACGAGTCACTCCACATCCTGCTCAAAATCTCAGAAAGCCACCATCTTTAAATACCTCGCATGAGCCATTTAGCAACATAGCATTTAATTTTCAGCAAGAAACAAACTGCAATAAACAAAAACGGATACATTCACTGTGTGTTCTGCCTTATTTTTTGATGATTTGTTGATGAAACAAAGCTAACATCAACACAATTGACCCCCAAGAGCGGAATTTAGTCTCACAAAAAGATTGCCGATTTTGTTAGCTTACGTGCTAACGTGATTGGGATATGCCATTATAACAGTATAGCATTGTGGCTATCGTACATTAACCCTAGTAGAATGAATGGATGAAAACGTTATTTAACAGATTGCAGAATGGGTACAATACAATACGGCTCAATACAAACAATTGTTAAGGGGATGCAGACTGTTGTAGTTTGGACTGGGTTCCTTATAACAATAACTTGACAACACATGAGCTTAGTTTAGCCGCAGCTACAGGCAATCTGAGGAGGACGCAGCTGATATCCTGTATAGGTCCAGCCAGGGGAGAATTTGGCGTCTGTGTTTACTACTGCGCATGGGCGTTGGGCAAGAACGGCTCCGTATCCGGCTCGCGCAAATTACATGGCACTGTTGTCGGCGAGGTTCCAAAACGAAAACACCCTTTCAGCGTTGCCGCTAGGAAAACGCGATTTCCTGCCAAAACGGCGTTTCCTTTTAACTTGGACATGCAAACGTAATCATTCGAAAATACAACGTTGCTGTTTTCCCCCAGTGTAACCATGGCCTTAGAGAGCAGCCGATGACCCAAACCAGCGACAAGTTGTTAACTGGTTAGCTAATGCTGCTAAGTAACTAGCTAGCCTAGCAGGCCAACGTTAGCCGCTGCTCATGCTTTCCCTCTGGCATTGTTTTCTGTTCCAAGCGATTCCCCCTGCAAGCATGTAGCTACATGACAAAGCCGTTTCACTGTTGAGTGGCAGCTAACACAAGCTGCCTCAGCCAGCTAGCCCACTGCTATGGCCCATTGGCCTGGTCAGAGATCAACACATCCAGCCCACATCCAACACCGTCCCCTCACCGACCCCACCACTTTAACACCATTTGCAAATCATTCCTAAATAAAGAAATGTCACTTCAAAGCCCAGACAAGAATGTCAGATTGTAAGAAGCTAAGAAAGGTGGCGCTTTTATTAAGATTAAAACAATTAAAATGCAGAATTCTTGCTTTAAAAAAATATATAAAAAAAATCTCTTTTTCATAGGAAGAGGCAATACAGTGTACACTGTACACAGGGAGTAGAGGTATGCACCCTGACACTAAATAAAGGCAGTTAAATTAATGCTGACACTAAATAAAAGGAGTTTAAATTCCAGTTGGACTTTCTTTAGTCAAAAGAATGAGAGAAATAAAGAAGAGAGGAACAGATATCTGTACCATCTCACATTGAGACGGTGTGTTCCAGGACATACTGTGCTAGTTTCACCACCAGTCTCTCCTCCCAGCACCGATATCGATATTACACGAGCACCTCTCACCTCCCCGCCTGTCTTCGCGACTGGAGAACAGACTCAGACGACGTCCCTAATGATCTCGGTCCACAGGAGGGACTCCTCTCTGCTGCTACGGTTATAACAACACAGCAAGACAGCAAGACAGCAAGACAGCAGCACGTTTCAGTTAGGTCCTAGTACTGTATATCCTACCCAGTCTGCCTCCTCCCATCTCTCTCCCTGTTATGTGTTTCCGTTCTGTAGCTGTTCTTCCCACAGTAGGCTCCAACAAGCAACAGCTGGTTGGACTGTTCAATGTACTGCTCCACTCCCCTCCCCTGCCCTGCTGTGTGTGTGTGTGTGTGTGTGTTGGTGATAAATCTCAATGTCCAGGCTGAGCCAGAGGAACACTACCCTGCTTCTCCTGCTCTCCTCCAGGCATCGGAGCTGCTCCTATCCAGCCTGCTGCACTCTAGGAGGTGACTGGCTGGGACCGTTAGCCAACGCCATGGAGAAACTGGGTATAAAGACACACACATGGGTGGGAGTGGGAGGTATACCGAATATTAAAAGGAACACGCCAACATTATGGGAAGTGCGTACATACCGTCTTCTCCAGAGTCAGACAAGAAGATAGATACCTTAATTTCCTCTCTGTGTTCAGTAAAAAGCTATCTGGCTGCAAGCTAGCCTAGCTTAGCACAAATTAATGGAAGCAGATATGGACCACATCAAAGAATGTCTCTCTATAATCTGATACCAAGAACTATGTGGAACAGACATCAAAACAAAGTGACATGATTTGCTAAATGTTTGATACATAGAAGCACGTTAGATCTCTCTAATGAAGAATAATGGATTATATCTCTGGTCTAAGACTGGATGGAAGTGGATATGGACCGGCTAGCCTAGCTGTAGCCTGTAGCCAAAAACACCTCTCCCGGAGTTTTAAGCTAGGCTAGCCGGTCCATATCCACTTCCATCCAGTCTTAGACCAGAGATATAATCCATTATTCTTCATTAGAGAGATCTAACGTGCTTCTATGTATCAAACATTTTGCAAATCATGTCACTTTGTTTTGATGTCTGTTCCACATAGTTCTTGGTATCAGATTATAGAGAGTATTGGGGACATTCTTTGATACCGATTTTAGCCTGATGTCTGACCGATATCTGATACCGGGTATCCATGCATCAGGGATGCCCCGATCACGCTTTTTGCCACAGATACCGATCACCGATCGTCTATGAGTCATATCGGCCCGATACACTGCCGATACCGATCGTTTTTGGTTTTCTTATAGCAGCTGGAAGTATTATACTGTAGGTCTAACACAGGCATTCTCAAAGTCCGGTCTAAATTATCTAATCTTAGAAATTAAGTAAAGTGAATAGTACTGGCCACTAGGGGTGGGGGAAAAAATCTATACGTAGTAGTATCGCGATACTTTGCGTGGCGATACTGTATCGATACAGGGACGCCAAGTATCGATATTTAATTAAATGTTTTTGTATACGGAAGTTGCATTGTTCATTTCAATACCTGTAATAGTACAGTAGTCAACTGTGCATTCAGTTAAGTTGGAATATGACTAATACAAACATTTCAGTTTGTCAGGTACATGCAACACAGATTACAGTGTTTATATCCGTCTGCTTGAGAAAATACCATGTTCTGCAATAAAAATTATTGAAGTGAGATGAACAGACTGAACTTTATTTTATTAGATAAAACATGTTGACAGTTTTACTTTGCAGTTGAAAAAAGGTAATAAATCGCAATATAGCGCAATATTAATATCGCAATACTCAGCATATCGCAATATATTTAGTATCGCAATACTATCGTATCGTGACTCAAGTATCGTGATAGTATCGTATCGTGAGACCTCTGGTGATTCCCACCCCTACTGGCCACTAGGTGTTAAGCATAACATAGGGCTGGGCGATATGGAAAAAAATCATATCGCGATAACGATATGATAATTTTATTTTATTTCTCGATATCGATAATTATCGAATTGTTATAAGTATAAAAAAAAATGTATGTTTATTTTGCAGCAATTCTTTGTCATTGCCGCCATCTTTAGTGTTACATCCCCTCACACTCCAGTTCTCAGGCTGCAGCTGGTTTAAAAGCTAAAGTAAACCGGCTTCTCTGCTGGCTGTGGCTCCAGAGGAGTTGAACAGTTCTGGCTCTGCTAGTTTATTTTCGATCTTTTGGCGCTTTTTTGGTGGACAAACCACCGCACATGTGCACTGTGACTCGTGACTGGAGTCTAGTTCTGCTAGCACACATAGCCTACTGTGTACAGACGGTTTCAAAATGTATTTTAAATTAGAAAGCAAACAAAATAAATGGACAAGAGAAAAAGAAATCTGAATTTGGTCAGTATTGTCATTTGGACAAGCAAAGCCATTACTTTAAGTTGCAGGCAAGAAAGACAAGTCTGTCCACTGTCTCTGGTTTTAAAACTGCCCTGTTGCAGGTAAAAAAAAAAAAAAAAAAAAAAAAAAAAAACGATTTTTTTTTTAATTTCGATATTCGATATCGATTATTAAAATATATCGCGATATTTATCATTATCATTATATCGCCCAGCCCTAGCATAACAGTATCCAAGTTAATTTTAATAATTTACTTCTGACCATTAGGGATGCCCCGATCGATCGGCCACCGTATAAATATCAGTATAAATATGCGATCGGGGAATTCCGATAATGAGTCATATTCGCCGATCGCGGAAACTGATCAAGTGGATATCTCACTCGCTTGTCTCAGACGCACAGGACCTGCAAACTGCTCCTCCTCCCTAGCCCCGCCCGCCCCCGTGTAGAGTTTGTAAACAAAGAGGTGCGGCTCCTCTGCTCGAGTCTGTAGTGCATTCAACCTGCGCTAACGTTAGCTACCTAGCTATCGTTACTGTTTAAACAAAATTACCCAGTCAACTATTCACGTTTAGTAGGCATTGTCTAACGGTATTTAGCCGGCTAGCTACCGATAGCTCCTGATATCAACAAATGATCCAGAAAATCTAGTAGTCCATGTTCATACCTCCGGTAGCTTGCGTTAGCTTGTGTTAGCTGACGTTAGTTTACTGTTCAAAACGAAATGTCCCATTGAACTAAAGTTCTGTCTTAACGTCATCTAGCCGGCTAGCAGTAGCTACAGATAGCTCTTGATATCAATGTCTTATAACATTGATTTAATGCGTATTCGAGCTGAGGGCTTGCTGAATGTGAAATGACCAAAGCATAACGTTACCAATAGGGTCCCGCTGCAGCGCCGGAGAATCCTTTTTGGAGCTGGGCTACTAGAGTACACACAGACAGTGGAGCTGTTTGCAGATAGCGAGCATTTTGACTTGTTGCGTGGTGGCGATGTCTCGCAGATAATACAAGTACAAGTCTAATTATATAATATATATATTTTATAAAAAAAAAAAAAAAAAAAAAAAGATTTAATTTCTTTTTAATCAAAAACGATCGGTATCGGATCGGTATCGGCCGATATGGCTCACGACGATCGGTGATCGGTATCGGTGGCAAAAAACGTGATCGGGGCATCCCTACTGACCATTATAGTCAAATTATTTTCCTATGAACTGAAACTTGCATAAGGCTAACATCATTGGTGTTCAGTTACAGCTATGAAGCACGATAGCTAATTAGCCAACAGCTGCAAAAATTGATGTTATCAGACGTTGATATCAGGAGCTATCTGTAGCTACTGCTAGCCAGCTAGATAACGTTAGACAACGCCTCATGTATTAAACTAAAGTGAATCGTTTACTGGGCCATTTAGTTTAAACAGTAACGTTAGCCAACAGAACGATAGCTAGTTAGCCAACAGCTGCGAAAACGAATGCCTAAATGATGATATCAGACATTGATATCAGGAGCCATCAGTAGCTAGCCAGCTAGATAACATTAGACAACACCTCATGTATTAAACTAAAGTGAATCGTTGAATTTTGTTTAATGCTTCAGTTATGTTGAAAGAGGAGCTCATGCACTAGACTCTTGCCGGAGGGTTTGTGAGGGGGAGGGGCAAGGCGTGCACTGCAGCAGCAGCGTGTGTGTGCTTGAGAGAAGACAGCGAGCGAGAACTCAGCTGAGAATCGGATCATGTTTTTTGCGCGTGTCATCGATCGGTTTTCGCAATCGGCGAAAATAAAGCATTATCGGAATTCACCAATCTCTTTTTTTTTATTATCTTTTTCCTAATTTTTTCCGATTTTCTCCCATTACAATTCCAAATCCCCTTCCTGGTCGTTGCGCACTCTACCCCCTACCGTCGGTACGGGAGGGCGGAGACTATCACATGCTTCCTCCGACACATGTGTACCCAGCCCACCACTTCTTTTCACCTGGCAGCGCGGACTCTCACTGGGAGAGTGTAACGCGTGGAAGGTCACACTACCTCTCCCAGATTCTTCCCTTGCTGTGCAGGCGCCCCGACCGAACTGTAGGAGTCGCTGTTTACAACAACCAGGACCCACCCAACTGTTTCCCACCCACTAACACGGCCAATTGTGTTAGTATGGACGGTCGGCCAACCCGGAAGCATCACAGCTGGATTCGATCCCACTGTGTCTGTGGTGGTAGGCAGACACTTAGTCCGCTGCATTACCCGGCCGCCCTTGGAATTCACCAATCTCATATTTATACTCAATATCGGCCGATACTGATCGCTGGCATCCCATTGCATCCCTACTACCATGTTACCAACCTGGCGGCTTCTCTAACAGCACCAGGAGGGCCCTAGTACTGACACAGAAGAAGGAGGAGGAGGAAGAGGAAGAGGAGGAGGAAGAGGAAGAGGAAGAGGAAGAAGAAGAAGAAGAACCCCAGACCTTCAACCAATCTGTGTATTCAATGACCTGAGATAGAACCACCCATGCATAACACACACACACAAACACACACACCACCACCAGCACCATCTCCTGCAGCAGATTCCAGTCAGATGGTTGTGTCACATACATTGTGTTCATTACATGTTACATATCAGACACAATAAGCTGTGGAGAACAGTTAGGAGGTAAAAGGGTTAGTCAGCTTCAGCCAGGCAGGCAAGCAGCCAACCAGACAGGCAGGCAGCTAGCCAGCCTGGCAGACAGACAGCCAACCTGACAGACAGGAAGGCAGGCAGACAAACAAACAGTCAGTCAGTCAGTCAGTCAGTCAGTTTTGGATGAGGTGCTTCTACCAGCTGTATGAGAACACCAACACACCACCCATGTGACCACCCACACACACACACACACACACACACACACACACACACACACACACACACACACACACACACACACACACACACACACACACACACACACACACACACACACACACACACACACACACACACACACACACACACACACACACACACACACACACACACACACACACACACACACACACACGCTGAGCCCGACCGTTCGAACGTTGACATTCGGACTTTAATTAATAGGTTCGAACGTTCGGTGAAAAAAAAAAAAGGCAGGCGCGCGACGTTGAGGCGATGTGAAGCAGCGCGTCCCCCGAGTGCGCTCGGCTCAACCAGTGTGGTCTCTGCCGGGCTGTAGCTGGATACTATTGTCTCAACCAATGCAATAGAACCATTTTGATTGACAGGCGATTCTGCCAATTACGTCACACCGCTTGCACCCGCCTCTGCTGTTACCACCAATCGGCAAGCGTTTGTTTATTTTTTTACTTCCGGCAATACATTTATCTGCTTGCGAGACCGAGAAGCACAACAGAGTGAACAGACTCCGTAGCTCCCCGCTGAGGAAGGATCATTAACACTTTGGGTGCCATGGGTTAAATTCATGATATACCATAGATTGCCAGCTCTATTTGTCTATGGAGAAGTACCCCTTCTTTGCATGGCTATAACTTTTTAAATTCTATTGCTACATTGCCATTATTAGGGCCCATTCAAAGTCCTATATGTATTGTTCATTGTGTAGCAACGTTAAACTTTTTCATTCACATATTCATAGTAAAGTATGGTCTAATGTATAAGTATGTTTTCATCTCTTTCTGCAGCTTTCTCCAGAACGTGATCTATAGCCCCAAATGCATTATATTGATGATGAAATACAGTTTGATGGCAATCGGGGCGATATAAAAAATTTCAATTGGACGTACTTCTAGAATGATCTACGTATGATCTGATGATGACCGGATGGGCGGGGGATCGTTTATAATTCCGTGGGCAGCGTTATATCATTCATCTAGTGTGGGTCATATGTTCATCATAACAGTTTATATGGAACACGTTCAAAAATAACGCTGAATCTTACCGGATCTTCCTCGCGCCGTTGGACGATCAGCGTGGTGTAGACCGTTTTCGATTATGGGATGTTTATCCTGATGAACCATTTCCAGCTTGTATAATACTATATACGTCCAAATCATGTTGTTTATCGAGTTATTGGCAATGGATCGCTATATATTGTGACGAGCCAGAGTGCCGGCAGCCAAACCGAGTGCCCGGAAGTAATATGGCCGACCAGCACAACCTCCACAGCACTTCCTGTTTGGCGATTGCGCCGATCGGCCACCAGATGGCGCTCCTGAACCGCCAGAGAGCTCAGTGGGTCCTCCTGGTGGATCTCAGGCCAGCGGAGGGGAAATATGAATCCGATCACAGATTTTTGAAATATTGATATTAAAGACGCTGTAAAGCGTCCTTCGGCAACTTGAGCATGGCCGGGAATGACGCTGTAAAGCGTTTCCCGGCACCCAAAGTGTTAATGAATTACCAGCCTTTTTCGGCCACGGAGCGCGAGCTTCATGGCCGGAGGTGGTTGCGTTGTAAACAACTCTGGCCGAGGGCGGACGGGCGGCAGGCGTGTTGGGAGCCCGGCGGCACCCCGCCGGTGTCTCTCTGTCGTCCCCCGTTCCTAGGTAGACGGTGGAAGGAGCTGAGGCGCGCGCCTCTCTCCTTCCCGTCGACCAAGAGTGAATACCTGTTATTGAACGTGTAACACTAACTATATAACGCTAATGCCACAAAACGAATGCATTTGTTTATCTAGCCCCTTACGTGACTGCGGTGTGCAAGGGCTATTGTTTATCATAAGTAGGAACTTTATGCAGTACTCAGTAGCTTGTTTATTTTCTTCTGAGTGCTTTGTTTAATTACATGTTTACATGAACAGCCACCACTGTAAACAACATGTTTTTTCACCAATAGATTATGCAATGCCGCCCTCCGTAGGATCTATAATAAAAAAAAAATAAAAAAAATTCTATAAAAAAAAAATGTAATACAAATTTTTTTTATTAAAAAATTTACAAAAAACGAACGTTCGAACGTTCGTTCGATAAACCCTGGCGAACGTTCGAACCCTAAAAACAGGGTTCGGGCTCAGCCTTAACACACACACACACACACACACACAACGAAATACTTCCCATTTATCAGTAGCTCTTGTATTCTAAAGTCAGTAAAAGGGGAACTGCACCTATCTCAGAGCTGAGAACACTACTATAGAATTGGGTATAAATAACATTCACTAGTTTGACTGGTTTCTGGCTTTGAGTTTTTTTGTGCTGTTTTCAAGGAATTCCAGGCCTTGACTAGTTATTTACCTTGGAATACTCCTTTACCAACTTGCTGTACTTTGCAGCCATTATTGCTGGATTATGAATATCTCCAACTTTAGCCAACATAACGTTAAGCTAAAACTAGCTTTTCAGGTAGCTCTTCAGCTAATGCTAATAACACCAGCAAGCGAGCACATCAGAGCTCCCCGTCAACACCACTCTGTCGGGACGATGGCATTTAAGAAAGTATCTGCTGTTAAAATGACAAACCGCATTGACACTTTAATTCACGGTTGATTAAAAACATGTTTGTTTTATAATGCTCACTCTCAGCAGGAGGATACCGCATGTGTTGTTGATAAATTACGTCATATGGTATCGGAGCATAGAATTTGCGTGTAGTTGCCGATACCGATACCAGCATTTTAGGCTGTATCGGAGGCATTTCGATACTGGTATCGGTATCTGAACAACTCTACAAATACCACTATACCATCAAAACTAAAGACAAATATGGTGATATGATATTTTGTCCATATTGCCCTAACCTGGAGGCGTCAACATGTTAGGCAACCAACTTGCGCTTATGCAGCCGTAATCCCCCCTCTTTTAACATCGACGGTTAGCTCAACTCGTTCGCCGCCTTGCTGTGGAACCTGGTGACAAGTTCTAATCACTTCAATTTTTTTTAATTTTTTTTAACATGCATTATTTCGCCGGTTAAGTTTAGGCATTGTTTCGGAGTTGGTTAAGGTTAGGGTTAAGTTTAGGCATTGTTTCGGAGTTGGTTAAGGTTAGGGTTAAGTTTAGGCATTGTTTCGGAGTTGGTTAAGGTTAGGGTTAAGTTTAGGCATTGTTTCGGAGTTGGTTAAGGTTAGAGTTTGTCGCAGAGCATGGCAATAGAATGCAGCCTATTTCCGCACTGCCGCTCTCTCGCGCTGCCGCGGTCACGTGGCCAATCAGAGAAACGCTGAACGCAAGTTGGTTGCCTAAAATGTTAACGCAACCTGGAGGTTTGTTTTGACCACATGTCAGCACCAGAGCAGTGTATGGTGTGTCTTGTTATCATCAGTGAATAATCGACAGTATCTTTATTATCTTGATTTCTGTTTTGTCTGCTGTTCCTCTGACTGCAGTTGACTTCACTATAACGTCACACTGGCCTTCAAACACAATGAGCCAAGACGCTCCACATTCCCTGCGAGGCAAACTGATGAGATACAGTTACTAAGGACAAGGAAAAGAGAGACACACACAGCCAGGTTAGTGATACAGTACAGGGTGCTGTAATGGGTCATGGGGACTGTTGTGTCGCGAGAGGTGAAGCAGTGGTCAGAGAGCTCAGAGACCACGTTACAAAACGCTAGGGATGGGTACCTTTCACATTTGAACCAATACCGGTACCGGTACCTGTGAATCGATACCGGTACCCAACGGTACCTTTTTTCGGTACTTTAGTCTCAAGAAATTTAATTTACCTACCTAAGTCGTAAAAAAAAAATCCAAACTTCAAATAACTACTATTTCGACAGTTTTCGGCTTGTCATTGCTCCGACTGCTGTTTGTTGTTGAATCAAGTCAAATCCTAGGTAAGCATATATTGTGCGTGTGACAGTTGCCATGAAAAAAAAAATGGTATCTCACTTGATTCAATACTCTGTAGTACCAACGTGTTTCGGTTCGGTACCTCAAAAGTACCGAATTCGGTACCCATCCCTACAAGACGCACTGGATGATGTCGACTGGGACATGCTCCGGTCGAGCTCCAGTGACGTCAGTGAATATGCGGATGTTGTGGTTACCTTCATAGCAACGTTAGATGACACTATCGTCCCCACGAAGACGGTTCGGGTTTTTCCGAACCAGAAACCGTGGGTTGACAACTCCATCAGAGTGGTCCTGAATGCTCGCACGGCACGGCTGCTTACAACTCAGGCCGAGCATCGGGAAATATGGACGAGTATAAGGCAACAGCTTATAGGCTACGCAAAGAAGTGAGGGCTGCACCAGAGCCTGTAATATTAATAATCATTATCCAGAATATGTGAGAGGAGGGGTGTGGAGAGAGAGGGAGAGAGAAAGAGAGAGTTCTGTCAGTACAAAAGAAATGTCCAAAAAAGAGGGCCCTAGAGGGCCCGAGGTTCACCCACCACAGTCTCACTAAATCCTGTGGGAAACAACACTGCTGGAAGGGACACTTTGTTTTCAAGAGTGACATTTTGACTCTAGTAAACGTTACCGACCATTACCGGCTAGTAGTAAGCAAACAAACAACAGTAACGTTTCATTGACATCAAACAGTCTGACGTTAACTGGTAACGTTACTTAACATTAATGCTAGCGAGCTTGACTACCTCAGTGACTCGGGCTGAATTGCCCACTGCAGCTGTGACTGTGGTGAGGTCAGGTCTCTCTGCTGTGGGGCTGATACCAAGAAGGCTCAGGAAACCATTCTCTTGGTAACGTTAAATAACTGCAGTATCTCACCACAGGACGCCACGGTCATTGTGACTGACAGTCGGCAGTGACAGGCGTCTGTCAAGAGAACTCTCCTCTCAAATTCATCCCAGAATTAAATTACATCCTTCCTGATCCTATTTTTATTGGCCCTGGGACAACGGGAGGTCCTTAAGCTGGAGCCCTGCACATGCACACACACATACATGCAGTACATCACCCCCAGCCCCCCCCACACACACACACACACAGTCTTTAATAGCACGATAGACTACAACTACCAAATAGAATAGCGTGGCCCATTGATTCACTTCACATGCACTTTATTTTTTTCACACAAAAGGCTATCGCACGGGTGCTACGCAGTAAATTAATTCATCGCACAGATTGATTTTTTTCATAGCACGTGCGACATATGTCACACTGTACAGCCCTGATATATACGATGAATGATTACAGGATTCAAAGCGGCTCGTTTCGTGGTAAACATAGCGTTATTGTGGGACCCCTCTGGTAATGTTGGGTAAGGGTTGGCTGGTTCGTGTCGCTACAGAGGGTGTGGCTAACGTTACCTTTGTTGATTTGATTTCACTTTTTGTGTCGTGGTAACATAGCAGACGTGCTGGATTTCAAGATTCAAGACTCAAGAGGTTTAATTTATCACATACTGTACATACCAGGGCATACAGTGAAATGCGGTTCGATTGTGCAAGAATACAATAGTAAATAAAATACAATAAAAAGTCTTGATATTATGAGATGGGATTTAGGAACGAAGACGAGCGCTTCTCCTCATCGTTAACATCAACTAGGTTTACTTTACACTTGATTGGTGTTTGAATCAGCTGCTTATGGGCGAATTATATTTCGGATTCCCCCGACAATCATACCTACACGTTGTCAACGTCGCCACTGTTGTCACATTACTCAACGTTACCTTTGAGCTCTAATTAAAATAACGTTTGCTGGTTATAACATGTTTACTTTAGCTAGTAACAGATCAATTTCGGGGCCCCAAATAATGTCCATCCCTAGTTAGCCGTCCCCATCCTCATTTTCATCCGTCGTCTATGCCAACACCGCCCTCGTATATAGCTTATAACATAAACACGTATCTGTGTGTATTGTGTGTGTGTGTGTGGGGGGGGGGGGGGGGTTGTGTGTGGGTATGTGTGTGTCACGGACACTCTATACTGTTCATACTGCCAATATCTGGAAAGCTGCCAACCGCACTTAGGGATCCAAGCTTTTCTAGCTGTCTAGACACAAACAAGCATGTCTTGAATAATCAGGGCAGCGGCATATTTTAATAGTAAATCTGACCTCATTTTAACCCCAATGAATACAATACAGGACTGTGTGTGGTGGGGGGGGGGGGGGTCAGGGGGGCTTAATTTTAAGTATTTTCATCTGGATGTTGTATCTTGAATTTTATATTCTACTAAAACATGTTGGTTAATGGGTTAAGCAAACTAGCCCCGCCCACCCACTCATGATGAAGCCTGAAGGGCTCCTGTGATCCTCGTCATGATTCACTAAACAAATGTTTGCCATTTATTAGTCAAATACTGAAACCAAATCCAATTTGGTCAATTCATTGAACATACAAGAAACATTTTTAACTCAATCAGTAGGCAGAATTAGTGCTGTTGACACAAACAAAAGCCATCAGCTATAGTCTAATAGTTGAATATTCAAATAACCGTGTCCACCATCCCCAATTAATATGGTATAAATGTTTTCTTTTCTGTGCATGTGCCTTTAAATTATTATTTTTTTAATAAAAAGTAAATAAATAAATAATGTATTTATATGTAAATAAATAAATGTAAAGTAGAATCCGGGCAGGACGGTTGATATGAGCAGAGGCTAATGTGACACGATTATGCAGGCTGGCCCTGCGTCCCAGAGAGGCCACATCTAAATGTTAAGTTAATGTCAGGCCTGCCGGCAGGCCGCTGAGTGCGAGTGTGTCTAATGACCGGCTCCCCGGGTCAGAAACTAACAGAAACAGCCCTCCCCTCCCTCGCTCTCTGGCCCGGCCCACCAAAGAAAAGCGTGTATGAATAGCGGGCCGCTGCGGCGGCTCACAGTACACAACACAACTGTGTGCCGCGCACAAACACGCACACATGTGTTCTGTGAGCGGTGCTTCTGTCTCCGGGGCCGACTCTAAATAGGAGTCAATGGGAGGGATTGTGGAGGAAGGACGGCGGCTGGTGGTGGTGGTGGGTGGGGGAGCGTGGAGGAGGCAGCGAGCGGTAGATTCTATTTTATATAATATTTTTTTTTTTTAAGTGAAGATTGGTGAAAGTTAGGTTTGCACTTCAATCCCAATAGGGAAATTCATCTTGGTTTGATAATCTTTTTGCGTCAAATAAAAACAAAGGTTATTTGAATGATTTCCTAGGCATTTCTAGTTTAAGAGAAAAAAAAAGAGATTTTATTTTTAGGCCATATCGCCCAGCCCTAGCTTTCGCTAATGTGCACGTAAACCTTTACGCCAACTATCCGACCCTTTGCATCACGCTAGCTAGAATGGATTATTGTACACATGGAACTAGCATCGGTAAGAGGATAGACGGTTCTGGGATAACCGAGAGAGGACGTTCGCGGCGGTGGGGGTCTGGTTTGAAGAGGTCTGTTTAACAAGCAGTTTAGCAGCCTGTGTGACCCTGTAATCAACACACTTTGATCCCGAAGAGCCGCAGGCAGAGAGACACTGGGCTCTGTTGTTCACCCTCTGACACCGTTAAAACACACCGTGATGCCTGGACTGACACGTGGAGGGTTGCGTCTACAAAGACTATCTTGTTCCCTAGTTAAACCTGGGTTCAGATCCGAGGAGAGAAGATGCAGGCCTACCTACACAGTAGGCATGGAACTATTCAAGGAGCAGTGGTCAATAACTGTTATAATGCATTCTTTTCACCCATAATTCCAGTCATCAGATCGATTCAAAAGCTATGGGACAAGAAAGCGTGAACTCCTGTGTCATGTAATATTATGTAACATCATCTGAATTCAAACAATCGATTATCAGCAGTAAAAGTCCATTAGCAATCCTTGTGACCCTAATGACCCTTGTGACATATTGACCTCAATCTGGTCCCGTCTGAAGTGGGATACTTGTAGGGCTGACCCCTCATGGGTCCATGTGGTCTGTTGACCAAGACTTGGTTAGTGGATTCCTCATTTATTTTTTACCAAACCCAGAGGGCAGCTGATTATCTGTGAACCGGCTCCAACCAGCCAAGTGATAGTATAATCTCAAATGCTGGAGGAACATGGTTTGTGTTGGAAATGGGTAACTCTTCTGCCTGCATGGTGTGGTGTGGATTCAAAGTGTTTGGTTTTGTGACCCCGTTTCGGGAAACCCGGCCAGAACTCCGACCACGGGACACAGTGAGTAAGCCAATAGCTTTGCATCGACTGCGCTACTGGCCAGTATTTCATACAACTAAATGTCCAAAAATCGGAAATATCCTTTTTATGGAGGCGACTTGTCATTAAACAGACTGCTGCACACTTTTTGAGTTTCATGACTCCGCAGCAGGAATTTTCAGTCTTTACAACAACAACAACGCTGATGATCACAACGCCTGTCAGCTCCCAGGGCAGAACATGTGGTGGTTTACAGCTCAGGGACGTGTCAAGGCATGTTGTCAGCTCTTCTGAAGAAGACTCACAAACACTGGGGAGAAAAGGAGGGTGGAGAGGTCATATAAAGAGAGAGAGATACATAATATTGGAGGGAGAGGGGGGAAGAGAGAGACTGAGTCATAATATTGGGAGTAAGGAGTCATACTATTTGAGTGAGGGAGAGGGGAGAGAGAGAGAGAGAGAGAGAGAGAGAGAGGGGAGAGAGAGAGAGAGAGAGAGAGAGAGAGAGAGAGAGGTCTGATAAGTAGCCTACACCAAAACAAGGGTCAACAAAAAATGTTTAATAGACGAATATATTAGAAGTACTGGCACTCTGATGAAAGTAAAAGGCTTCCATTAAAAATCTACTTAGTACAAATTATATAATATTAAAAGTGAAAGTACACACAAAAAGGTGAAAGCAAGCTGGGATTCTTGCAATGACAAAAGGGTTAGAGCGGTTGGTGGTCAAGTCACTATAATAAACATACATTGAAATCTTATGATTTGTGTCAACTTTTCCTCAAAGTGCAGGGTTCAGAAAGAAAATATATATAATAATAAACAATATATTTATCATAACAGAAAAACTTGTGTTCCCTTCTCTGAGAACCTGGAGCAAATAAG
>NC_140178.1:92780416-92812916 GCF_963971535.1 Notolepis coatsorum | reverse complement strand
CGTCTAAATTGATTTTCAATCATAGTAATAATCACACCGTGTCTCTACTCTTTAAAATATTTATTAGCATAAAACATTAATAAGTGTCTCTACAATATTAGCATACACAGGCCTGTACACTGCGATGATATGATCGCAAATTGCCCCCTAATTTGGTCCGTGCGAGTTTAAAATAATATCTGGGGGCAAGCTTGCGAGTGGTGATTTCAACCCTTCATTCGCATTTCACTCCTAAATTAATCCATACAAATTGTAGTAAAACATTAGCCTACAACCAGGGCTGTACAGTGCAATATAATGTTGCGGTTGTAATTTCATTAGACAGACCAGCGCGGACCTTTAATAACATGCAATTTAATTGACACGAGCAATGAGCTAACGGTAGCTTCTAACCAAGGTCTCCATTAGGATTATGCTAAGCTAACTAGCGATCTCTGCTAACCCTGGAAAACGGTCAAAGCGGACTCCACAAGACTAGTTCCATTCGTGAGGAAAGGGGGTGGGTTATATTGACAACGCTTGACAACAGAAGTTTAAACATAACTTCATATTTATTGGTTATTCGTTTCTGTATATCATTCAATTCCCATCTCCGTGTGTCTCCATCTCTTCCTGTTTACATTCGAGTGTGACGTCATCACCTACGGCAGCTTAGACGATCAAAACCCGAAGGCTCTCTCTCTCTCTCTCTCTCCATCTCTCTACATTCAATGATTTAAAGTAGCCAAATGTTACACACAGTATAAATACTAACTGGATAGTTGATGATATAAACATTTAATTTCATTATCTGAAATATTCTAAAATCATTAAGTCTGTGTGATTATTATTTTCTCACAGTAGTGTGTGTATATATATATATATATATATATATATATATGTGTGTGTGTGTATATATGTGTGTGTGTTTGGCTAAAGTGGATAGAAAACACAGTACTGTGTAAAAGGCACCCAAGAGTTTTTATATAAATTGTCTTAGATGTAAATAATTTTTTTTATTAGTGTGTCAGTAGACTACTCTTAGTACATTTTCATTAAATTATTTTTTAAAGCATCTTCATGGTTTAATAATGCAAACATATGTTGCAGGGACTTATTATAATCATCATATTGGCGTGACTGTATGCATCAAAGGGTTCAATCAAGCATTTTTAAGTGCTTTAGAGGAAATGTCAAAATATCACGATATCATTTAGAGGCCATATCGCCCAGCCCTACTATAATGGTAAAATAGTTATTTAAAAATGTGCCCCTAAAAAATATTCTTTGCCCCTAAATTTCTCATTTAGGGGCAAGTGTGCCCCTAGTGAAAAAGCTTAGCGTACAGCCCTGATACAACATGTATTAATCACACTGTCTCTACTCTTCAAAATATTAGGATATCAAGTTTCAAGTTTCTTTAATAGTTGTCATACAGAAGTACAGAATACTTTTATACAAAATGCGTCTTACTGTTACGCTCCAGAGACTGTGCAAGACAAGATAAGTATGAAATAAAATAACATAGTATGGCATGTAAATTAGAAGTAAAAAATGAGGTCACAGTGTTCAGTATAGACATATGTACAATGTTCGATGCAGAATAGACGTAACTGAGTTACCATATACATACAATATACTATGCAGTGTACTAATATACAATACTATATAGTGCAAAGCAGAACAGTACAGTATTACAGTATTACAGTATACAGTATTATACATACAGTATTAACATGAAAGAGGGAACTATTCTGGACTGGGTTGGGCTGAACTGGGCAGTGAAAGATGCTGGGCTGGACTGGGTTGGGCAGGGGAAGTTGGGCTGGTCTAGGTTGGACTGGGCTGGGCAGTGAAAGAACCAAGCATTTCACTGTAATGTAATATAAAACAACTTGAACTTGACTTGTTACATTTGCACTCTGGTTGGATGCCAAACGTATTCTGGTTGTACTGTACTTGTGCTGTATGGTGACAATACATTGGAATCGAATCTCATGTCAATGCTAGGGGTTCAGCAGGTCTATTCTGAATGACAAGTATGACAACATCACCGTTGTGAAGGGCATATGGGCGAGTGGTGATATGGGGGGAAACCTGGTAATAATAAAATGTCACTCGGCTGCATTTAAGCAAAGCCGCTCAGTATAGTCCACTATGTTGAATGCGTGTGGTAGCTTATATGGTAGCTTATAACATGGCGTTTTAACATTCGCTGAAATGCTTGATTGTGATTGGTCAATAGCGCTCGGTTGCCCCTAGCAGCGGTCCGTTATTACTCAATAACGGACCGCTGCCGAGCAATAATGACCGCTGTTCGCAGCTGGAGCAATCAAGCCCACTGACACATACTGCATCAGTGCAACCGAGCAATAATGACCGCTGTTCGCAGCTGGAGCAATCAAGCCCACTGACACACACAGCGATAATAATAATAACTTTATTTGGGCTGACAGAGCCACAGAACAACTGCGTCTGCAATGCATTTGATCTCGTCTTGTCGATGGTGTAAAATGAATTAGGTATATTGTTAGTAAGTTAGCCATGTAATAAGCGGGATAATGTATAGCTATACTCGGTCATTGTCGCAAAATAATTGACCTTCACTACGTTTACAACACCTCGGCGAGGCGCCTCTGTATTCTAAACTCTATGTCGGTCAATTATTTTGCGACAATGACCTCGTAGCTATCCCTTACTTGTTACATGCTAGGTAGCTAGCCGGCTAATGCTGGTTAGCCTCACGCCCACTTAGGCCTGGGCGATATGGCCTAAATATGATATCACGATATTTTCTGACCTTTCGGCGATACACATCATGATGTTTTTATTTTTTTCCCCAAACAATTCATTATGAGGCTTACCAAGACAGTATTTGAGTTTGCAAGCTAACATTAAAGACAAAATAAAATACCCATGCATTTAGCATTTTTATATTATATATTAAATTTAGATGATTGGATTATTAGATTATATATTGCATATATTTAGCAATGAGATATTATATGATTTAGATATGAAATATGATGAATTGAAAATGGGGGACCCTGATGTAAACAAGACGAAAGTCTTTCTCTGGTCTGCATCCAGGGAGCGAAATTAACTTTTTGACTCACCGGCCAGTGGCGGGTAGATGGGAAGAGTCTACCCGCCAAGCATATTTCTTACCTGCCAAAAATATTTTGATTAAAAAAAAATATATATATATTTTATATAAAAAAAAAAAATTAAATAAAATATATATTATATAATCATACTTGTAGTTGTATTATCTGCGAGACATCGCCACCACGCAATAAGTCAAAATGCTTGCTATCTGCAAACAGCTCCACTGTCTGTGTGTGTATACTTGAGTAGCCTCCAGCTCCAGCAAGGATTCTCCGGCCCTGCAGCTAGACCCTATATTCAGCTAGACCCTACATTCAGCATGCAAGGATTCTCCGGCGATGCAGCTGGACCCATTTATAACGTTACTGTTCTTGTGTCAAATCACATTCAACATGCCCTCAGCTAGAATACGCATTCAATCAATGTTATAATAAGACATTGATATCAGGAGCTATCTGTAGCTACTGCTAGCCCGGTAGATAACGTTAAGACAAGTTAGTTTACTGGGACAGATCGACTAACGTGAGCTAGCTAACGCGAGCTAACGAGGGAACGGAGGTATTATGCACTCGAGTCGACTATTGCTGGAGCATTTGTTGATATCAGCAGCTATCAGTAGCTAGCCAGCTAGATACCGTTAGACAATGCCTTGTCATGTATTAAACTAAAAGTGAATAGTTGACTGGGTCATTGTTTAAACAGTAACGGAGGTCCGCTCTTCTAGAGCAGACTGCCTGTGTTGACATGAGCACTGCGAGCAGAAGCCCTTAGCCAATAGTATCCCGCTTCAGGGCTGGGCGGATATGACTCGTTGCCACGGTTTTCTTCAAAATAAGAGTATCATACGAACCTAATTGTTGCTAACTGCCAGAGCCATCGATATTATGACTGGAGATGCGCTTGGGGCGGAAATGAGACCCGCACAGATTTTCAAAATAAGAGTATCGTTATGAACTTGATTGATTACACGTCACACGGCGGGCAGCCCTCTAAGTGTCAAGCGTCAACGGTAAAAACTGACCGCCCCTGGCGGGCGGCGGGCTTTAGTTTCGGTCCCTGTCTGCATCCCCTTAACAATTGTATGTATTGAGCTGTACTGTACCCATTCTGCAATATGTTAACACTTTGGCTGCCTAAGGTTAAATTCATGATATACCATAGATTGCCAGCGCTATTTGTCTATGGAGAAAGTCCCCTTCTTTGCAGGGCTATAACTTTTTAAATTCTATTGCTACATTGCCATTATTAGGGCCCATTCAAAGTCCTATATGTATTGTTCATTGTGTAGCAACGTTAAACTTTTTCATTCACATATTCATAGTAAAGTATGGTCTAATGTATAAGTATGTTTTCATCTCTTTCTGCAGCTTTCTCCAGAACGTGATATATAGCCCCAAATGCATTATATTGATGATGAAATACAGTTTGATGGCAATCAGCGCGATATAAAAAATTCCAACTAGACGTACTTCTAGAAGTTACTACACGTCATCTGATGTTGACCGGATGGGCGAGGGGGCGTTTATAATTCCGTGGGCAGCGTTATACCAATCATCTAATGTGGGTCAAATGTTGATAATAGCAGTTAGTATCGAAGACGGTAACGTTACACGCTCAAACTCACCCCAGTCTCCGCCCGCCGTTGGGCGATCATCGTAGAGTAGAAATTCTATCATTATGGGATGGCGATTTACCCGGTCCATCTCCAGCTTGTATAATGGTATATACGTCCAAATCATGTTGTTTATCGAGTTATTGGCAATCGATCGCTATGTAGCGTGACGAGCCAGAGTCCCGGGACATGTACCGAGTGGCCGGAAGCAATACGGACGTCTAGCACAACCTCTATGGCACATCCTGTTTAAGCGATTGCGCCGATCGGCCACCAGATGGCGCTCCTGAACCGCCAGAGAGCTCAGTGGGTCCTGCTGGTGGATCTCAGGCCAGCGGAGGGGACATATGAATCCGATCGCAGATTTTTGAAATATTGATATAAGGACGACGTAAAGCGTCCTCCGGCAACTTGAGCATGGCCGGGAATGACGTCTAAAGACGGTTCCCGGCACCCAAAGTGTTAATAAAGTTTTAAATCAATCAATCAATCAATCAATCAATAGCATTTTAGCATTTTTATGAAACTACTGTATATTTGTATGTCTCTAAATGTTTTGATGAATTGAAAATGGAGGACCCTTATGTAAAAAAGCCGAAAGTCTTTTTCTGGTCTTCATCCTCCAGTCCACTGTTGTTGTATTGAGTTGTACTGTATTGTACCCATTCTGCAATCTGTTAATAAAGTTTTCATTAATTCAATCATTCAGCCGGCAACGGAATAATTTTGATTGACACGAGTCTGCCAATTACGTCACACCGCTTGCACCCGCCCTGCTGTTCTTAGCACCAATCGGCAAGCGCTGTTCGTTTTTTACATTCCAGAATGTCCTTCATTGATTTTGACGAGAGCTCAACACAACAACAACAACGGTAGCTCCCCGCGTCCGACGATAAGATTACCAGCGCACCGCAGCATGACTAAACGAGGCATAATGATTTTACTGCAACGAATGTTATAATAAAAGCCTTTCCATACATCTGTCTGATAGAAAACTTTATTAACAGACCGCAGAATGGGCACAACTCGAGTAATGCTTGCTATCTATGTCGTCCTCGGACGTTGCTATGTTTGGGTAAATACGCTGATGTTATTGAACGTGTAACTATATAACGTTAATGCCACAAAACTAATGCCTTTATCATAAGTAGTAACTTTGATGCAGTAGTGTGTGTGGGGGCGGCGTTGTTCAAAAGTTTGAACGTGTGGACCAGATTGACGCGACACAATCCTCTTGGTCAAAACATCACGATATCCACGATACGTTAAAAAAGTGTATCGTTAATGAACTGTACCCGATATTTATATAATATCGTCATATCGCGCAGCCCTACGCCCACTTGTCATTCTCATCCGACGCGAAGGAGAACGTTGTGTGCTGTTGTCCGCCCCCGTCAGACCGCACTGATATCTGAAAGCGACGACTCTACATGCAATTATTTTCATCCACGATGTGTTTTTGTCTAAATTTGTCTACGTTGTCAAGCCGGTGACAGGAGTCTGTAGGTCCGCGCGCAGTGGTCTGTCCACTTCCCCTAGATGCGCGACATTTTCTAGAAAACGAGTGTTCATTGGAGGAGCTTGTACAACAATGATGTTCATTGGTTATGGTCGGATTATTATGAGGCGCAAATGGGAGGAATCATAAGGGGGGAGTCAGAGTTCGGCTTGTGCCAGTGAGCGAATCAGCAGATTGCAGAATGATTGTTTTGTTTTGTTTACTAGTACTCGCCAGACTGGCGAGTGCTCTTCATGAATCACTCGCCAAACATAAAAAATACTCTCATTTGGCGAGTAAAGTGGCTTAATTTCCTCCCCTGCCTACTCCTATCCAAGCTCCGGTAGGGTCATCAAAGAGAAGCTGCCTATTCTCAGTCCTTGCCCCACAATGGTGGAATGAAATACCCACCCCAGTTAGGACAGCCGAATCCCGTCCAATCTTTCGCCGTCGACTAAAGACGCACTTCTTCAACCATTATCTGAAATAATGGGGGGAGAAAAAAAAGAAAAAAAAACCCTAACTAACCTTACTGTCATGCACTTGTCCTAATAAACTAACCTACACTGTAACACGCAACACTTTGATGAACATTGTTACTCAGCTGATAGAGTTGTACCCTTCCTGATGACTTGTCGTACAGACCTTGTAAGTCGCTTTGGATAAAAGCGTCAGCTAAATGACTAAATGTTAATGTAAATGGTGTAGGAATATTTCCTAGAGTATCAATACTCTGTACTAGTATTTAGGAATATGTCCTAGACCTAGAGTATCAATACTCTGTATTAGAGATGTTCCGATACCATTTTTTCCTTTCCGATCCGATTCCGATACCTAAGCTTTGGTATCGGCCGATACCGATACTTATCCGATACCAGTGCATACATAAAAAAAAATATATATATATATATATATATATATATATATATATATATATATAATTATATATATATATATATATTTTTTTTACAGATACTGTTTTATATATACTGTTTTTTAGTAATAACTAGAAAGTAATGGTATTTATTCAACAGGTGATTGTATAGATTTGTATTAGTATCATTAATCAATGAGTATGGGGCTGCAGCACTGCAGATATACCCTACTCCAATGATCCACTCGCTTTGCACTCGCTACCCAGTGGCTCTGCAGATATACCCTACTCAGTCTACAAGGCTCCGTTGAAGTAGCAGAGGAACTGTTGTGATTTTTGCACAATAAATATTCAACATTCTCTTTTGAGACTCCGCCTCAGACTCTTATCATTTGGCACTAAAAGCTAAACATTGTCGCCGATATGGCTGTCCGCAACATGTCATTAATTGTGTACGCGACGTGCAATTGTGCAATGACGACGTTACCGTGAACTAGGTTAGCTAGCAGGAGCTACCGGTATATGGAAAGACCATAGAAGACTGTAACGTTACTGGTGACATTGTGATTTAACTTGGAATACTCCTTTGCCAACTTGCTGTACTTTGCTTGCAGGTCTGCAGCCATTATTGTTGGATTATGAATAGCCCCAACTTTAGCCAAGGTAACGTCAAAGCTAGCTTTCGGTTAGCTGTTCAATGCTAATAACACCAGCCACCAAGCGAACTCATCAGAGCTCCCCGTCAACAGCGCTCTGTCGGGACGATGGCATTTTAAGAAAGTATCTGCTCTGCTGTTAAAATGACAAATGGCAATTGACACTTTAATTCACGGTCGATTAAGCACACGTTTGTTTTATAATGCTCACTCAGCGAGTAGGGTATATCTACAGAGCCCAAAGTCTGCAGTGTTGTTGATAAATTACGTCATATGGTATCGGAGCGCAACATTAGAGGGTACTCGCCGATACCGATACCAGCATTTTAGGCAGTATCGGCGGCATTTCCGATACTGGTATCGGTATCGGAACAACTCTACTCTGTATGGTGTAGGAATATTTCCTAGAGTATCAATACTCTGTAGTATGTAGGAATATTTCCTAGAGTATCAATACTCAGGGCTGAGTTTATTCAACCTTAAATGGTTGTTGAGGCAGATGAGATGGCAGACAGAGAAGAAATTAAATAAAGGAGAGAAGAAATGAAATAAAGAGAGAGAGAGAGAGAGAGAGAGAGAGAGAGAGAGAGAGAGAGAGAGAGAGAGAGAGAGAGAGAGAGAGAGAAACCAGAGTAATGGTACAATGTATAATTTTCTCAACTAAATCTTGGCAAGAGGCCGTGCCAGCTGCTCCACCAGAGTTAGGGTATAGAAATAATTGTATTACTGGACCTGTACCAGCTGCTCCACAGTACCAACAGAGACATGTGTGCACATGATAACAGGGTTCAGAGTCAGACATTGCAAAATGAAATTCAAGTACTTTTAAGTACTATTCCAAGCACTATTTTTCATTTTCAAGGATGTCACACAAAGGATACAATTCACTTTTAAATGCTGTTTTTTAAGCATCTTCTTGGCCTGCTTGCCAGCTAGATCAAGCTAGAGCAAAAGCAGTTGGTGATGATGATGATGAATATGGATTATTTTATTAATCTGTCAATTTAGTCTTAGTCGATCTTAGATGATTTTGATGTCTTTTTCCATGTTGAATGCATTATTTCTTGTGAAATTATTTAAATATCCCATTGCATGCTTTGCAAGTGGAAAATGTAAAAAGTGGGATTTGTAAAACTAGCCTATTTGACAAATTAAGAATTTATTCCTATGACTATTATTCGACTAAGAATTTAGCCGATGACAGGAGACAATTCTGAAAACAAAATAATGCTGTGTAAATTTGTGTATAGAAAAATGTCAAATAAATATATTAGTAGGTAGCAATATATGAACGACATGAGGACTTTAGCCTACCATGCACACTCAGTTTACATCACTTTAAGTGAGTCTTACTTCATAGGCCTGTCTTCACACCAAGCTAATAGACCTAATAGTGTTTCCTTTCATCCAATATCCCCTCTAGGCCCACTAAGAGAGCCCCACCCCATTGCCATTAGGACCCTGTCAATCATGTTAAGAGAGTTACGTAACAGAAGTATATCAAAGACAGACGTCACACACACACACACACACAGGAGAGAAGGAGAGGAGAGAAGAGAAGAGAAGAGAAGAGAAGAGAAGAGAAGAGAAGAGAAGAGAAGAGAAGAGAAGAGAAGAGAAGAGAAGAGAAGAGAAGAGAAGAGAAGAGAAGAGAAGAAGAGAAGAGAAGAGAAGAGGAGAGGGGAGAAGATGAGGGGAGAAGATGAGAGTAAAAAGGCACCAGACAGGCAGACACCCAGTTGAATCCAGTAGGGCTGTCACGATTTGTCGCCCTAGTCAACGATTACATTTAGTCGATTTGCATATTCATGATCGACACATCGTATCGTTAATTGTGTGTGCCTTTTGCGGTGGAAATGGCAGACATTATTTCAAAGTCATAACATGCGCAACGTGTAATCTAACTAATGCACAGTGAATCACGTTCAAAATATAAATAACTTCTCTTAACCAGGGCGGTCAGGTGGCGTAGCGGAGATTGTGCTCGTCACCAATGCAAGAGGCTGCGGTCTCGACTCCCGGAGAGTCAGCATTGCCTTGGCTTGGGCTGATCGCTATACTAACTCGTTTGGCTGAGTTAGGGGGAGGGAAGCCGTGGGTGGGTCCTGGGCGTTGTGGACAGGGACCCCTACAGTTCGGTCGGGGCGCCTGCACAGCGAGGGTAGGATCTGGAGAGAGGTAGTGCGACCTTCCACACGTTACACTCTCCCAGTGAGAATCTGTGCTGCCAGGCTGGCTGCCGGCTGGCTGCACATGCGTCGGAGGAAAGCATATTGTGACAGTCTCCGGCCTCTCGGACCAACAGTAGGGTGGGGTGCGCAACAACCAGGAAGGGGGTTGGGAATTGGCATAACGACTAACAGTGGGATGGGAGAAAAATCTGAAAAAGGAGGGGGGGGGGAATTAAAAAAACTTCTCTTAACCACTATTCGGGATTCTGACTAGAGAGCCAGGACTAGACAGTCAACAGTGCGCGTTTCGGATAACTTCCGCGTTTCACTCCAGCTTGAAGGGAGGGGCTGAACCTGATACCCCCACCTTACAGTTTAGAAGCTATGGCAGCTCTTCAGCCCTACATTCTACAGCCTGTGATAACTCTCTTGCGAGTCACACTGTTTCTATGTAAACTCTGCGAGCAACGGGTCCAATAAATGCATCCAACATGCTTTATATCCTCGCCATTCCTGTATGCCCGTCGCGGTTCGAATCCTTAACTAACGTTAGCTGCTAACTAAGCTAAACTAGCTCACAGGCACAGGAGAAATCAGTTTCATGGAGTTCTAATAGTGAGGAAAGGGGGAGGGGGGGTTCTCTCTCCCCCTCTCTTTCTCTCTGTACGTTCAATGAAGTAGCCAAAAGTTATTAGCAAAAATATTGTAAAATCATTAAGTCTGCTATAAGCTATTCTCCCTCTCGTGTGTGTGTGCATAAATTTACTATAGGCTAGGGATGCCCCGATCGATCGGCCACCGATCGTTATCGGCCGATAATTAGTATAAATATGCGATCGGGGAATTCCGATAATTAGTCATATTCGCCGATCGCGGAAACTGATCAAGTGGATATCTCACTCGCTTGTCTCAGACGCACAGGACCTGCAAACTGCTCCTCCTCCCTAGCCCCGCCCGTACCCGTGTAGAGTTTGTAAACACAGTCGCCTCCTCTGCTGAGTCGATAGTGCATTCGACCTGAGCTAACGTTAGCTACCTAGCTATCGTTACTGTTTAAACAAAATTACCCAGTCAACTATTCACTTTTAGTAGGCATTGTCTAACGGTATTTAGCCGGCTAGCTACCGATAGCTCCTGATATCAACAAATGCTCCAGCAAGTCTTGTAGTGCATGTTGATACCTCCGTTAGCTCGCGTTAGCTGACGTTAATTCACTGTTCAAAACGAAATGTCCGATTGAACTAAATAGTTGTCTTAACGTCATCTAGCCGGCTAGCAGTAGCTAGATAGCTCCTGATATCAATGTCTTATAACATTGATTGAATGCGTATTCGAGCTGAGGGCTTGCTGAATGTTAAATGACCAAAGCATAACGTTACCAATAGGGTCCCGCTGCAGCGCCGGAGAATCCTTTTTGGTAGCTGGAGGCTACTAGAGTACACACAGACAGTGGAGCTGTTTGCAGATAGCGAGCATTTTGACTTGTTGCGTGGTGGCGATGTCTCGCAGATAATACAAGTACAAGTCTAATTATATAATATATATATTTTATTAAAAAAATATATATATAAAACATTTTTTAATTTCTTTTTAATCAAAAACGATCGGTATCGGATCGGTATCGGCCGATATGGCTCACGACGATCGGTGATCGGTGACAAAAAACGTGATCGGGGCATCCCTACTATAGGCTAGGGCTGCACGATTAATCGTTTTTTAATCGAAATCGCGATTTGGAATGATGCAATTATCAAATCGCCAAGCCTGCAATTAAAAAAACAACAAAAAAAACATTTTTTTTTTTTTTATTTAACCAGGAAGTCCCATTGAGATACAAGATCTCCTTTGCAAGGTAGACCTGGCCAAGATGACAGCAATAACATTTGCAATACATCACACAGCAATAAAATGTGCGATACATCACACAAGAACATAATAAATGTGCATGTATACAATACATCACATGTAAACACAAAGCAGAATAGTCTACATGATAGTAAAAGTGTATAATACAGGGTAATACAGTAATTTTGCAGTTGGGACCCGACTACAGAAAGCAGCAACATTCTTCTTGTAAATTTTTTTTTAAATATGTTATAATCGCAAATCGCAATCGCAATATCTGTCAGAATAATCGCAATTAGATTATTTCCCAAAATCGTGCAGCCCTACTATAGGCTACTCTTTTTGACATGGATTAGGCTAATTAGCTTTAACAATCCTGATTCCTGAGCCTATTTTATTCAAAAGGAAGATATTGATTTAAATATGTATAGCCTATATATTAAAAAATTATTTATTCGTATCTCCTGTGCTGGCACAAGCACTACCATAGCGTAGAGTGGAGAGATAACACACAATACATATAATAATTCATGGAAATATACTAAAAAGCTATTTATGGCCGGTAAGAATCTCTCTGGCTGGTAGTTTTTATTTTTTTTTTAAATCTAAAGCTAAAAAGGATGAGGATTTTTCTGGTAAATTAATGGTTTAGATTAATCGATAAAATAATCAACTGATTAATCGATAACAAAACAATCGTTAGTGAGTGACACTGACTAGGGATGGGTACCTTTCACATTTGAACCGGTACCGGTACCTGTGAATCGATACCGGTACCCAACGGTACATTTTTTCGGTACTTTAGTCTCAAGAAATTTAATTTACCTACCTCAGTCGTAAAAAAATAATCCAAACTTCAAATAACTACAATTTCGAAAGTTTTCGGCTTGTCATTGCTCCGACTGCTTTGTTGTTGAATAAAGTCAAATCCTAGGTAAGCATATATTGTGCGTGTGAACGTTGACATGAAAATAAAAAAGTAAAAAAAATAAAAAAGAAAATAAAAAAGAAAAATCAATAAAAAATATTTTTTTTTATTTTTTTTTAATTTTTTTTTCTGTTTCTCACTTGATTCGATACTCGGTAGTACCGACGTGTTTCGGTTCGGTACCTCAAAAGTACCGAATTCGGTACCCATCCCTAACACTGACAGCCCTAGAATCCAGCTTGGGGGCGGGGGGAGTGAGGCCTGCCAGTATTGCCACTGCCTTCATCAGCCTGATGTTAATCGCTGCTCACACATTCCCAAAACACCCACGACCTGAGGTCAGGAAACCGCCCCGGCCCTGCTGCACACAAACACCCTGCTCCAAACAAAGACACAGCATTCCTTACCCATAGACTGTGTGTGTGGGAGGGGGTTGTGACTGAGAGAGAGAGAGAGAGAGACCTTCTTGGCCAGGATGGTGACATAAGGACAAGCTCTACAAATGAGGCCATGGACACCATTAGTTATTTAGGCCTATTACCTCTCTCAGGCCACGACAACACGTGACGAACCCAATCAGACTCCCTCCCCTGAGTCCTCTCTGCCAACTGGACTGACTCCTGGACGCTATATAGCATAGTCGTAATACAGAGAGAGAGAGAGACTTTATACTGATTGATTTCCAGTTGGCTCGAGGATCCGTGGCGAACTTAGTGGGAGAAAAACGGAGACGAGGCCCCGCTGAGGGGAACGAGAGAAGGAATCTCTCCCTGTTTGCGTGTGTGTGTGTGTGTGTGTGTGTGTGTGAGAGTGAGTGAGTGAGTGAGTGAGTGAGTGAGTGAGTGAGTGAGTGAGTGAGTGAGTGAGTGAGTGAGTGAGTGAGTGAGTGAGTGAGTGAGTGAGTGAGTGAGTGAGTGAGTGAGTGAGTGAAAGTGACAGACACTAATCCTCTGGACTCCCAGGAGGTTCACGTGTGGAGATTCTATTTAGCAGCGTCTTACTAGTGTTAACTAAAGGGGCATTTCTGTGATTTTTTTTTTTTTTTCTTTTTTATCTATCGTCCTGTTGTGAAGAGGACGCAATAATTGCACGTAAAACTCATGGCAGACGCCGGCTGTAGTGTGGTAGTGAAAGGTTAACCTTCTGTAGTGTGGTTGTGAAAGGGTAAAACACTTCTTCTGGCCCTAAACGTATATGTACATATAGTAAATAGGGGTGTAACGTACACAAAAACCACGATTCGGTACGTACCTCGGTTTTGAAGTCACGGTTTGGTACGGGTTTTCCGTACAGTGGGGGAAAGTTTGACTTTCCATGTTACACTCAGGGGTGATGTAGTGTGCAGTTACTGTTAAGTAGGGCTGTCAATGAATATTCTATATTCAAATTAATAATTGACTTGTTAAAAAAAAGAAATATATATATATGTTAGATTGTGGAAAAAACAGCCCCCGGTGGGCTTGGGCCTGAATGCACTGCATGACAGCTGGTTTGAAAGCGAAAGTACCAAAAAAAGTGGCTGTGGCTCCAGGGGAGTTGAACAGTTCTGGCTCTGCTAGTTTCTTTTCTATCTTTTGGCGCTTTTTTGGTGGACAAACCACCGCACACGTGCACCGTGACTCGCGACTGGAGACTAGTTCTGCTAGCACACATAGCCTACTGTGTACAGACGGTTTCAAACTGTATTTTAAATTTGAAAGCAAACCAAATAAATGGACAAGAGAAAAAGAAATCTCAATTTGGTCAGTATTGTCATTTGGACAAGCAAAGCCATTACTTTAAGTTGCAGGCAAGAACGACAAGTCTGTCCACTGTCTCTGGTTTTAAAGCTGCCCTGTTGCAGGTCAGAGGTCATAATACAAATAAAATAAATAAATAAATAAAATAAAAACCTTTTATTTAAAAAAATATCATCGATTTATTATCGACCACGTTTCATATGGAGGAAAAATATATCGCGATAATTATTGTTGTCGTTTTATCGCCCAGCCCTAATTTGTATTAACTTGTGGAACCTCGAGACAGTTTATGCAAGCTATGTAAACTACAGCTGGCCTACCTTCTTTTTTATGCTATGTCAAGAATGTAAGTAGCTGGGCGGCCAGGTAGCGCAGCGGACCACAGAGACAGTAGGGGTGGGAATCACCAGTTTCATCATGATACGATACGATATCGATTCTTTGGACAACGATACGATATTTGCCGATATCACAAAGTCTCTCACGATACAATACGATACGATTAGATTCAGGTGCCTGCGATCGATATGAGATGATATCATATGTTGCCCATTTAACACAATCAGTAACATTTAGATCAACAAAAAAAAGGTAATGAAAATATCATTTGACATTTGTATTTTTGAGCTCTTCCAGACATTTAAAGGAAAATCAATCCATTGTTTTTAATACAAATAGACCTCCTGTTCACTGTAAAGTGCCACGTTTTTATATATTGAGCTTTAAACTTTAAGCTACATTTTTTGGAACTCAAAACTCACAACCTCCCTCTCCCAAACCGTTCCTACAACAATTTGTTGATGTTGCATGATCATGTATAGGCCTACATTTATTATGTATTATATTGTTTATGTTTAAATAACATTTAAACATCAAACTCCTCTGACCTCATCTGGTCTTTCCAAAGACGCGCGCACACACACACACACAGAAAGGGAGAATGCTATGCTGTAACATCTACACACACGGAGCTACTGCTGTTGTTCTTGGGCGGATATGAGACTCGCCACAGGATTTTCAAAATAAGAGTATCGATATGAATCGATCTTATTACATCGCATCGATCCGATTCGATTGTTGATAATTACATCGATGTATCGATCTGGATCGATGTATCGTCCCACCCCTAAGAGACAGTGGGATCGAATCCAGCTGTGGTGCTTCCGGGTTGGCCGACCGTCCATACTAACACAATTGGCAGTGTTAACGGGTGGCAGAGTTAGAAATAAAAAAAAAAATTCAAGGGCTTTTTTTGCCCCCCTTAATTGATTTTCGGGGGCTTTTTTTTGTATTTCGGGGGCACTGACTTTTTATGATAAACGGTAGGGGTGGGACGGTTCACAAAATGGACGGTTTGGTTCGTATCACGATTTTGGGGTCACGGTTTTCAGTTCGATATACGTTAATTTTTATTAAAAAAAAATTTAACACTCAAATCTAAACATGCTTTTCATTTATTAAAAATAAAATAAAAGGTTTACAGTGTTTACAGCCTTAAATAATGTTTGGCACACAAAGACCGAACTGACTGAAAAATATAGGCTACATTTGTCAAAGTATTAACTTAGTGCAAACAAACAATATGCTCAGCCAGCACTAGACTTTCCTTTCTTTAATTAATATAAACACACAAAAACAATGTCAACCATGTTTAAATTCCCTGATTGTCAGTTCTTAATGGAAAGATTCGTTTTCTGCTTGAAATTATTATGTTTCTGTCTACATTTATTTAGACTAACATTATTTAAATATTGAGTGCAACTGTGGTGGATTACGTAATTCGGTGAGTTGGAACTATCTATGGGTTGGCGCCGGGTCCCCACGGACATTTTAGCGTGTGGCACTGGCACCTTCAGCTCCGGTCACGTTAGGAGGAGTTTATAACATCAACAAGCAGCGCGAAAGCGGCAATAGTCCCGGTTGGAGTTAGTAAAACACAGTTGTATGTTAGCCTTCTTGGATGTTGAATAAACGCCTATCATTGTCTTTAAACACCCCGCCTCTCAGACTCCCATTTCCTCCTCTGCTACAGTAGCTACGGTGACATTTCATTGACTGTACAGTAGGGCTGCAACGATTAGTCGACATAATCGACGACGTCGATTATAAAAAATCGTCGACGAGAAATTGTTGCGTCAATTAGTCATTAAAAAAAAAAAATTATTTAATCTTTTTTTTTTTTTTGTGCACTACCTATCTTTGTGAGTGGCTTCTCAGGGTTCCAGACAACATCATAACATGCTGATCCCATAGCAAATTTTGGACATTGAAAACATTGTTCCCCTGCAGGAGATGATGATCAGACTAGACACACAATACATTACACACGCACTCCTCTCACTCACACACAGCGATCAGAGTAAGACACACACATACACACTCCTCTCACTCACACACAGCGATCAGAGTAAGACACACACACATACACACTCCTCTCACTCACACACAGCGATCAGAGTAAGACACACACACATTCACACTCCTCTCTCTCACACACAGCGATCAGAGTAAGACACACACACATTCACACTCCTCTCACTCACACACAGCGATCAGAGTAAGACACACACACATACACAAATTACACAGTACACACCTCTCACTCACACAGCGATCAGAGTAAGACACACACACAAATTACACAGTACACACACTCCTCTCACTCACACAGCGATCAGAGTAAGACACACACACATACACACACACACGGACTCCTCTCACACACAGCAAACAAACGTTATTTAAAGTACACTTCCACTTTAATTTGTATTATTTAATTTATTTATCTTGTTATGAGTGATTGCTGTATTGTTCTTCAAATACATTTTCATTTAAAGTGGCTTAAAGATCCAAATTCAAATGTTTCATGAGTCATTATTTTAATTTGCTATGGGATCATCATGTTATGATGTTGTTGTTTGGTCCTGACAAGAGTCTCAAGGCCTCTGCATGCTACAGCAAATTCAAAGCAACTTCAACACAACATCGGCGCGATTTCAGCGCGCTTGTTGCAGACAGTCTTGTAGACTGTGTTGCGAGGGCGTTGCGTACCTGTGTCCAAAATCTAATCTAAAGACCCGTTGCGTTGGTATTGCGTAGCAGTGATTGGTTGGTAGTGAATGGGGGCGGGGCTGTCTGTCACTTCTAGTGTTCCTGGCTCGAGACCAAAAGAACTTTCTGACAGGAGCTCGAGACCAAAAGAAAACTTTCTGACAGGAGCTCGATAGCTAGTGTATTGTTTCATTACACTTGTTTAATTGTTTGTTTAAAATGAATCAAATGCAGGAACGTATTGCAGAGGAGGTCCGAAAGTACCAACATTTATATAATAGCGGGTCTAAAGACTACAAGGATAGCATTATGACGATGAATTCGTGGAAGGAGATTGGGGAAACAATGGGGATGGACTGGGTTGATGTGGCGATATAACTATATTACACTATATACAAGAACACAAGCGAAAACAAACATAAACAGGGCTATTATTATTAGGGGTGGGACGATACATCGATCCAGATCGATACATCGATGTAATTATCAACAATCGAATCGGATCGATGCGATGTAATAAGATCGATTCATATCGATACTCTTATTTTGAAAATCCTGTGGCGAGTCTCATATCCGCCCAAGAACAACAGCAGTAGCTCCGTGTGTGTAGATGTTACAGCATAGCATTCTCCCTGTCTGTGTGTGTGCGCGCGTCTTTGGAAAGACCAGATGAGGTCAGAGGAGTTTGATGTTTAAATGTTATTTAAACATAAACAATATAATACATAATAAATGTAGGCCTATACATGATCATGCAACATCAACAAATTGTTGTAGGAACGGTTTGGGAGAGGGAGGTTGTGAGTTTTGAGTTCCAAAAAATGTAGCTTAAAGTTTAAAGCTCAATATATAAAAACGTGGCACTTTACAGTGAACAGGAGGTCTATTTGTATTAAAAACAATAGATTGATTTTCCTTTAAATGTCTGGAAGAGCTCAAAAATACAAATGTCAAATGATATTTTCATTACCTTTTTTTTGTTGATCTAAATGTTACTGATTGTGTTAAATGGGCATATGATATCATCTCATATCGATCGCAGGCACCTGAATCTAATCGTATCGTATTGTATCGTGAGAGACTTTGTGATATCGGCAAATATCGTATCGTTGTCCAAAGAATCGATATCGTATCGTATCATGATGAAACTGGTGATTCCCACCCCTAATTATTATACTAACTATGTATGGTTGAGAAGGGAAATCCGTTTGTAATTGCTAGAGTGCGCACCTTCGGCTGCCCAAAGTATTCAGGCGGGCTGGGCGCGCTCGAGCCGCACATCCGGGGTACATTTTGTTGCATCATAGGCTGCGCGTTGATTTTGTAGAAGCATAAAGGTAATGTGTCTGCAACACCGTTGCTTTGTCGATGTTGTGTTGAAGTTGCTTTGAAGTTTCTGTAGCATGCAGAGGCCTTCAGGCCCTGTCCACACGAGAGTTTGGATTTAATATGACCGAAGTTTGAAAAAAATAAAACTCCGTCCACACGGTGAACACAGGTGGACAACCGTGTATAACTGCGTACTCACGGGCAGAGCTGGAACCCAGCAACCGATACATTTAGTACAATGTAATACAATGCCAAAGCAGTAGGCGGCGATGTTGTTCAGACATGAAGGCCATTTCAACCAATCAGAAAAGACTGAACGCTCACTAAACTTCCTGTTGGGTCGCGATCTGCCATTAATCAACTGAAGAAGAAGAAGTAACGTTACCGATATGAAATGGATGTAAACGTTATTTAACAGATTGCAGAATGGGTACAATACAATACGGCTCAATACAAACAATTGTTAAGGGGATGCAGTCTGGACTGGGTTCCTTATAAGTTATAACAATAACTTGACAACACATGAGTTTAGTTTAGCTGCAGCTACATGTTTACTCTGAGCGTCAACAGACATCAGTCGATCACAACACTCTTCAACACAGACGATACGTTTTGAACAAAAGTTTGTTACAATCATTTTCATATAACGCTACTTGGGACAGCTCTGCTGTAAACACTGGTGTAGTTGGCTCTGCTCTAATCTCTCTACCCCGCGGTCTGCCGTGAACATGGGGAATAATTGCGACAGCTCTGCTGTAAACACTGGGAATAACCTCGGTTGCTATGCCCACACGCAACTGCAAAACCGCACAACTCCACCCTGGCCACCGGTTTCAAAAGACCGCGGTTGCAGTGTAGCAAATCCCCGGTTGTGTGTGGCCGAACAGCGCAACTGCGCACATACAATCACGGTTACATTAAACCCAGCGTTCGTGTGGACGGGGCCTCAAAGTCTGGGGTGATGGTAGACAAGCAACTCTGAGGTCATGCTCAATGTCCAATCTGTTCCTCTGCTCTGTCTTCAGCTGGACCAGAGCTGAGAAGCCACTTTCACAAAGATAGGTAATTAAAAAAAAAAAAAAAAAAATTTGTTGTTTACATTGGTTTTCGATTAGTCGACTAATCGAAAAAATAATCGGCATATTAGTCGACTACCAAATTAGTCATTAGTTGCAGCCCTACTGTACAGTATTAGCTTGCGGGCTGCGTCGGGCTACCATAGTTAAAACGTGCGTTGTGTTTACAAACTGCTAACGCTATGGCAAGATGTGTGTAGGCCTATGTAATGTTAATGGCTATGTTTTTAAAGTCGTAATGAAGATTGATTTATATTGTGCGTGCCATTTTTACACAAACTGTAGTGCTGCTGCTGCCTGCAGCCAGTGCAGAACACCGGCTCCGCCAAATAATTTTTTTTATTTGCGCGTCATCTGAACCGTACGATACACAGACGCTCCATTACCGGATAAATATATATATATAATTAGTAAACTGTCGGGGGCATTAAGTGCCCCCCTTAACTGATTTTCGAGGGCATTTTGTCCATTTTCAAGGGCATTATGCCCCAAGCCCCCATTAATTTCGAACCCTGACGGGTGGGAAACCCGGCAAGGGTGGGTCGTGGTAAACAGCGACTCCTACAGTTCGGTTGGGGCGCTTGCACAGCAAGGGAAGGATCTAGGAGAGGTAGTGTGACCTTCCACACGTTACACTCTCCCAGTGAGAGTCCGCGCTGCCAGGTGAAAAGAAGCGGTGGGCTGGCTACACATGTGTCGGAGGAAGCATGTGATAGTCTCCGCCCTCCCGGACCGACGGTAGGGGGTAGAGTGCGCAACGACCAGGAAGGGGGATTGGGAATTGGCATAACGACTAACATTGGGATGGGAGAAAAACGGAAAAAAGAAGGTGGAAAAAGATAATAAAAAAAAAGAATGTAAGTAGCCTACTTTTCAGTTTTTAGCACTTTATTGTAAATCATCCCTCAGGGTAAAAAGTTATTGAATAGAGAAAGAAGCTTCATGCAGGTCCCGTTTCATGCCAAGGAAAAGATATCGCTTCATCTTTATCACACCTTGTTTGGAGGTGCGTTGCCGTTTATGAATGTCGTTCCTAATATGCCGTAAAACTTTCATTAATTTGATCTCCGAGAGAGAGACAGCCCCTTCTCTATAGCACCAATTCCTCCTCACGCACTGAGAGAGAGGGAGGGTGTGTGTGTGTGTGGGTGTGTGGGGGGGGGGGTAGGTCTTCTAGCTCTGGTCGTGTGCGTTCACCATACTATGAGGCTAAATTACAGGTAATCTAGTGGTGTGTGTGGGCTTTGCACAAGTTATATTTTGGGAAGGGGGTGAACTTGAGTTTTGAATTAAATTCTGCACGCAAAAATTCCGCAAGTAGCATTGTATTCGTTCGGTATACACAGTGCATACTGAACCGAAGGTCCAGTACTGAAACGGTTCGGTACGGATATGTGTACCGTTACACCCCTAATAGTAAAGTAAGCTAAATGAAAACTCGCTCTCTCTCTCTACTCCACAGTTGTCTCTCTCATGACAGATTGACTACAGCTTTTTCATTATTAGAATCGTGGCTTTGCTTGAACAACTATTCATGGTAGGGCTGGGCAATGGTCTAAAAATTAAATCCCAGATTATTTTTCTTTAAATCCGATTTTAATCGATTTTTTTCTCTTGAAAACTAGAAACGCCAAGGAAATCATTCAAATACCGTAAATCCTCAAATATAGGACGGGTCTTCTATTTACCTCAGCTGCAAAGAGCACCAGGCCTTTATTAGAGAGAGGCTTATATAAGAGGCAGGCCTTAATTTTCAGACTTTTATTGCATTATTATTTTTATTTTTATTATTATTTTTATTTTTTAATACGTACATTGTCTGTCTACATTTATTTAGACTAGCATTGGTATTTAAATATTGAGTGCAGTTGAGTAATTGTGGGATTAACGTAATTCACACACTGAAGTTGGAAGTGTCTATACTAAGTTGTGGGGTCCGGGGACGGTTTAGCATGTGGTACCTTCTCGACTTCGTCAATCGAATCGACTTGTTGACATGCAGTAGCTTTAGCTACTAACGTTATCATAGCCATCATGGTCTGTAATGTTGTCAACTGGACAACGCCAGCCTCGTCTGCCAATGCCATATAGATAGCGAACGTTAACGTTTGCAAACGAAGTCAACGTCATCCAGCTGACACCACAGATCTAACGTTAGATATTATGACAACGTTAGCTAGCGCTAAAGCTAACCAGAGGGAAACGTTAATGTACGGTAGTCAGTGTAGCGGGAGGCAGCACTTGATTTCCATTGGCAAGAGTTTATCTCATCGTTATGCCAATTCCCAACCCCCTTCCTGGTTGTTGCGCACCCCCCCCTACTGTTGGTCCGGGAGGCCGGAGACTGTCGCATGCTTTCCTCCGACACATGTGCAGCCAGCCGGCAGCCAGCCTGGCAGCGCAGGCTCTCACTGGGAGAGTGTAACGTGTGGAAGGTCACACTACCTCCCTCCAGATCCTTCCCTCGCTGAGGGCGCCCCGACCGAACTGTAGCAGTCGCTGTCCACAACGCCCAGGACCCACCCACCAGCTTTCCCACCCCTAACACTGCCAATTGTGTTAGTATGAGCGACCAGCCAAGCTGGTAGCAACGCCGAGAGCTGGGCTCGAACCCAGCGTCTCCAGCGTTGGTGGCGAGCGCCTTGCCCACTACACCACCTAGCCGCCCCATAAAAGGTTACTCTTGAACAAACAAAGATGTCCCTATTGGGATTAATAGTGCAATAACTTGCTTTTTCACCAAACTTCACTTAAAACAAATAAAAGGTGCCTCTTGATCATCAAACAAGAATGAATTTCCCTATTGGGATTAATAAAGTGCACATCTAACTTTCACCAAACATCACTTTTTGTAAAATAAAAGTGACTCTTAAAAAAAGAAAATTCCAGTTTCTAACCAGGGTTTCAACTCCCGTCGGTTGCTTTGCTCGGTGTGCCGGCCGTGTCTTTACTTGCTCTAGCGGCCTGCTCTACTAGCCACCAGGGGCCTGGCCTGCTCTACTAGCCACCAGGGGCCTGGCCTGCTCTACTAGCCACCAGGGGCCTGGCCTGCTCTACTAGCCACCAGAGGCCTGGCCTGCTCTACTAGCCACCAGGGGCCTGGCCTGCTCTACTAGCCACCAGGGGCCTGGCCTGCTCTACTAGCCACCAGCGGCCTGACCTGCTCTACTAGCCACCAGCGGCCTGGCCTGCTCTACTAGCCACCAAAGCCTGGCCTGCTCTACTAGCCACCAGGGGCCTGGCCTGCTCTACTAGCCACCAGCGGCCTGACCTGCTCTACTAGCCACCAGCGGCCTGGCCTGCTCTACTAGCCACCAGCGGCCTGGCCTAGTGCCTGCTCTACTAGCCACCAGGGGCCTGGCCTGCTCTACTAGCCACCAAAGCCTGGCCTGCTCTACTAGCCACCAGGGGCCTGGCCTGCTCTACTAGCCACCAGCGGCCTGACCTGCTCTACTAGCCACCAGCGGCCTGGCCTGCTCTACTAGCCACCAGCGGCCTGGCCTAGTGCCTGCTCTACTAGCCACCAGCGGCCTGACCTGCTCTACTAGCCACCAGCGGCCTGGCCTAGTGCCTGCTCTACTAGCCACCAGCGGCCTGGCCTAGTGCCTGCTCTACTAGCCACCAGCGGCCTGGCCTGCTCTACTAGCCACCAGCGGCCTGGCCTAGTGCCTGCTCTACTAGCCACCAGCGGCCTGGCCTAGTGCCTGCTCTACTAGCCACCAGCGGCCTGGCCTAGTGCCTGCTCTACTAGCCACCAGCGGCCTGGCCTGCTCTACTAGTCACCAGTGGCAGCCTGCAGCCAAACACTTCCACCTCTGTTTTGAGTTCTTCTTCCTCTGCGGACAGGTCAGATAAAGCTGCAGCGCCGCGCTGGACTGCTACCGCCACTGCATTTAATGGAAACCAGAGCAACAGTGGTGGAGTTGTGTAACTCCATAGGCATTAGTGGGGCCCCGCCCAGCTGATCGCAAGGCCCGCCCACTGCTCTGGTCGGCAGAGACCCTCGTGACGGAGCTCCGTGTAAACATGCATGCTTTCGTTTTTGCAGATTTATTTACCAAGGTGGCTCAGGATTCAACCAAGAAGACGGCCACCTCGAAATATATGCGGGAAAGACCCTACACACACACATCACAACCCTTCCCATGGTTCATCTGGCTCGGGGAGACTCGGCCCCCCGGGGACAGGCAGATTAACACATGACAGAGCTCGTTAACCCTGCACAAAGAAAGACGCTAATCCTGTCCTCCACCACCACACCACAGAGAGAGAGAGAGATAGACAGATAGAGGGAGAGACAGGGGGGGGGCAACGGGCAAGGGAAAGGGACGTCGAGAGAGAGGAAAACAGAGTAAGAAAGGGGGGGTGAGAGGAGAGAAGAGCACAAGAAAGAGAGGGAGGTAGAAACAGAAAGTGAGGGGGGGAGGGAGAGGGAGAGGGAGAGGGAGAGGGAGAGGGAGAGGGAGAGAGAGAGAGAGAGAGAGAGAGGAGAGAGAGCAGCAAGCAACAGAGGCCTCAGTGTGTCCCAGAAACCCAACAATACAATAGAGAGGCAGGCTTAGGGGTCCATCAGCAGCAAAACAATGGAGGGAAAACAACTAACAAGGCCCCAACAGTGAAGCCACCAGCTCCAGTCTGGCTGTATACAGTTGAACACCACTGCCCACAGGGGTGGACCAGCAGGGCAGCGTCGCTCTTGACCATGTGGATATTGATTGCAGGGGGGGGGGGTCTGGTAGTTCCACAGATGGGCAGAGAGATGGATGGAGGAAGTGCATTAGTGAGACAGGCTGGGGATCTGTTGCACTGATGCAGTTAGTCCTCTCCCTTGGGAGATAAGCCAGGGAGAGAGATGGAGCGAGAGAGAGAGATGGAGCGAGAGAGAGAGAGAGAGAGAAACAAAGAGAAACAGAGAAAGAGACCGAGAGAAAGAGAGAGAGAGAGCGCAAGAGAGAGATAAAGAGCAAAATAGAGTGAGTGAGAGATAATTGAAGGGTATTTTGTAACTTGAAGAGCCTCTGGATCTCCATAATGGGCATTGTGCCCACATATCAGCCCCTCTCCGTGGGGTAAATAAGATCAGGTCAGCTCAGGACCAGCTGGTGGCTTGGATCAATGACAGCAGATAGGAAAATATCAGTAAACGGATAAAGAGAACAGATAGAGAGAGAGAGGTGGGACAAGGCATCTGGAGTCAGAGGGGGGTAGACGGGTGGTTGGGGTATAGGGGAGGTAGACAAAGTTGTTGAGAGGGATCACAGGATTTTGCACGGAAGGGACATGGACGAATGCAAAGCAGTAGTGGAAACGACTGTGTCCATAAGAGGATTAGGTCCTTCTGTTTGAAGTGGAGCACGGCACGTTCCAGGTGGAATCTGATCTCCCGCAGGCAGGCGGGCTGGGAGGCAGGCGGGCAGCGTGAACACTTAAGGCAACTAACATGCACTTCCGTGTTTCTCTGATTGGCCAGCGCTCTCCTTCGTGAATACCAGCCGCTCTACGCTCGTTCCCTACGCCTCCAACGAGTGACGCGTCTCTCTTCTGATTGGCCGAGCGCCTTCCGCGTTTCTCTGATTGGCCGAGCGCGGCTCCCCCTGAAGCTCCAGGAGAGGAGAGAGGCTGAAAACCTGCAGTTCTTGCCCGACTGATGGGAGCCGAATCCCGGATCCGATTTTTCTGATGAATACCCCCAAAACATGGAGGTCCCGAACGCATGGAAGTATTGATTGCGCCGTAACAAATCATTAAAAAAATATACCGTTAACTGGAATATGTTGTGCCTTTACACATATGTTGGATTATGTAATTAGTTTGTCATGACAAACTAATAAAAAAAATCGCGATTTACCCGGTGGCTACAACAACACACAGTGTATGTAGAACATGGTACAGTAAGTGGGGAGTGTAAACGCTTATAGTTAAAGACAGTAGAGCTTGCGTACGTTCGATAGGGCTTTGATTCAAACCGGTGCATGAGATGAGGTTCTATATGTAGAACATGGTACAGTAAGTGGGGAGTGTAAACGCTTATAGTTAAAGACAGTAGAGCTTGCGTACGTTCGATAGGGCTTTGATTCAAACCGGTGCATGAGATGAGGTTCTATATGTAGAACATGGTACAGTAAGTGGGGAGTGTAAACGCTTATAGTTAAAGACAGTAGAGCTTGCGTATGTTCGATAGGGCTTTGATTCAAACCGGTGCATGAGATGAGGTTCTATATGTAGAACATGGTACAGTAAGGTGCGTGTAGTGTAAACAGTGATTCGCACCCCCTCAATGTACAGTGATTCAAACCCCCTCAATGTGCAGTTTCTGACAGCTGTGCTGTGTTGTCACGCGAAATAACATTATGAATAAAACGCGAAATAACAGCATATAACGTTGCGTTATATAACGTTACAATGTACATTTGTGGGGAGTGTAAACAGTGATTCGCACCCCCTCAATGTACAGTGATTCAAACCACCTCAATGTACAGTTTCTGACAGCTGGGCTGCGTTGTCGCGCGAAATAACGTTATGAATAAAACGCAAAATAACATTATATAACGTTTCGTTATATAACGTTACAATGTACAGTTTCTGACAGCTGTGCTGTGTTGTCACGCGAAATAACGTTATGAGTGAATCTGGTAGTTGTTTTGATAAATATGTTGTTTTGATAAATATGTATTCTACGGATTCGAACATAACATTACATTTCCGCGAGCAGCCTATTTCCGCGAGCAGCCTCGCTTGGCGTTTGAGTGCCGTCAAAACGAAAATGCGCATGCGCGCGTTACCGCCGTAGGGGGAAAACGAGCCGTAGCGTCACGTGGGGTCAGTTGGCCAATCAGAGCAATGCGGAAGCACATGTTAGTTGCCTTGTTCACGCAGGCGTGCAGGCAAGTTGGGAGGCGGGCAGGCTGATCTGCCACACGAAGACCTATTAACTACGGCCTTCTAAGAACAACACCAGGGCTTGACATTAACTTCGGACAAGTGGCTCAGATATTTTACTTGTCCGAAGGCTAAACTTACTTGTCCGAAATGTACTTCTGAAAATAAAGGCCTATTAAAAAATGTATAAAACCGACAAGAGATTTGGACAGTTATTATGATTTAATAACTTAAACACAGTGTGTGTGTGGGGTATATACTGTATGATCAGTCCTCCAGCTCATCTTCACTCGGAATCACTCCCCATCAGCACCAGCTCATCTTCCTCATCTCCCCTCTCTCTTGATGACTAGGGGTTACACCCTGGTCTATGCCTATAGTTGTATAGTTGTTATTACGGTATAGTTGTTACTTATTACGGTATAGCAACCAACTTTTATTAAACATTCTATTAAACATTCTGATATTTTCGTGGGTCTCGTGCCACTGTCAGTGTCAACTAAGCAACCACTCAGAAGACACTCGCCATTTGTCCAGGACAAGTAATATTGACGTACAGAGATTGAGAGTTTCCAGTGTGACACTGTGAGACAGGCACTTTCTGATCAGATGGAATAACGTTACTATTCGTTTGGGGAATATATATATATATTTTTTTTTTTACTTGTCCAGTCGGACAAGTTAAATTGTATTATGCTTGTCCGACCATTTTTTTTTTACTTGTTCCGGACAATAGGACAAGCCTTAATGTCAAGCCCTGCAACACCATACAACCATACACACCACACATCTGGCTTCAAAACACCACGAAAACCAGCTGGCAAAAACACGCCCCTTATCACACCCACGACCAGGGATGCCCCCCGAAACCCGGTTCTAAATGGGAACCTGTTCTAAATTAGAGAAAAACTGAGTATTGATGATACGTTTTGTTTCGAGGAATTTAAACGTCGCAAACTAATCTTGTTTGCCGCTTTCTCTGTCTCTCTCTCTCTTTCTGCGTGAGGGGCAGGCTGTGCTGTGCTCTTACACACACACACACACTCGCTCACACATGCACAATACGGCCTTAATGTCAAGCCCTGCTACGTATCGATTTTACGTATCGTTTTTCCCCCACCCGTAATGTATAGTATACATACACTGTATTATTTTTTACAATATTAATATATTGTGGATCCATGACAGTATACCTTCATATTCAGTATACCTTCCAGCCCCTAATTCAACTGAATTGACAACAGCCAGTGACAGACAAACATGTTGACAGACAAACCTTATGTCGACAAGAGAGCCAACACAAGAGAGAATGTGGCATTTGTGCACTGGTGTTTAAAAAAGTATTGTTTCTTTTATAGTCACTGAGGAAAACGTGATATAGTACCGTGATGTGGATCTGGGGTCGTGTCATCCAGCCCTGGTTCTAATGCCCTCAGGGTGGTGCCACAGACAGATGGTCCCCTACCGGTGGTCTCTCTCTGTCAGCAGCAGCAGTGTCTGTCTGGCAGCGCATGCCCGTCATTCCAGACCGGGCTCTGCATGGTGTAGGACAGACCAGCTCCACTCTGACATAATGTGAACCTCTCCGCCCACTGAGCCAGGACAGCAAATATATACTACCCAAAACCAACACCAAACAGCCAGGAGTCATGGCAACCAGGATCCATCGGCCACAGGTGGTACAGCCATGCGGCTGATGACTGGCATGACAAAATTGTTTCTTTTAAGAACATTTGGTTAAAAATCTTTTTTTTAAGGCAGTTTTATTTTAATTTGTTTGCATATTTGAGCCATATCTCAGCCTGCCAGACCCCCAGCCAGACCCAGCCACCACATCCAGTCGTGAAATAGTGTGTCCGGAAGCCTAGCAACAGGGCTGTGAACCACGGCCATCATCCATCCTCCCTCGGGAGGAATTCAGAGCGTCCAAACACAGCGAATTACTGCAGCTGCCGGCAAGTACACTCTCAAAACCACAACGCCAGTTGCCAACTGCAAACGACGACAACTGTGACACACAGCCGCCAAACCCAGTCAGTTATCATGACGGGGACCACAGCAGAGTTTTATCTGCGCTTTATCACAATCGTGCACATTTATTGCAGCGACTGCCACACAAGCCAGCATTGACCAAAACAATAGTGAGGGGCTTGTGCAGAGAACATATGGTTCCTTTCTGTTGTGGGCTTGATCATTTCGACGCAACAGGCTTGTGGTTAACGCTGCCTCCGCTCGTGAAGGGTTAATGATGATATCAGTGTTGATGTCAGGAAGAGGAAAGGTCATGTATTTGGAACGAGAGGAGCCCACAGAGAGAGAGAGAGAGGCTGGCCCTTGTCACAATGGAGGACTTCACAGCTTGGGGTAAGCCCGGTCCGAGCCCTAGGGGCAGGCGGAGGGCAAGCTGAGGGCAAGCTGAGACAATTACTATTCGTCATCATCCACACTTTAACTGAAGACCATTGGCATATCCTTGTTCAAAGGGGCCTTCTGGAAGACAGAAGTGGGTTGTTACAATTTACCATCGCTATACAAAATATAGGCTTCATTTTAGTCAATAAAGTATCCCACTGGGAGCTGTATTAGATGTTAATATGTAGCCTGCCTTTTCTTTCAGTCTTACTCTTCACATCTGCCTTCATCCTGTACCTGGACCCAAGAACAGGTTGGATGTTGTGCACACAGAGATCTACTCTACTGTAAAGAAAAGAGCATTTGCATTTTCCATAGAACTTGTATACTCCTAAAAACATTTTTAGATTATGTAACAAGGAAAACAAACAGGTCTATACCGTTGGTGGTGGGCCAAATAATGGATGAACATTGATGATTTAATAAATGTTTAGGACATTTCTATACCCAAGTAGTATAAGTGTCAGTGAGCCCAATAAGCATGTTTGTTCCAAAATATATACTGTATATTTTCCTTTTCAACACAATCCGAATAAATCACCCAAAATGCAACAAAGCCTCCGATTGGCTCACACAGCATACACAATGCACATAGCTCAGCAAGCTATCAAAAGAAGTATTGTTTTGGTATCTGTATTATTTAGCACTGGTATGGTGCTTTCAAACGGTACCCAGCCCTAGGTCTAAGTGTGTTTATACCTTGTAATAGTGAAGACGTTAAAAATACCCTCTTGAGTAGTTCAATTGCATCAAAATAGACCAAACAGAATAGCTAATAATTGTCTGGAACCCTTAGGAGGGCCAGAAATAATGTTAGATTCATGTTAATTAGACAGAGGTTCTAACGCTGATCCTAGTGAGTGTAGGGAGAGAGTCTAGGTCTCTTTATGGACAGACTGAAAACAGAGTCGGAGTGGAACTGGGCCCTCAGTCCATTTCATATTGAAAAGAATGTGGTCTTGCCTCCTTGACCAAGAACAATTTTTAATTACAATCAAATCCGTTAATTTAGTCAAATATAAATTCGGACAAATCTCCCCGATACACAAAGTGAATTTGACAGTAATCCATAGCCCCTAGCTCACATCTACGGTTAAGCCACTTTTTTTTTTAACCTTTCATGATGCATGGAGTCTGGTTTTTAAATGGGGAGCTAAATTTAATTTCCCATGATGTCTTCCATTTTCCTGTCTCATCCGCTGGTGGTATTGTGAGTCAGCCATTCTCTCATCAGTGCAGAGGAAGGGGGGTGGGGGTCTGGCTTAGCCTACAGAGAACCACTGACTACCCTGGATTGTCTCCAAGCCACAAACGCTGTGTCCGAGCCTCAAAACGTCTCATATTAATCACCCGGGGAGTCGGGGATGCCGTATCTCCACAGTGATATCAATATCTCAGGTAGATCATTGCAGAGTATTGAGCGAGCTGTGCCCACAGTAACCACTAAACACTTGATACATCGCCCTGCATTTATTGTCTGAGGTACAACAGGAACAGAGGGTAACATTAGGGCTGTGGGATAAGCTAAAATATTATGAATCCAAAATCTGTAATTTATTAAAAACACCCAGAGGGGTTGTTGTGGAGACTAACAGTTTTCTCTCTGTGCCATTGTTCTAGTCTGCAGGGGAGTGTAATGTCTCCTTGAACTGATCACTCCTAGTGATGACATTAAATCATCTGTAAACGTGGATCTGTTTTAAGACTGTTCACAGACACTTTATAACCTAACGTTATATATCCAATGCCACCTAAATATATAGATTCATGAAGTACCTCAAAAGGTCCATATCAATTTACCATATTGCCAAGCTACAGATAGCAAGCATACCTCAAGTTATTCAAGTATACCCAGGCACAATAATACAAACCGAGTGGGCTTCAGTGGAACTATTAGCGCTAAAAGAAAACGACATTTCCCTCGAGGGAGGCAGAGAGAGAGAATAATGAAAGAGTTTTGAAGCCCAGAACACTGGCCTCCCAGAACAATGGGGCCACAGCGATGGAGGAGGATGGAGAGAACGGGGGAGAGGAAAGTTTGAGCAGGGAACAACAGACAGACAAAATGGCCCCAGAAAAGAGGGGATGGATATGTTTTTAAAAAGAAGAGATTGTTTTTTTTTCTAAAGTCAATATTACAATAACTAAACATTTTAGTAAAAAAAAAAAAACTATCTCTCCCAGTCTTCTTCCAACATTAGGGCTCGATGGGGCGGTGGCTCATCACGTCCACACACCAGCTGTAGTTTAGTAACCATCCCGTCCCGAGTGAGCCCGAGGCTGAACGGGATGAGCCACCGCCCCGTCGACCCGTAACACCGGACTCGAACCCCGGACCGTCACTCGGACAGCAGCGAGCAGCTCCGCCACCAGAAGACGTGACACTTGTTGTAACCAAACAAGAAAAACCTTCACACGTCTCTCTATATAGAACGGCGTTAATGTCAAACGTCGTCATAAATAACGGTTCATATATCAAACGGGCTGCTGTGACAACAACTGATCTGAAATTGAATGCACACTATTCTGTTGAAAATGAGTAGTAATAATAATAACAGCTAATAATAATGTGGTGGAAAACATAAGAGCCGAGCGTGTGCAATTGTTACAAATCACAAATGGACTTCGCTACGGACAGAATTTGCTGCCGGAAAACATCCCCCGTGCATCAATTAACGGGAGCTAGCTTCGGTTAATAACGTTGTCTTGCCATTAGACATTAACTGTAGCATGTTAGCTAGAGAGCTAACGCAGGTCTCCTCACCGGTGCAGCAGGCAGCAGCTACGCCCAGCAGTGTTGTCGTCGTTAGCCGCCAATATCCCTCCCAGAATCCTCCGAGCAGGAGAAAACAACAAACTTTCGGGCAAATGAGAGCGAACAAGGTGAGAAAAGACGGGGAGGGAGAGCTAACTCAGCTACGCAGAGGGTCAACGAGAAACAACTTCTCTGTCTGTCGCCGCCGCCGGTTTTCAGAAGTGATGCGCGACTCGCGAGCCTCCTGCCGAAGAAAAGGAACAACGAGCCCACGCGCGCACTCTCTGTCTGTAGCCCGGGTGATGGACAGGCGGGAGGAGGAGGAGGAGGAGAGGGGTCTCGCGACAGCCCCGGTGATGGACAGGCGGGAGGAGGAGAGGGGTCTCGCGACGTCACGTAACGCCGCGCGCGCTGGGGGGAAATTGAAAGGGGTTTCTTCCGCGCGCGAGCCAATCACTGACCGCGGCTGCAGTTTTATTCAAATCAGGAATGATGTCACCCCTTGGCTTGGAAGTCACCCTACTTTCATCTCCCAAGTCCCCTCTCTCTCCCTCCCTCTCCCTCTCTCTCTCTCTCTCTCTCTCTCTC
>NC_140178.1:92757695-92780216 GCF_963971535.1 Notolepis coatsorum | reverse complement strand
AATAACTAGCACACAGTCTTTCATCCCTCTCTCTCTCTTTCTCTCTCGCTCTTTCTTCCTCCCGTCTCCGAACATCGATTTCCAAAAGATGTTTTGTTTCCCTGACAGTCAGGCCTGTGGTGCAGTGACCTCACGCTGCTGTTGTAGCTACACTGTAACTATGGCGTCCGTGGCCTCGTCCAGTGAGTCTGCACGGCGACCGCCGGCTCCCAGCAGGCGGTGAAGCTACCTCTTTTCTTTTCTACCGCCTGTTTGTCCTAATCTAGTTTAATCCAACCTAACAATCCCACCTCCAATCCACCCTGCACCCCCCCCCCCCAAATCACAAACAACAAGTGAAGGTCAGACTCCTGCACGGCCCACAGACACGTTATATAGAGGCTTTATCTGTGTGGTATGACTGAATGAAGATACGGCGAGGGCAGGCTGTGTTTTGAGAAGGCTGCACACAGAGGGAGGAGGGAGGCCATGGAGATAAACAAGGGATAAAGTGTGTGTCTGTGTCTGTGTGTACATGTATGGATGTGTTTATATGCACATATTTTTGTATATATGCATGCACGATTGCACGTTAATTTGTGTGTGTATAATGTGCACAGATGCACGTCAATTCATGTGTGTGCATGCACGTTAATGCGTGTGGAAGTGAGGAAGTAGTTTCCTCACAGGCAGTCAGTGTGTGTGTGTGTGTATATATAGCTATATATGAAAGATGCAGAGAGATCAGAAGGAAGATGATGGTGATGTGATGGAAGTGGAGGGGGGGGGGGGTTGGTTACTGGGAGGGGTACTGGGAGTCCTATGAGAGTTGAAGCTCGCTGGTGATGGACATGTTGGCACAGTCGACCAGGCACCACAAAGTGCGGAAGTAGTTTCCACACAGTGTGTGTGTGTGTGTGCGTGCGGTAGTGGAGACAGGAAGGGGCGGGGCAGTGTACCTCCACACAGTTCCCCTGTTATTTATCTCATTGTTTTTTCCTCCTGGCCGGCAGTCCAGCTGGGAGGGGGGAGGGGGGGGGGGGGGGGGGGGGGGGCTGGCAGTCAGTCAAGCTGCAACCTGGCCTCTAGATACAGGAGCCGTTAATTTTGACACATACACACATCAATATTTATATAGTAAAGCTGATACGTACGCTTGCGTGCGTTGTGTGTGTCGTGTACTCGCACACATTCATCCATGCAGGATACGTGCATGCACTCACACGCACACACACGCACATGCAAGCAAACACACACACACACACACACACACACTCACACACACACACACACATACACACACACACACTCACACACACACACACACACACTCACACACACACACACACAGGCAGTGGCGGACTGGCCATCGGGATTCGTCCGGAACCAAAGTGGGCTGGTCCAAAAAAAAAAAAAAAAAATTGGGCCAGTGTGTGGGCCACTAATGTGGGCCGGTGTGTGGGCCAGTGTGTGGGCCAGTGTGTGGGCCACTAATGTGGGCCGGTGTGTGGGCCAGTGTGTGGGCCAGTGTGTGGGCCACTAATGTGGGCCGGTGTGTGGGCCAGTGTGTGGGCCAGTGTGTGGGCCAGTGTGTGAGTCGGTGTGTCTGCCACTAATGTGGGCCAGTGTGTGGGCCGGTGTGTGGGCCAGTATGTGGGCCAGTGTGTGGGCCAGTGTGTGGGCCAGTGTGTGGGCCAGTGTGTGGGCCAGTGTGTGGGCCACTAATGTGGGCCACTAATGTGGGCCGGTGTGTGGGCTGGTGTGTGGGCCGGTGCAGTGTGTGGGCCAGTGTGTGGGCCGGTGTGTGGGCCATTATATGGGCCAGTGTGTGGGCCGGCAATAAAACAATAAACAAGTTGCATAAACTAAATCAGATTAAAAATGATCACAGTTCTGGTTTGCCTTAAGATGCAGTTTAAGATGGGTCTTGAACATGGAGTATGTAGGGCACTCTCTAATCACAACTGGTAGGCTATTCCAGTAGTTACCACCTTTAACAGAGAACACAAAGGTAGTTTTTGCAAAGGTAGTATACCGAAAAGGCACCTTACAGTCCCCTCTACTGATGGCCCTGGTGGTAATGCCAGTGTCTGCTTTCTGTTGGATGAACTCATTCAATGGGGGAGGGGCAAGTCCATGCAGAACCTTGTACATGAAGCAAGTATATTTGAAAACTTGGAAATTCTCAAAACTTAGCATGTTATGTTTTTCTAAAACATTACTGGAGCGCAACAGTAAGAAGCATTTTGTACAAAAGTATTCTGTACTTCTGTATGACAACTATTAAAGAAACTTGAAACTTGAACTTGAAATTAAATTGGTTTCCTATCAAATACTTTTATGGCTTTTTTGTAGAGTAATTCTATTGGTGTAAGAGTAGTGACATATGAAAGAGACCAGTTGATAAAACAGTACTCGATGTGTGATAAAATCATTGAATGCAGAAACATCCTTGCAGCATTAACTGGCAGGCAGGGCCTGATCTGCCTGAAGTTTTCGATGTTAAACTTGACTGTGTTCGTCACTTTCTTCACATTACTTTTTGAAGGTCAATGTAGAGTCCAATGTGACCCCAAGATACTTGAATTAATGTACAATGTCCAGCTCCGCCTCTCCCAGAAACACATTAGAGTGAGTGACCTTTACTGGTGACTTTGTGAACATCATACACACTGTTTTCTTGGTGTTAAGTGAAAGACATGCTTTTGTTAGCCAGTCTTGAATGAGACATGAGACATCAGTGAATGAGATTCACGTTTCCTCCCAACCACGAGTAGGCCTAGAAGCGCAGAAAAGGAGAACGCAAAAAAAAGAAAGGGTGGAGCTGAAAAAGCTAGAATTAAAAAACTAAAATTGCTAGTAAAAGATGCAGAACAATGTTCTAAAATTACAGACATGTTTAGTAGAGGAAGGGCTGGCGTTAGACTAGCTGCTGCTGCTAATGATGATGAAGTTCAAGTGGAAGGAACCAACAGTAACATGACAGGTACGTGCAGTAGCCTAGTGCATATTCTACTGTTGGTGTCTGCCGGTTCATGAGGGCTAGCTAGCGCTAGCCTATCACTATCTTGCAGTGATTTCAGTCATTCTATTACAAGACAATGTGCTTTCCGTATTCCTGATTCCTTACAGCACGTGGACGTAAATAGCCGTGACTCGTGACGTTTTTTCTCTGACTAAAAGTTTAGTTAGCAATGTTAGGACTAGTGCCCACCACAGCATCAGAAGCTAAAGTGCTAACCTAAGCCAATCAGAACCTAGGACGGGCTGCAAATTAATCGGCTACTAATATTATAATAGTAAATATTAAATAAAATACTATTATGTTCCCTTCCAAATTTTCATGTTGATATAATATTGGTAATCTAATTGATTGAATTGATTAGTTGCCATTTTACATGCTTAAATAAGATGTACCTTAGAATTCCCAACTGTTAGCCATGTTCTCGATCTGTATATGATTAGTCTCATCTACATGTTTGTAAATAACCACAGCTAACTAGCTTAAGCTAACAACTAGGTCAACTACTACCCCGTAGTTAAACAAATGTGATTGCATATAACAGCTAACTGCTACAGCTAAGTTGGTAGTTAGCCTATTCCATTAATGTTGAATGTATTTATGAAGGTTGTTGATGGTGGTTGGCGCTGAATAGCAGACATGATTCCGTCAGTCTGCCACAGGGCAGCTGTGTTTGCTGATGCTGCTCACGACCACCAGTAGCGTATGACTGTGTGAGTGTGAATGCTTGATGGTTTCTGTGAAGCGCTTTGTGGAACAATGCTGATATACAGTTAAGAATGAGTAATTCGCTTTTGGTTTTTAAGAAAATGGTTTGTAAAGCTATTTTTGAAAACTACAAGGGTGAATAATACTGTTTTCTTTTGCTATTTTCTTTTAGAATACTGTTTTGGAGTCTTAATTTTTGTAATTTTTGTTAAGAATATAGGACAGGCATATATAAGCATTATGCTTCAGTCTGTACCTTTTCAGTCACTGTAAAATCAAATATTGTTAAACGATGGTGTATATTGTATTGTGTGAGATGATGACTGAATAAACTACTACTAATAATAATAATAATAATAGATTTAATTTGTAATGCGCTTTACAGTTGCGGGGCAACTCTCAGAGCGCTACAGTTAAAGGGACTTAAAAGCTAGCGAGAATAAAGGAAAGAAAGAATATAAAAATAGGCAAGACTAAAACATAAAATAGCAGAGAGACATAGAATAATAAAACTGATAAAATAAATTGGTAAAAGAACATAAAATGTGTGGAGTCGGTGGTGCTCTCAGGTAGTCAGGGAGAGCATTCCACAGACTGGGAGCGGAGGAGTAAAAAGCCCGATCTCCCATAGTGCATAGATTTGTCCTTGGGCGCTGGAGGAGGTTTGCCTGGCCAGAGCGGAGATGTCGAGAGGAGGAGTGAGGGGTGATGAGTTCTTTGAGGTATAGGGGGGCGTTTCCGTAGAGGCATTTGTGGGTGAGCAGGGAGACTTTGAACTCAATCCTGAGTGAGACAGGGAGCCAGTGAAGGGACTTGAGGATGGGGGTGATGTGGTGGTATTTCCGCACTCTCATCAGGATCCTAGCAGCGCTGTTTTGGATACATTGTAGCCTTTGGATGTTCTTGCAAGGAATCCCGATGAGGAGTGCGTTGCAGTAGTCCAGCCTGGAGGAAACAAAGGCGTGGATGAGCTTTTCGGCATCTGACAGAGTGAGTGAGGGGCGTAGTTTGGCGATGTTTCTAAGGTGGTAGAAATAATTTTTGTATAGTTGATTTATGTGTGCCTCAAAGGTCAGGTGAGGGTCCATTTTTACCCCTAGGTTGGTTATTGTTGGTGACAGGGTGATGTTTTGGCCGGAAAAGGTGATGGCGGTGATGGTGGATGAACGAACCTGGTGTGGGGTGCCAATGATAATGGCTTCAGTTTTGGAACTGTTTAGCTGTAAAAAGTTGTGCTTCATCCATGCCTTGGTCTCCTCCAGGCATGTGGTCAGCGTGGAAGATGGCAGAACTGTGGATGGGGTGGGGTTTATTTTTAGGTATAGTTGGGTGTCATCAGCGTAGCAGTGGAATGATATTCCATGCCGGCTGATGACAGAGCCAAGGGGGGGAGCATGTAGAGGGTGAATAGGGTGGGGCCGAGGACTGATCCTTGTGGGACACAGGTGACATGATACTACTACTACTACTACTACTACTACTACTACTACTACTACTACTACTACTACTACTACTACTACTACTACTACTACTACTACTACTACTACTACTACTACTACTACTACTGTTGTGAAGGATCAGATTAAACCGAATATATATGTTTATTTAAATATATATATTTAAATAGTATTTGTATATCGTTTGATATCCCCTGTATATTCCTTGTACAATATGCACTGAATATCCCTTTAGTCTACTAAACAGCCCATAATAGTTTCATTCTACCATTGGACGAGAACCTGGCGCCAGCAGCCATACCCCCTAGGTTCAAGTTCAATCGTGCCGCCCAACATGTCGTGGCAAGCCCGGTTCCGCGTAGGAATACGTCTGGCGAAATACGAATGGTACTATTTGTTCATAGCGCATATATATATGGCGCAAGTAAAGTAGAACTTTCTTTTAGTCCAGTTCTTTACCCTCCAACAGAGTAACAGACGGGAAGCCTCACCCACGACGCACGTGTGGTGTAGTAAGGCCTACTTGGCCTCAGAATAGGCATTGAGATATCGTGTGGATTAATAGTTGAATTGTCATAGTTTGGCACTATACCGTCGAGTTGGACGTATTCTATTAAGCTAATAATAGTCTATTTATGTATGGTGCATCGTTCGGTTAGAGTTATAAAGTTATCAGTACCCCCATCGTTCCTGACGTTATCTGGAGTCTTAACCAGGCTGGGCAGACCACTAGTGGTGCTTGCATCCGAGGAGCTCCGGGCCAGGGCGACTGGACCTGTATATTGGATTACTCTACCCGGACGACGGCGAGCCTTCCACGGCTTGGATTATGCTTTGGGTGCTTTGATTATTCCATGGATAACGGCCAACACTGCGGAGTGTTGGAACTACCCCCCGGAGAGGAGCAAGGTGAGACGGCGCTCTACACCAGTGAGGTCGCCTCACGTCTCTCCGTTGTGGACCGGCAGCTACCGTCCACCAGAGGGTCCAGCTGTATTCGTCTGCGGACCGAGGTTCTGTGGGCACCGTGTTCAAGACTTTGAATTCTCCCAAGAAATCGTCGGCCAGATGGGATACCGCCAGCGGCTTCTCTAACCCCCCCCCTCCTACTGTCTTACAACCAGCGGGACCCCCCCCCCCCTTAGTGTATCCAGCTATAATCATTTAAGTACCATCGCTATAGTTTCCTAGAGAACCGGGTTGTATACTTACTCCCTGCGTAACCAGAGATTGGACATTCAATGTTGATTTACCTACGAATACTCATTTGCCATACAAGTGCATTTCAAATCATAAGTGTAAACAAGTGAACGTTGTATATACCTTTTGCTATATTAAATATTCGATTTGTACATTTGTGTGGACTTCGTTTCATCAGGTGGGAAAGTGTTCATCATATTTATATCATGTACTGGATGGCCAGAAGTTAAAGTACAAGAGGTATTGGTTTAATACCATACTTAACAATACAGTCAGGGAATTGTACCCCTCAGTTACAATTGGTCCTTCGAGCCGGAGGGTAACTAGTGTAATATTAATATAGTGTTATTAATATTGAAATGGCCTATGATGAACACTCCACGAAACGGTCCTCCTAACCTAGAACGCCCGCGGCGCAGACGACAGCCACCTCAGTACTTAGAGGATTACACTGTCAGTCAACTACCTAGCCTTCGACAAACGGTAAACGCGGTAAAAGTAGAAAGTAAAATTATGTCTGACCTTAACGACCAGGTTTCCCCGACCACAGAGGCCCTAGTAGGTTCTAATGTAACTGACCAAGCTCACGGTGGGGACCAGGAGGGAGCTGACATGCCTTTACCCCCCGCCACTACCGAAGAAGTAGTCCCCGACCAGCCCCGGGAGGAAGACAACCCTACAGAGAGAGAACTCTGCACGGAAGAAGAGGAGGAGAGCGCCGAGGAAATAGAGCTCCAGGACTCCCCAACGAGTACACCCAGGAGCGGCTCACCCAGGAGCGGCTCACCTCCACAACCGCCTTCCCCCAGCGAAGCGGAGAGGATGCTACAACAGGCGTTCCTCGTCAGCCTGACAGCCTCTACCGAACGCGATCGACTCCAAGCACAGACGCTTAGCGAGCGCGAACATTTTACTATTGAAAGAGAACGCCTCCAAGCGCAGCAACGGAGCGAAGAAGAGCGCACACGCCTGGAGATGAGACGCCTTCAGACGGAAGAGAATATGGCAAGAGACCGGGCCGACGCCCAGCGCGCCGCTGCCGGTGCCCAAAGAGAAGCAGATCTCACCAAGCGCGAAGTCGAGCGCGACAAGCTACAAGCGCAGCTAATGGAGCAGCTGATCCGCAAGGCAACACCCTCTCCCTCCGCCAGGGGTTCAAGGAACTCGTCGAGACAACAGTCAAGGGCAGCGTCTCCTCACCGAGCAAGCGACCCTGAACTTGACCAACAGACCGAGCCTATACCCCCCGCAGACCCCCTTCCCAGACCGGTCCAAGCGAGACCCAGCTACAAGGAAGGAGCGGCATACACTGCGGAGAAGCTAAATAAACGATTACAGGATCTGGAAGACCTGATAGAGGAAGAAGAGGGAGAGGAGGAGAACCAAGCCCGACGACAGCACAGTACTCCACCGGACCAGGAGGTCCAGTACAGCCCAGGCTATACCCCCGCGGCGCTGCGCTACAGACCCCCGACTCTATTCACGGGGTGAGCACGACGCACGACCAGCCCCGAGGAATAGCACCTGGACCAGCGGGCCATGGTACCCTGTCAGTACCAGCCCACAGAGAGGCGCAAGAGGGGACTCGCCTAGGAGGTCTCTCCCCCAACGCTCGCCGATGTATCAGCCATCCACGGCGTCATACATTGCCACGCCGTCGTTTCCAGACTTCGCCTATGAGAGTCGAGCACAGTACACGGAGCTCCGGATGTGCTTAGAGACAATGATGGTGGATGTCGCTGATGAACGCCACAAGTATGCAATATTACTGAAGTACCTGAAAGTACCGCGAGCGCACAATATAGCGCTAGCCTATGCTACCCCTTCGACCCCATACACAGCGGCCCTAGCCGCGCTGGACCAGAGATATGGACGTATATGGGATTACGTAATCCAAGAGATAAGGCATATTGATCGCCTACCCCCAGCAACAGACAATCGCTCATTAGACGACCTGTCAATCAAAGTGCAGTCCCTGGTAGGGATGCTGGGAGCGCAACGGGAAAAGGGCATGCATGAGCTATACGCCAACTCTAACGTCGAGAGGATTTTGGAGAAGCTGCCACCCGCAAGACAAGAGCGTTTTAGGCGGCAGAGAGACTACCGGGATCCTAACGGCCCCGAACCATCCCTCCTTGATCTAGCCGACTTCCTGGCGAGAGAAGTCAGCAGCTTACGACTGGATACATTCGGGCGGAGCACGCCAAGCTCCAGAGAGGGACCCAGGAGAATAAATGATGGAAGAAGATCGGTGACTGTCATGCACCAATCAGAGTCAGTACCGAGCAGTAAGAGCCACAGTACCCCCTCGAGAAAGGAGAAGTGGAAGATGGCGTGCCCCTACTGTGAGAAAGAACACTGGCTGTCACAATGTGACCTATTCACAAAGATGAATGCAGAAGAAGTGAGTCAATGGATAAAGTCCAACAGGCGCTGTTACCGATGTGCGCGACCACACATGGCAGCCGAATGCCGCCTAAAGAAAAGGTGCAGTCGGTGCGACGGAGCCCATCTAGATATACTACACGACAGTAACAGAAGACGGCCTCCACCTGCACCACCGAGCGGCACCAAGGCAAGTGTCATGTACATTGACCCCGCCAGCAGCAGCGGCGCCCAAGTGCTCTTAAAGGTAGTCCGTGTGACATTGAGCTACCAAGATAAAGTCATGGACACTTACGCCGTCCTTGATGACGGGTCAGAGAAGACCCTTCTGCTCGCGTCCGCTGCGGCCCAGCTGGGACTGCGGGGGAGCAAGAACGAAATGACGATTCGGACAATAAGAAGAGATTTAAAGACGATAAAGGGCGAGAATGTCTCCTTCACTATCGCAGCAAACGGGCAGCCAGAGCGACGGTATAAGATTACAAATGCTTTCACCAGCCAAGAAATAGGACTATCGCAGTACACCTACCCTATCGCCAAGTTGATGGATAAATATGTGCACCTGCGACAACTACCTATCCCGCTCATAGACGGCGCTACCCCGACCCTGCTGATAGGCTCCGACCATGCAGAACTCATAGTCCCGATTGACCGGGTCCATACAGGACCCCGAGGCTGTCCTGCAGCAGTCGAGACCCGCCTAGGGTGGACCCTACAAGGCCCCCTCGCTAAATCTCTCAACCGAACAGCAGCCACTAGCTGCCTCCACTCCAGAACGACAGAAGAAGACACCACTCTCCTGCAGCATGTCGAGAGGCTATGGACACTAGAGACAATGCCCTTTAAGAACGAAAAGAAAGATATTCGTTCTAAAGAAGACATTTACGCCATCAACCTACTCGAGCAAGGGACAAAGAGAGTCACAGTCGGCGGAGTGATGAGATACGCAACTCCACTCCTGAGGCGAGAGGGAATGCCCACCTTTCACGCAAAGAAAGACGCCACGGAGCGCTATCTATTGAACACAGAGCGGCGCCTAGCCAAAGACCCCGCTCAAGAGCGTGTGTACCGCGCTGAGATTGAGAAGCTAATCACAGCGGGACACGTAACAAAGATTGACATTAAAGAGGCCGATCAGACGACCGAATCATGGTACGTGCCGCATCACAAGGTCCATCACAACGGCAAGGATCGCATTGTGTTTAACTGCAGCTACCAGATCGGATCCCAAAATCTGAATAAAGAGCTCTTGCCCGGCCCTACACTCGGCCCCTCCCTACTAGGCGTGCTACTGCGCTTCCGCCAGGACAAGGTGGCTATCAGCGGGGATATCAAAGGGATGTTCCTGCAGGTGAGACTAGTAGAGGAGGACAAGCCCCTGCTGCGGTTCCTATGGAGAGAGAGGATCGGAGATGAGAACCCAGCCATCTACCAGTGGGAAGTACTCCCCTTCGGAACCACATGCAGCCCGTGCTGTGCTACATTTGCACTACAGAAACACGTCGCAGAGGACCCAACAGCAGATGAAGAGGTCCGACACAGTGTGAAGAACAGTTTCTACGTGGACAACTGTTTACAAAGCGTTTCGACTCAAGAAGAAGCCGAGGCTCTCCTAATCAAGCTACGCGCCTCCCTGATCAAAGGCGGCTTTGATCTCAGGCAGTGGGCCAGCAGTGACCCGCACGTATTGCGCAGCCTCTCCCCCGCGGACAAGGCTGCCAGCAGCGAGACCTGGATGGCGACCATCCCAGGAGAAGCCCAAGAAATGACACTAGGACTAGTCTGGCGCTTCAAAACAGACTCGCTCCACTATAGACACAAACCCCTGACCAAGCAGGGAGGGTCGACGGCGACACCGACCACCAGACGGAGTGTGTACAGAACACTCACCAGACAATATGACCCGTTGGGATGTATTCTACCTTACACCACCAGGGCAAAGATGGTTGTGCGAGCGCTATGGGACGAGGGCCAGGGCTGGGACGACCCAGTGCCCGCACACCTTGCCTCGGCATGGAGAGAGTGGGAGACGGGGCTCCGCTCACTCCCAGGCGTCAATGTGCGCCGTGGCTGCTTCCCATCCGCAGTGGGGCCGGAGACATGCGGGATTGATCTGCACGTCTTCGGCGACGCCTCCGAGGTGGCCTATGGATCGGTGGCCTACTTGCGTGCACAAGAGAAGGGAGGAAAGATACACACTGCTTTCATCCTGGCCCGCTCAGGAATAGCCCCACGAAAGCAGCGGTCTGTCCCGCGTCTAGAGCTCTGCGCAGCCCTAGCAGGAGCGCATCGTGGGCTCACCATTCCGGTGCACAGAGCGGTCTTGTGGTCGGATTCCACGACAGTGCTCACATGGATCAGGTCTGATTCATGCAGATGCAGAGTCTTCGTGGGAGTCGGAGTCACCGAGATTCAGGAGTTGACCGAAGCGGCGAGCTGGCGGTGTGTGGACACCGGGCACGGCCCAGCTGACGTCGTCACCCGGGGGGTGTCCCTGGATGACCTCACCCATCGCAACATCTACAGTGACGGACCAGAATTCCTCAAGCTCCCAGAAGAAGAGTGGCCTACGCCCACCCCACGGGAAGCAAGTAACGAGGAGGCTGAGAACAAGAAACCTATGTTCTGTGGACTGAGCACAGTCGCCTCCACAGACCCCAACATAGATGACTGCATTACCCTGGAGAGTGCGCAGCAGAGGACATTCCTGTGGCACCACCCAGAGATTCAGTCCACCACTGACATGTCAGCAGCTGACTACGAAGAAGCAGAACTTCTTCTACTACAACGAGCCCAGAGAGACTCGTTCCCCGATGAGCTAGACTGTCTACAGGGAGGAAAGCCCGTCCCATCAGACAGCAGACTGCTCCACCTGGCACCCGAGAGTGACGCCCATAATCTCATCAGAGTGGGTGGTCGCCTGCGGAGAGCCCCCGATCTACCGGATGACATTAAGTACCCGATAGTCTTGAACAGCCGACACAAGGTCACAGAGCTGATCATAAAGAAATACGACGAGGATGTACACCACGCAGGAGCAGAGAGAGTCTTCGCGGAGATCAGACGTCGCTATTGGATACTTCAAGGGAGAGAAGCGGTGCGACGCTTCCAGCGAACCTGTCTAGACTGCCGAAAGTGGCGCGCGCAGCCCAGCATACCACGGATGGCTGACTTACCCCCCTGTCGCCTCCGACTCGGCGACAAGCCATTCCACTCCACAGGCATGGACTGCTTTGGCCCGTTGTATATAAAGAGAGGAAGAGGAACCGAGAAGCGGTGGGGTATTGTATTCAAATGCATGACCACCAGAGCGATACATATCGAGCTCCTTCCGACCATGAGCACAGACTCATTCCTTATGGCCTTCCGAAGATTCACATCACGGAAAGGAAAACCGTCTACATTGTTGTCTGATCACGGGACAAACTTCAAAGGCGGAGAAAGAGAGCTGAGAGAGAGCTTCCAAGCTATGGGCCCAGAACTTAAGACCCACCTCGCTCCATCCCAGATTGACTTCCAGTTTAATCCCCCGAACGCACCCCACTTCGGTGGAACCTGGGAACGAGAAGTACGTTCTATAAAGACAGCCCTGTACGCCGTGCTTGGGGCCCAGACTGTGGCAGAGGAAGTCCTAATGACAGTCCTCACGGAGATCGAGGGAGTATTGAACTCAAAGCCCCTCGGTTACGTCTCCAATGATGTAGCAGATGTCGACCCAGTCACCCCCAACACACTCTTAATGGGGCGGCTGGACCCCGCGCTACCCCAGACAATGTACAGGCCTGAAGAAGCGAACGGCCGAAGAATGTGGAGGTACAGTCAAGTACTAGCTGACAAGTTTTGGAGCAGCTTCCTACTCCACTACCTACCGTCTCTACAGACCCGCCAGAAGTGGGTAAAAGAGAGAGACAATTTGACAGAAGGAACAGTCGTCATGATTATCGACCAGTCACTACCCAGAGCTATGTGGCCGGCTGGCCGCGTAAGCAAAGTGATCACCGGTGCCGATGGCAAGGTCCGAGCAGCTGAAGTACTCGTCCAAGGGCGCACTTACACACGACCCGTGGCGAGGCTAATAGAACTGCCCTGACTCCCAGATACTATCGATGATGACCATGACCCCATGACTTTGTGAGTTGACTGACCCTTACAGCGGACCTTGAGTGGTAGACAGTGCGGTTAATCTGTCTCTGCTTAGCTAATTAGGTGGGACTAATTAGGGGGCGGCTGTTGTGAAGGATCAGATTAAACCGAATATATATGTTTATTTATATATATATATTTAAATAGTATTTGTATATCGTTTGATATCCCCTGTATATTCCTTGTACAATATGCACTGAATATCCCTTTAGTCTACTAAACAGCCCATAATAGTTTCATTCTACCATTGGACGAGAACCTGGCGCCAGCAGCCATACCCCCTAGGTTCAAGTTCAATCGTGCCGCCCAACATGTCGTGGCAAGCCCGGTTCCGCGTAGGAATACGTCTGGCGAAATACGAATGGTACTATTTGTTCATAGCGCATATATATATGGCGCAAGTAAAGTAGAACTTTCTTTTAGTCCAGTTCTTTACCCTCCAACAGAGTAACAGACGCGAAGCCTCACCCACGACGCACGTGTGGTGTAGTAAGGCCTACTTGGCCTCAGAATAGGCATTGAGATATCGTGTGGATTAATAGTTGAATTGTCATAGTTTGGCACTATACCGTCGAGTTGGACGTATTCTATTAAGCTAATAATAGTCTATTTATGTATGGTGCATCGTTCGGTTAGAGTTATAAAGTTATCAGTACCCCCATCGTTCCTGACGTTATCTGGAGTCTTAACCAGGCTGGGCAGACCACTAGTGGTGCTTGCATCCGAGGAGCTCCGGGCCAGGGCGACTGGACCTGTATATTGGATTACTCTACCCGGACGACGGCGAGCCTTCCACGGCTTGGATTATGCTTTGGGTGCTTTGATTATTCCATGGATAACGGCCAACACTGCGGAGTGTTGGAACTACCCCCCGGAGAGGAGCAAGGTGAGATGGCCTCACGTCTCTCCGTTGTGGACCGGCAGCTACCGTCCACCAGAGGGTCCAGCTGTATTCGTCTGCGGACCGAGGTTCTGTGGGCACCGTGTTCAAGACTTTGAATTCTCCCAAGAAATCGTCGGCCAGATGGGATACCGCCAGCGGCTTCTCTAACCCCCCCCTCCTACTGTCTTACAACCAGCGGGACCCCCCCCCCCCCTTAGTGTATCCAGCTATAATCATTTAAGTACCATCGCTATAGTTTCCTAGAGAACCGGGTTGTATACTTACTCCCTGCGTAACCAGAGATTGGACATTCAATGTTGATTTACCTACGAATACTCATTTGCCATACAAGTGCATTTCAAATCATAAGTGTAAACAAGTGAACGTTGTATATACCTTTTGCTATATTAAATATTCGATTTGTACATTTGTGTGGACTTCGTTTCATCAGGTGGGAAAGTGTTCATCATATTTATATCATGTACTGGATGGCCAGAAGTTAAAGTACAAGAGGTAGTGGTTTAATACCATACTTAACAATACAGTCAGGGAATTGTACCCCTCAGTTACAACTACTACTACTACTACTACTACTACTACTTTGGGTGTTTTCAAAAGGCTGAAAAACGCTGTGCCGGTGCGTGGGCCGGTGTGTGGGCTGGTGCGTCTGAATGTCCCGGGCTGAATTTGTGTCCCAGTCCGCCACTGCACACAGGCCTTGTTTCCCTGTCAGCCCAGCCACACAAAGAGAGAGGAGTTGGCAGTGTGTGAGCAGCCAGGGAGACACACCCATCATATCACACATACAGCAGCAGGCGCCATTTTTTTTACCCAGATCCCCATGGACCACCTCTCTCGTGACAGAAAGGGCTTGAGAATCCGATGAATGTCGGCCATTAACATGCACAATACTTCACACGCTTACAACATGAGTTATTACATTACAGGAGTGTGTGTCTCTGTGTGTCTCTGAGTGTGTGTGTGTGTGTGTGTGTGTGTGTGGGTGTGTGTGTGTGTGTGTGGGTGTGTGTGTGTGTGTGTGTGTGTGTGTGTGTGTACACCAGGCTCATACAGGTTAGCACACGTCAGGCACAGCTGCTTCTTCTGCTCTGAGTGTGTGTGCAGCACAGAGTCCCAGGGGAGCACCTCGTGCCAATACAGAATATCATTAACATGCTACATACTAACGCTCTCTACAACACAACATACCATTAACGTGCTACATATTAACGCTCTAGTCTCTACAACACAACATACCATTAACGTGCTACATACTAACGCTCTAGTCTCTACAACACAAGATACCATTAACGTGCTACATACTAACACTCTCTCCAACACAACATATCATTAACATGCTACATACTAACGCTCTCTACAACACAACATATCATTAACATGCTACATACTAACGCTCTCTACAACACAACATATCATTAACATGCTACATACTAACACTCTCTACAACACAACATATCATTAACATGCTACATACTAACGCTCTCTACAACACAACATATCATTAACATGCTACATACTAACGCTCTCTACAACACAACATATCATTAACATGCTACATACTAACACTCTCTACAACACAACATATCATTAACATGCTACATACTAACGCTCTCTACAACACAACATATCATTAACATGCTACATACTAACGCTCTCTACAACACAACATATCATTAACATGCTACATACTAACACTCTCTACAACACAACATATCATTAACATGCTACATACTAACACTCTCTACAACACAACATATCATTAACATGCTACATACTAACGCTCTCTACAACACAACATATCATTAACATGCTACATACTAACGCTCTCTACAACACAACATATCATTAACATGCTACATACTAACGCTCTAGTCTCTACAACACAACATATCATTAACATGCTACATACTAACACTCTCTACAACACAACATATCATTAACATGCTACATACTAACACTCTCTACAACACAACATATCATTAACATGCTACATACTAACGCTCTCTACAACACAACATATCATTAACATGCTACATACTAACACTCTCTACAACACAACATATCATTAACATGCTACATACTAACACTCTCTACAACAGGCAATATGTAAAGAAGGCTGCACACGACACACCTAAATCATGTACGCAAACATTCCGTATGACACGTATGTGTTCTCCTTGCGTACACACTTCAGGCGTGCACAGTATGGCAGTACCACGCACAGGCCACAAGCAAAACAAAACCTGTCATCTACACATGATGCGGACATGCTCCCGCACGCACAACACGTCAGATGAGAGGCCTACTGTCCTGTCCTACATTGTCTTCGGGGACCTGTTTTAATTGGCTTTTGCCCTGAAACCTGATGATGTCCAGGCCGGGCCGGGCAGGGTGGTCAGTTCCTGCCTGTCTGGTGGTTGGGGTGTAAGTGCCTCCCCAGCCCTGACTGTATCCTGCCATAAATAATGCAGGCTGGTACTAAGGGTATTGGACAGGCATCTTTTCTCTATACCACTCAGCCACTGCGGCACTAAGAGCACTGAGTGTGCACAATCACGTCTCTGATCTTCCTCCACCCTATGACGACTCTCCCCTTCGTCCATTTGCATGTTTTTGCCTCTTCAATTATACGCATTTATCTTAAGCTTTGCACGGTTTCACTATCCTTCCAGGTGATAATGCTTCACTGGAAAGCAGAGTGCTTCACTTTTCACCGCCTCTGCATTATTCTGGCTCTTTTGTTTTATCTTTTGATGTGCACACAACAGCGCAACAACCCCCCCCCCCCCCCCCCTCCCTCCTCTTCATCGCTTCTCCCCTGAGAACCAGTGTTTCTGTCTCCCATCTCCTTCTTTATTGCCTCTAGACTCTGTATTGATATTGATGACTAGCTGGCTGGCTGGAGAAAAGAGGCTCTCCCTCTAGTGGCGCTATACCATCGCAACGCACACGTCAGATGTCGCCAAGGGGTCAAGGGTCAGGATTCTGTCCATCTATTCAAACCCTTTGGGTTTCTCGAAAAGAGCTTTCCGAAGCTCAGATGATCAGTAGACATCATTAATATGTAAAGGTTGCATATATCTGATACATGGCCTGCTGACTGACCTACATATATTATATATGTTTGCCATGTAACCGTTAAAGGAAGTGAGCCATCAAAGCCGGTCGTTACCATCTATGTTCGGTATTCTGGGTCAGTGATCACACAGAGAACTGTGTGTATTGGGAGTTTGACGAGAGAGCGAAAATAGCAATAAAACCTGGCAACACTGATAAACTGCACCTGGGGTCCGTCTGCCTCAGCTGGCCACTGGTAGAAAAATGGAGCAACCTGGACACAGTTTTTCTTTTCCCCTTCAGTTTAATGTGCTGCAGTGTACTAACAAATCAACAGACAATTTTCACAGAAAACAAATGATTCGAAATACACATGACATGAGTACAAATCTGTACAACCCCTCCACTGCATAGTAACCGAGAAACCGGCGTCAAGCCGCCCCTGTGTGTGATAAGAGGTGAAACAATCAAGTCTCAACATAGGATGTTAATACGGTACACATTAATATCAATTCCTATATTTGCAAAGTAAAAAAAATAAAAGTAGTAGACAGTACAGTACTCTTAAACTCTTAAGTAAATAAGAAAATCACTAAATAGCCTCCTGAGAAGCATCTCGGGATCACATACAAATGCATTATATATTTATATACAGTCGTCTCCCACGCAAGATATTATTTCAAAAGACTTGTAGCTGGCGGTCCCTTGCATCCATCTTCATTAGGAGTGTGCTAGTGTAAACAATTATCGGTTGAAAGTAAAGACCATTTACATTTGTTTTGCCCGTCATGAATCTCCAGCGTGTGAAAGGGGAACACCAGCCATTTTAAGAACTCATATAATGTTCCTCCTGTGCCCCAGGACATTTCAGTTGGTGTTTGTGAACACGCACCACTCTCTCCTAAAGCTAGACATCAGAGAGAGAGAGAACCCTCCCATCTGTGACGAAGAACATAATGTGAGTTCTTAAAATGGGTGGGATTCCCCTTTTTAATCACTTCAAGTAAACACGTTATGAAGAAAGAATAAAACATATATAAAAAAAGAAAAAAAAGCACAGCAACAGTGAATATTTGGGTAGATATCACTCCTCTCTTTGTTCCCTTTGATCCTGATGCAAAACATAAGCAAATATTGAGCAGTGTAAATCCCTTCCCTGTCTCTCTCTACCCTTCATATGCGCTCACACGACACATTGGAGTATTGAACCGACATTATCACTTCAACAGGCTTCTATAATAAAACACTAACAGATAAGTGTTCTTTCCGTTACAGGTGGTGAGGGTTTTGGATCGACACGCAGCCTCGGGCCTCGTCCACAACGTAAACGGATGTTTTTGAAACCAGGGTTTTTTTCTCCTTCGTTTTCAAAAGAAATCCGGTCCATCCGGTGTTTTAGAAAATCCCCAAACAACGCAAAAAACGCTCACATGAAAACGACCTGGACGGGAGGCTGCAGGGAGCTCTCCGTGGTCCTGATCGATTTCAAACATATCCTTATAATAATAATAATAATTCATTACATTTATATAGCACTTTTCTCAGACTCAAAGTGCTTTACAACGTATACTGGAAATTGCCCCCTTCACCACCACTGGTAGCACCGAACCTTGGGCTACGCAGGCTCAATGGCTACCATACACTGACACCCGGCACACATCACACTACACAATGGCTGAACGGCTCAGGAGACAGGGATTGATATCAGCCAATTAAGGGGAAGGGATGATTAGGTGGCCTTGATGTCAGAGACCTGATTGGGAATTTGGCCAGGAACGTCGGGGAACCCCCTACTCTTTACGATAGGCGTCCTGGGTTCTTTAGTGTGTGGACTGAAGGACACACAGAACCTTATAGTGTGGACAGGGCCATTAGTCATGATGTTAGCGTTTTCCATAAGCTCCGCTTTCACCCGTCCAACATGAATACACTGTGTATTTTACTTTTGAAATGGAGTTTCTAAGAAATCTTCACCCTTGAAGGAGTTTTCAAAAGGGTGCTGCCAGTGTCAGTGACCTAAAACACAGTTTGCATTGTGGACAAAAACGCCAAACCACGCAGAAGAAGCTGCGGTTTCAAAAAGAGCTGTGTACGTGTGGACAAGGCCTCAGTCAGATCCAAGAAGCGAGCGGCTACCCTTCACACGCTGCCCCAGCAGCCCCTGTGTCTGACACGTTACATAAAACACACACGCAACACTCACAGCTGCACGTCTATTCAGTCTGGCACAATGTGCGTCGCACAAAATTATTCATACATCCGAACGGCACAGAAGAAAACCAACAACATTTGACACACTGTTAAAATTCTGCTTCCCCTCAGCAGTACACCGCAACCTTGTGCAACAGTGCACTTATAACGCGCCGGTAAAAACAAAAAGCGCCCCCCTCCTCGCAGTGCATTAGAGTGCAGGGTCACCTGTCTCTTTATAGCGATGGAGAGCTCATACATATTGATGCCTGTATGGCTGCAGGGCCTGTCCCTCCCCACGCAGCCACCCTGCCCCTCCACGAGGAGGAGGAGGGGGGGGGGGGGGGGGGGGGGACACAGGCTGAAGGAACAGTGTGGACCCAAGTGAAGCTACTGCACTAGCAAACACTGCAACAGGAAACACACTTGGGTCCATTTAGAACGTTTATACTGTCAAAATAAAACCGTACATAATTAACCCTTTCACTACCACACTACCAAATGGTTAACCCTTTCAATGCGACAATACAGCAGGTTAACCCTTTCACTGCCACACAACAAATGGTTAACCCTTTCACTACCACACTACATAAGGTTAACCCTTCCACTACCACACTACAGAAACCGTCTGTAGTGTGGTAGTGAAAGGGTTAACCTTCTGTAGTGTGGTAGTGAAAGGGTTAAGAGGCACAAAATATCTCACCTAGATGATCATGTGGACCCAATTCAAACGTCAAATAACAAAAACTGAAATAATATAAAAACAACAAAATCCTATTCTAACATAAGTGCAAAATACAAATTCAAATCCCTTTGACAATGACATTTTCAACACTATATTATCAAGTACAATAGAAGTGGTTAGCAGAGTGTGTCCCGGATTCATAAGAACAAAAAAAAGAAAAAAAGAAAGAACTAACTGGCATTTCAGTTAAGGCCAATAAATTATTCATAGAAAGTCTAAAGCAGGTAGCAGCCTAACGGGGCTCGTAGCTGCACACAGTAGTACTGTGCCGTTCCGGCAGCGAGAATTCTAAATGCAAAACTGTAACCCAGGCAACCGGAACGGTGTGGTCCTTCCAAGGTCAGCCGGTTCACCCTCAAGGCATCACCAGCCCCACCCGGCCGGGGCATCTGGAGCAGGGAAGGGAACACACATTACTATTCAGAGGCTCGGAAATGGAGACACGTTACCTCAAAGAACTGAACATCAGGCCCTCAATGACACACAACGACGCGTCCCTTCAGTGGATGGAAAGAGATACACACACACACACACACACACACACACACACACACACACACACACACACACACACACACACACACACACACACACACACACACACACACACACACACACACACACACACACACACACACACACACACACACACACACACACACACACACACACACACACACACACACACACACACACACACACACACACACACACAGAAAGACACACGCGTGCCAAAAGACAAGGTGCTTAAGGGAACTACGTGGTTCGAACACACACACACACACACACACACACACACACACACACACACGCACACACGCACACACACACACACACACACACACACACACACACACAGAAAGACACACGCGTGCCAAAAGACAAGGTGCTTAAGGGAACTACGTGGTTCGAACCCAGAACTGCCTGGTCTGTTTAATGGTGGCGTCTTGTCTATGTGGGTCAAACACTACAACACTGCACAGACACAGCATGTGGAAACACACACATTGTGAACAGAATGCGTACACACAGAGACACACACACACACGCATGCACACAGACACCCATCCACCCAACCATCTACCCATCCATTTATCCATCCATGCATCCATTCATCCATCCATCAACTCATCCACTCATCCTTCCATCCACTCATCCAACCATCCATCCACCCACTCATCCATCCACCCACTCATACAACCATCCTCTCATCCATTCATCCATCCATCCTCTCATCCATCCACTCATCCATTCACTCAACCATCCACTCATCCACCCACCCATCCGTCCATCTCTTGTCCTCCTTACCTAGTTCCACCCCCTCTCCTCCTCCTCACTAGTCACAGCAGCAGAAGAAGGAGCAGGGGGGGCCCTCTGGGCTCCTGAACTTCCCTGAGCTGGGTGTGTCTGTGCACTCTGCCATGAAGGCATGCAGGTCTGTGATGCGCATCTGCTCCTGCGTCTGGGCCTGAAGAGGGGCAAGAACACCCGTCAGTCTGATAGATCTGTGGCTCTCTGTATGAAGCACACTCTCAGGGGCTCATACAGAAACAAGCATTTCATCGTAAACTACCTGTATTTTATTGTGATCAATAATAAACAAACTTGAAACGTGTGTATGTATGTGACGAATAAACCTCTTGAATCAATTTTTGTACCTGCATTCTATTTTGTCTTTAAATGGAAAATAAAAAGGTTAATGAGTAACTTATTGATTTGTAAATTGTTTGACATTATTCCAAATTAAGGGGATGGTGTAGTGTTTTGATTGATTAACTATCTTGATCAAAAGTGTGTGGGTCTATTATTTTTGTCATTATACTATCCACTGAACTGTTTTGTGTACGACCTCAATCTTTAGAAAATTGTACCAGCATCTTTAATATTGCAGGTTGGGAATCACAAGGTAAAGTGTTTTTGATACAAATGTGCTGCATGCATCACGGATTGTGTGTTTATGGAGGTTTATCGTATAATTTCCCTGACAGGACGTCATGCATCGGTGTGTGCAATGCTGTGTTGTTGGTGTAGATAGAAGGCGATATGATTTAAATGTACAGTATGGTTAATAACACGTACGTTATGGCCCATTTCACAGCTGTATTCAATCGCTTGCCTATAGCAAGTAGCGTATATGCATATAACATTGTTTAGAAGCCTATTTCGCGAACGTTAGAATGAGTTTTTTGTCCATTTTCCTCGAGATGTACTCCGTGGATGACATGATAACATCACGTTACTGTTTACACAATGTCTTGTGGTCTGTAACTTGGCAACAAAGAGAGCTGCTATTGGTCGAGCGCAAGAGACATGACCGAACTTGCACCAATTACGTCAAATAAAACTCTGTGGTGACCAAGTATCCGTTCGCGAGGAAAGATCTAGTCCCGACTTTAAAATTATGATTGCGGAAAAACTGGCTAGTTTGTCAATGGAGAACTTTTTGTTCCTAAATCTACACCAATATAACTTTCACCCAGAGTGAAAATTGTGTAGTCCACCGAGGGAACGGGATGAAACGATACAGCCTTCACCTTACGGCCTATTGAGGAGGTTTCAGGGATGTCCGAAGAAAATGGGGGAATAGTTTAAAGGTGCTATAGAGATGACATTCAGCCACTAGATGTCAGACTAGAGCACCAGCACATAATTGTTCCAATCAGGTGCATTCCACGTGGGGAAATGGGAAGTAGGGAGGGGGTACATGCACGCAACATATATACAACAACAT
>NC_140178.1:92632695-92750195 GCF_963971535.1 Notolepis coatsorum | reverse complement strand
CCCATCCCAATTTCGTATCATCCAATTCAACCCTCCCCTCTCACAAACGCTGTTTCTTGCCTCCCACAAGCCGGCTGCAATGTGGACTAAGTCATACATAGCACAAGTCCCCTCCGGTACTTGATGTAACAGCAGTCGCATCTTTTCACCTGCGCAGCTCGATCTCTCAGTGGCGAGGAGTAACGCGTGGGAGGCTCACGCTGCCCCCGACACTTCCTGATTCCACTGCGCAGGCGCACCAACCGACCTGTAGGAGTCGCTGTCCACAACGCCCGATCCCCACCCATCAGTTTCCCACCCCCTAATACGGCCAATGTGTATTAGTATGAACGACCAGCTAAACTGAAAGCAATGTGGAGCGCTGGGCTCGAACTGACGAGCCCAGCGTCTCCAGCATTTCGTGGCGAGTGCCTTGCCCACTACGCCACGTAGCCGCCCATCACTTACCAATAATGATGTTGATACGTAGAGTCCTTTCTCAGCACAATCCATGCCATTCCTCCTACTAGCTCCAGATAGTTAGCCACAAACCAGTGCAAAGTCAATGGGGTCGAGCTCCTGCCTGTACACATGCTGACCGAAGCTGACCAAAGCTGACTGGAGCTCACTGAAATCTACTTTGCATATGGAGTAAATTACAGCGAGCCTTAGTCAGCAGATAGAGAAGGAGGATATAATTTAAGAGGGAGACTTAACTTAAAACAGCCGACTGTACACACCACTATAAAAACCATGTGCATATCTGTCTGTGGGGTGAAGTTGTGGAATAGTCTACCAGAGGAGTTAAAAGAAAGTACTGCTAATTTCAAAAGGAAGTACAAACAACGTATTCTTGAGAAGTATGCCGTGGATGGTTAACCATGTGTTTTTTTGTTTTTTTAATCAAATTGATTAGATCACTTGTTCAAATGTTTGATTGCTGATTGTTGTTAATGATTATTATCTTTTTGGTTTTTTTTGGTTGATAACGAAGATCAACGATAAATTAAAGATGATGCACTGGGTTAGGGCATTTACAAGCTTGTAGCTTCAGCCCTAACCTTTTCGGCCAACTTGTAATTTGATTTGTGTGTTGTTTTTTGTACATGCTAAATGGCTTGAAATAAACTTCATTCATTCATTCATCCATTCATTCATCCATTCATTCATTCATTCATTCATTCATTCATTCATTCATTCATTCATTCATTCATTCATTCATTCATTCATTCATTCATTCATTCATAGCTCATACAGACAGGATTGTGACCCTGTTGACTTTGCATTGGTTTGTGGTTAACTACCCAGAGCCAGTGTGAGGAACTGCATGGTTTTTGCGCTGAGGAAGGACTCTAGGGCTATGGGTCCAAAAATCCCAACTATCCCTTTTAATAGTTCAAAGACCCCTTTGTAGCTCAATACAGTACATTGCAGCAGGTGTGATTCATGATAACAAGGACAATAGCCTCTCTATCCTAGGTTGAAACCTGTACTATTGACCCAGTTTGGAACAGTGAGCCCTGTGCCTGCCAGCAAGAAAGGCAGTTGTACTGACGATCAAAAGACTTGCTTTGGCTGAAGGGTAGCATTTATGGTGGAGTGAGTTTAACCGATTTCTCCCGACTCCAAACAATTCCCCTCAGGGCCGCCCACCCATGCTATACAATATACATACTCACGGTTCTTATACAGCGCTTTGGATAAATAGCATCAAGCAAATACACATAGTGTATTATGTTAATTACTTACATGGTAAAAGGGGCACTTTAAAATAATAAAGATTGATTTTGTGCGTAATCTCCCACACGCGGTGTATTATGTCATGTTAACCCGTTCACTACCACACCACCAAATGGTTAACCCTTCCACGGTGACAATACAGAGGGTTAACCCTTTCACTGCCACACGACAAAGCGTTAATCCTTTCACTACCACACTATACGACGGTTGTGTGTGGTAGTGAAAGGTTAACCTTCTGTAGTGTGGTAGTAAAAGGGTTAATTACTTAAATACTGGTCAATGGAAAATGGACTGTTTTTAATATAACGCTTTTATCCAAAGCACTTTACAACTTATGCCTCACATTCACCTATTCACTCACACACACATTCACAACCATGGCAAGGTGCCAACCTGCTCATCGGGAGCAGTTAGGGGTTAAGTGTCTTGCTCAAGGACACCTCGACATGGTGCTGGGAGAAGCCAGAATCGAACAGGGAACCTTTCCGATTACCAGATGACCCTTCTACCTCCTGTTGCACTGTTGTTACATATTCAACTTGTTAACTTCTGTGCCCCATTACCTTGGACTCTATGCCGATCTTGATGAAGCTGCCGATGATGGTGAACAGGTCACTGATGATGAGCAGGATGTACCAGCCGTTAATGAACTCCCACCTGTCGCCCCAACAAACATGTCTGCTCAGCCTCTGTCTGAAGAACTGGACGTACTCCTGATGGACAGACAGAGAGGAAACAGGCTAAATACATAAGAGGATCAATTGACCCTATTCACACAGTGGCCATTTTGCTCTTATGTCATGCTCAGGATGGGATTCCTTTGCACCCTGCTCCCAGGACATGAGAGCAAAAGAAATATGAGGAAAATGGCTGCTGTGTTAATATGGTCAATTAGACAAAAGATGTTATTACATTTAGACATTATTACAAGTAGACATTATTACAAAATACGTTATTACAAAATACATATCACATAGCCAGACCTATTTCTCAAACCAACAACATCCTATAAGTCAGACTATTACAAATTAACTAGTTACATCCCTGCCCCCTTCTCTTTTCTTGTATTGCTATTCTTCTTGACTCTCTCTGATTATAATTTACATTATAGATGTGAATATAGCACACCTATATACCAGCCAAAATAGTACTATAATACTACTCACAGATAACACTGGTTTACATCCTTTGTCAAAACACTGTTCTCTTAGGGCTTATTATGAGAGAGAGGGAGAAAGGGAGAGAGAGAGAGATAGAGAGAGAGAAAAGAGAGTGAGAGAAAGAGAGAAAGAGAGGGAGATAGAGGGAGAGATATAGAGAGAGAAAGGGAGAGAGAGAGAAAGAGAGAGTGAGAGCAAGAGAGAGAGAAAGAGATAGAGAGAGAAGGGGAGAGAGAGCGAGAGAGAGAGAGAGAGAGCGAGAGAGAGATATAGAGAGAAGGGGAGAGAGAGCGAGAGACAGGTTTAAAAAGTATCTCTCCGGGTGCCCCAGTGGCGCACTGCATAGTGCCTCGCACACATCCGCGGCCCTCCCGGGTTCGCCTCCCGCTCCCGGGCTGATTTGTCACATGTCCTCCCCACTTCCTCTCCCGTTCTCCATCTCCTCTGTCGGTCATGTCCTCCCCACATCTTCTCCCGTTCTCCATCTCCTCTGTCGGTCATGTCCTCCCCACATCTTCTCCCGTTCTCCCTCTCCTCTGTCGGTCTTGTCCTCCTCACATCTTCCCCCGTTCTCCCTCTCCTCTGTCGGTCATGTCCTCCCCACATCTTCTCCCGTTCTCCCTCTCCTCTGTCGGTCATGTCCTCCCCACATCTTCTCCCGTTCTCCCTCTCCTCTGTCGGTCATGTCCTCCCCACATCTTCTCCCGTTCTCCCTCTCCTCTGTCGGTCATGTCCTCCCCACTTCCTCTCCCGTTCTCCCTCTCCTCTGTCGGTCATGTCCTCCCCACATCTTCTCCCGTTCTCCCTCTCCTCTGTCGCTCTTGTATGGCCAATGAAAAAGCTGTACAAATGCTAAAATAAATCTTTAATAAAAAAATAAGTATCTCTCCTCTTACATGTTGCAGAATGATTCCTCTGAGGATGGAGCGCCCACACAGCACCAGGGAGAGCAGGCAGACAAACGCTACCAGGACGTCAAATAGCTCCCGGGCATAGTTCTCCGCTGGAGAGGAGGAGAGGAGGAGAGGAGAGGAGGAGAGGAGAGGGGGAGGAGGAGAGGAGAGGAGAGGAGAGGAGAGGAGAGGGGGAGAGAGGGAGAGAGGAGAGGAGAGGAGGAGAGGAGAGGAGGAGGAGAGGAGGAGAGGGAGAGGAGGAGAGGATGAGAGGAGGAGAGGGAGAGGAGGAGAGGAGGAGAGGGGGAGAGGAGAGGGGGAGAGGAGAGGAGAGGGGGAGAGGATGAGAGGAGGAGAGGGGGAGAGGGAGAGGAGGAGAGGGGGAGAGAGGAGGAGATGATGAGAGAGGAAGAGAGGAGGAGGAGAGGGAAAGGAGGAGAGGGGGGAGAGGGAGAAGAGGAGAGATATGAGAGAGGAAGAGGGGGAGAGATGAGGAGAGGGAGGAGAGATATGAGAGAGGAAGAGGGGGAGAGGGAGAGAGGGTAGATAAGAGGGAGTTGGGGAGAGGGAGAGAGGAGGAGAGGGAGAGATGAGGAGAGGATAGGAGGAGAGGGAGAGGCGGAGAGGGAGAGGAGAGGAGGAGAGGGAGAGGAGGAGAGGGGGGAGGGAGAGGAGGAAAGGAGGAGAGGAGGAGGAGAGGAGAGATATGAGAGAGGAAGAGGGGGAGAGGGAGAGGGAGGAGAGATATGAGAGAGGAAGAGGGGGAGAGGGAGAGAGGAGAGATAAGAGAGAGGTAGAGGAGGAGAGAGAGGGAGGAGAGATATGAGAGCGGACGAGAGGGAGAGAGGAGGAAAGATATGAGAGAGCAATACATTTTCATTACTCTTTCCACCTTTATACAGATAGATTATATTATATATAATAATAATCTCTCTCTGTTTCCTCGCATCCATCCATTCCTCCATCAGTCCCTTCTAAGGAGCTCCACTCCGCTCAACGTTATCCAGTTATTACACCATATCACTTGCCACGGTGGTGGGGGTCACACTCAGAGGAGAGGATTACTTACTGCAGCGGTTCTCAAACTACGGGTCGCGACCCAAAGTGGGGTTGTGGGTAGGTGACAGTGGTAACTCATAATTGCGCATTGGCAAGTAAATAAATTAAAATAATTATATAATTATGTTCTGGCATCATATTTTTGCTAAATATGCCTCGTTTTATAAATGTGTATTGATAACATAGTGCTGTAATTTGTGGGAGAATTGTTCCCGGCGTAATCAAATGTAGACAGTCAGGTAGGCTTGAACAAACATGGGTTTAATACCAAAGCAGGTTCAGGATAATCAAAGAGTTACAGCAGGATGACTCAGAGAGTACATGGCCGAGTGTCCCCCAACTGAGCTCTGGATCAACCATTGTGGTCACATTATATACAGTCTATACAGGAGGGGCAAAAGGTGTGTCCATTGTCAGTGGTCGAACTGGAAAGGTGGGTGATTGGTCTGTTCCATGGGGGGGTTTCGGGTCCATGGAGGGGGGGGGGATGTGTTTTGGGGTGGTTTGTCTGGAATGGTGAGTTAGTGTGGTTTGCTCTGCTCTGGGGGGGGGGGGGCTTGGGGTGGTTGGACAGGAGAGGTGAGGGTGTGGGGTCTTTGGATACAATGGAGGGTGGGGGCTTGAGGTGGTGGTAGGGGGGTGGGGTTGAAGGTTAGACAGGTTTAGACAGAACTTGGATATTGGGGGGCAATGCTGTCTGTCAGGGAGGGGTTCATTACAATTTGGGGTCGTGGGGGGGATCCAGTTCTACCACAAATTACATGTTCTAATAAATATGCATGATCAAGTCCAACAACGTGTGCTTTTATTTTGATATTCCTTAATTCCATGTTGAAATTACGCGATACATTAAGTGTGGGGTCGCCAAAAAAAAATCCTAAATAAAATGGGGTCGTGACCGTCGTGGTATAAAAAGGTTTGAGAACCCCTGACTTACTGAATACATATTTCATATTTCTCATGACAGACACATCATAGACAGAATACGTTTGGCCCTCTGGCCCCAGTCTGTCGCTCACCGTGGCCGGACACGTTGGGGTCTTTGCACTCCTGGATGGAGGCACGGTTGTGGAGACTGATCTTCATCCTCCCACTGTGGGCCTTGTTGTCCATCAGGATCTAATAGAAGACACAGGACACGCTGGAAACATGAACATACAGACCTCAGGCTATGGAAGTCATTACGCTCTTCCAAACCCAATCACTTAAAGCCCCAGTCTGGAATTTCATATCAGTATGTTCCCATACATCCTCGGATAGATGGAAAATCTGCTAATTGGAACATTAACCCATTGTAAATCAGAATATACTGTAGATCTTTTTATTCCTGTGTACATCACCATTGTATGAAAATATATTTGACCAAGAAATATAACAAATACAATAAAAAAAATACTTGTATCCTTGTATCTAGAGCTCAGTCAACTAGAGAATGAAAGCATGTCTCCATTATTATTTATCATTTCTGGTGGTGGTGGGGCTGCCCATTTGTTTATATTTGGATCACAGATTGTGCCTTTAACTTGAATTATTATCTAAAGGGATCTCTCAGATATGGGCTAATGTCATTGTTGGTTAATTGTACCGCGTAACATGCATCTGTATGGCCTGACGTTATTACCACCATGATATCTGTATACAATGTGTGTACAATACATGTACTCTGCTGAATGTTCTTAGTTTTATTTGTTACTTACAATTATTTGTTACTTGTAATTATTTCATGTTTTTTTTTTATGTATTTATTGATATTATATACCCCCCACACACACACACACATACACACAGTACATATATATATATATATATATATATATATATATATATATATATATATATATATATATATATATATATATATATATATATATATATATATATATATATATATGTACTGTGTGTATGTGTGTGTGTGTGTGGGGGGGTATATAATATCAATAAATACATATATATATATATATATATATATATATATATATATATATATATATATATATATATATATATATATATATATATATATATAATACAATATACAATAAAACTACAATATGATATTGTTTTATTGTTACCTCTTTGTTTATTATTTGTACTGTTGTGTTGTTGGATGCTTTGGCAATATGGCTTCTTTTAACATTCATGTCAATAAAGCATTGAGTCTCATTGAATTGAACTGAACTGAATGGCAGGTAGAAGTGACTGCTGCTCACCGAGATGCTGAAGGTGTAACAGTCAGGGATCTCATTGTTTATTATGGTCTGGATGTTGATGGCCTTCAACTGAAACTCTATGGTCACATTGATCAGCCTGGAGATAAAGATGAAAGAAGGTGGAGAGAGAGAGAGTGTGTGAGAGAGAAAGAGTCAACATAAAGTACAAAGTTGAAAATGTTTTAACATTTTATGCTCAATGTTATCAGAGATAGAGAGAGAGAGATAGAGAGATAGCGATATATATATATATATATATATATATATATATATATATATATATATATATATATATATATATATATATATATATAAATAGAGAAATAGAGAGAGAGAGAGAGAGAGAGAGAGAGAGAGAGAGAGAGAGAGAGAGAGAGACTCAACACACGCAGGTGAAAACGTTAAGACAATCGTTTGTGTTCAATGTTGACAGAGAGGGTTATAAATATGTCTGACTTCTGAAACTGTATTGTGAAGTTCTTGTAGTCGATGGTTGTCAGAGAGTAAGGGTCGGTGGGGGGATCAACTCCAATGCAATCTAAAAAATTAAATAAAATAGAAAATAAGAAATTTAAAACAGGATTAGAGGAACATTTTGATGGATATAGAAAACATTTAATTATATATATATATATATATATATATATATATATATATACTTTTTTATTTGAGAAAGAAAGAAATCAGTGGTAACCTTGACATGTTTTCTTTTTTTAAAACTTTATTTTTTAGCGTTTATTGCTTTTTCTGGTCAAGCATGACCGACAGAAACAGGTTGAAACGGGATGTAGAGCAGGGGAAGACATTCTGAGAAATGACGGCGGGTCCGGGAATCGAACTTGTGTCCCCCAGATCCGTGACGAGCACGGTTTTCCCCGACGCAGAAATGGCGCCGAGATATGCGGTGAGCTACTGGAGCTCCCCTCCTTGACATGTTTTCATATGTAAAAGTAAAATACATATATAAAAAAGAAATATATTATTTTTAGGACACATTTGTGAAGGTTACCACTCATTTCTATCTTTATCCAATCTTACTCCAATGTTGGTGTAAGATTTTACTTATAATATACAATAGAATTATAATATACCACAACTGTCCTGTACTTTTTTTTCTTTTCATTATCGCCAAACCAGCAAGTGTTTAAAACCAACTATTTTCCCAAGGCCAGAACAATAAGAAGTGTGTGGAAATATATATATTTTTTTTGTGATAGGAACCATTTTGAGCGATAAAAGGCAGGGCACTGTTGCAGGGTGTCTGTTGACATGAATAGAGCAGAAACACATGAGTCACACTATGGTCATTTCCTCCAGCGCTGAAAAAGTGCTGGCAGTGGATGAATTAAAAACACAGCTGCCGGTCTTTAAAGTCATATACCTGGGGATAAATGAGATTTTCTTTTATAGTCAAACACAAGATACGTGTGCCCTAATGATAAATAAGAATAAGCGCTCAATGGAGATACCAATCCCATTGCCAAAAGAAAGTCTAACATGCCTATAAATGGTAAATGGACTGCATTTATACAGCGCTTTATGACTCATGCCTCACATTCACTCACACACTCAAACACCGACAGCGGAGGCGACCATACAAGGTGCCGACCTGCTCATTGAAAGCAGTTAGGGGTTAAGTGTCTTTGCTCAAGGAAACTTCCACACACAATCGAGAGGAGCCAGAATTGAACCGGGGACCTTCAGATTACCAGACAACCGCTCTACCTCCTGAGCCACTGTCACCCCCTATACTTGTACTACGGAACTACACACTATGAATGTATTACATGGCCCATAACGGGCCCCCAAACAGCATTGCCAACTTGGACGGACCATGACGTGAGGAGAAGACAGAGGAAACTTGAGAGACGGAGGCCAGCTCACCGGTGACGACACGGGGATCGATGTCAAAGGTATCGTTGGCGGGGTCTATCACACCTCTCTTGAAGTACCTCTGGCACAGAGAGAGCGCACTGCCGTTCACCCCCACCCCCCACACGTACGCGTAGCGCCCCAGCGAGATCTGGGGAAGAGCCAGGTACTGAAGGAGAGAGGGAAAGAGGGATGAAAGGTCACACAAGGACACAGTATTAAAGGAGACATTAATATCTATCTTTGCAACAATTTAACAAAAAGACGACTTGCTTGAATCTGTGGGACATGTTTGTTCCGTTTTTTTGTGTCTAAATCTCAAAGATTTTCAAGCACCCCCTTTCTTTCTTCCCCATCTTTGGAGGGTATAGCAAACACCAAGTTTACAAACTGGGCAGTACATTAGTTAGGCATTGTTCCTGACTACAAGAAAAAGCCACAGCTAATTGATTAATCAAAGTGAATTCATTGATTTTGTCCCCATTGTGTGACATCACTGAGGGCAATCATTTGAACAGCTTGTTTAGGCTTGTTAATCTGAAGACTTCAAAGTGGAAGGAGTAAATATGTAATTCCCCGCCATGTAACATCTCAGACTGGCAAATCCATAACAAGTTAAATCTATTTTCCATAATATGTTTCCTTTAACATAAATAGATAATAATGTTAAAGAATGTAACATTGATTGAAACCTGTATTTATACTCAGGTGAGCTCTGAGGTGAGGCCACCTCATTTACAGAACTGCTGAGTGTACAACAAGATAAAACAACAAAACAATGGGTCTCATTCTCCAAAATGTTTCAAAGAGTTCTCTTGGAAGACTTATCTTGGAACCGACTGAGACAGAATCAATGACAAGTTCACTCTGAGTCCCGAACGTGCTGGTAATATGTCTTAAGGGGCTGAAACGGTCGCACAAAGGATATGATCTGATATCTGCTTGGAGAATGGCATTCTGTCTTAAACTCAAAAGCGCGTTCCCGTTCAGGTCATTTGCATACAAAACAACGCCTCCAGAGTTCCTTATAAGGCAAAGTAAACCCCACCCCACCTACCCAACCTCCTCCAACAGTTTCTACGTCAAATGTATATACTCTCTTTTCTGGACTCTTTTTGTATCACAAACAGTACTGTATTTGCAAATCTGGTATGTCATAAATGTATAGCAGTACATGTCGTGTGTGTCATATATGTTATGATGAATTGAAAATGGGGGACCCTGATGTAAACTAGATGAAAGTCTTTCTCTGGTCTGCATCCCCTTAACAATTGTATGTAATTGAGCTGTACTGTATTGTACCCATTCTGCAATCTGTTAATAAAGTTTTCAATCAATCAATCAATCAATCAATCAATCAATCAAACAAAGGTCTGTCCCATTGTATACCAATCAATGGGATATATTGCATGTTGACCTGCATTCTTTCAAATGTATATAATTAATCATTAAAACAGATGTGTAACAAATAAGAAATACAAATTCCACAGAAGGCATTAAATTATTATTATTTTCAATAATTTCACAATAATTGCATAATTGTGTTTGAATATCTGAGTAATTAAAGTAATTATACATTTGTCCAAAATAGCTGGTTCAGATATGGTTAAGCAGCTGCCCTGTGATCAGATGAATCCATATTATATATTTTTCCGACATCAAATGCGTAATTTCTTATCGTACAAATATTGTCATATTTATTTTAATTATGATTAAGTAATTAATTCCAAGGCCTGTAGCGTTAACATGAAGGAATCACTATGAGAACACAGTCTGTCAAGTTAATACAATTTTCAATTAGTCAATCAATCATAAGTGTGCTCCTCAGCACTCAGCCACGCTCAAATCTGATCTCAGGAAAATTTGGGGACTCGCGCTACCAGCCCTAATATGTCTTAAACGTTCGGGAATGAGACCCATTGTGCAGTGCAATCAGTTAAAAACAGTTACAACATGAATCATAGAGAAATGAAATCAGACATTTAAATTCCGTAAGGGAAGAAAGAACTTCCAACTTTAACTTTGACTGAATGTCATTCCAGGACTTTGGGGCTGCATAAGAGAATGCTGTCCTGCCGAGTCCTGTACTAGTCCGTGGTATTTTAAATGTGATCCAGTTACTAGATTGTGTTTGATGGGCTGGAGCATTCCTGTCCAACAGCTCTATGGTGGCTGTTTGCCGGTCAATGCCTTGAAAATGTACAAGAGCCAATGATAGTCTCGCCGAGCTGCCAGGATTGCCCAACCAACCTTACTGTAAAGGATACAATGGTGTGTATCATACCTATCTCCAGTAATAAATCTAAGTGCAGAGTGGTACACAGAGTCCAATGGTTTCAGGTTAAAGGTAAATTTCATCTATAAAAATGACATTTTTTTTTTTTTATCCACTTTTTCTCCCATTTTCTATATTTTCTCCCATCCCAATTTCGTATCATCCAATTTAACCCTCCCCTGTCACGGACGCTGTTTCTTGCCTCCCACAAGCCGGCTGCAATGTGGACTAAGTCATACATAGCACAAGTCCCCTCCGGTACTTGAGGTAACAGCAGTCGCATCTTTCCACCTGCGCAGCTCGATCTCTCAGTGGCGAGGAGTAACGCGTGGGAGGCTCACGCTGCCCCCGACACTTCCTGATTCTACTGCGCAGGCGCACCAACCGACCTGTAGGAGTCGCTGTCCACAACGCCCGATCCCCACCCATCAGTTTCCCACCCCCTAATACGGCCAATGTGTATTAGTACGGACGACCAGCTAAACTGAAAGCAAATGTGGAGCGCTGTGCTCGAACCGACGAGCCCAGCGTCTCCAGCATTTCGTGGCGAGCGCCTTGCCCACTACGCCACGTAGCCGCCCTTAAAAATGACATTTCTGTCACACAGGGATAATACACCGTTTACACAGGATTCTTTTTTTAATGTATCAATTATGGATATGTAATTACACAGGGTTTTGAAAGGTAGGAATCTAACTCAAAGTACAGGTCTATTATTTCAACAAACTAAGAAAGACAGACATGATGTATTGCTTTCAAAATTCCTTTAAAACTAACACTGACATTTACTGTAGCTATCAAATATTTTCAATCGAGAGTGAAGAAGTGTCTTCAATCCAAGAAATCAAGACGGAAACACGTTTGGATTACAGCGTTTGAATAATAGTGTTTGATATAGTGTTTGAATAACAGTGGGACAGCAGGTGTGTACAGGGGTGTGTACCTGGTCTATGGCGTAAGTAATGTGGCTGTAGAGTTCTGTCTGCGTGTGGATGGCCTGGACCATGTTGTCATCGTAGTCCTTCAAGAACAGGTGTTTAAATGAGGCCGTGTTCTCCTCCTTAAATGTCACCACCATCTGGTTGCTCAGACCAAAAAACACCAACTGGGAGAGAGGAGGGCGGAAGCAATGAGGTTAAACAAAACATAGATATTTTGTTTATTAATCACAGGATAATGAAGAAACTACACTTAATGTATCACTTGACTCAATATGACCGTTGATTTAAATACTTTGACTACTTCTGGACAACATAATCATGTTAAACCCAGATTCGGCTCAAACAAGGGACTAAACACGTTTCGCAATTATGCCACAACAATGTGGAACGCCCTACCCAAAGCTGTAAAGGAATGTGAATCCCTGCCCACATTCAAAACCGCTCTTAAAGAGCACCTACGGGAGGCTGCAATTCAAAACTGGCCACTGTAAATGCCCAAAACCCCCACCACCTCCTAATAGACAGTCTCCTCCCCACCGCATGTATATATTCTCTCCCCACCGTATGTATATATTCCCTCCCCGCCGTATGTATATTTCTCTCCCACCCACCCACCCACCCCCTCATAATGTACAGCCCCCTCCCCATCATATGTATATACTCTGTCAGGATCTAGGGGTAACAGTACTGTATATTTGAATACCGTTTATGTCACAAATGTATCAGTACTAAATACCTATATGTCCCTATGCCATAAATGTCATGTATGTTGTGTATGTCATAAATGTCTATATGAATTGAAAATGGGGGACCCTGATGGAAACAAGACAAACGTCTTTCTCAGGTCTGCATCCCCTTAACAATTGTATGTATATTGAGCCGTACTGTATTGTACCCATTCTGCAATCTGTTAAATAAAGTTTTCATTCATTCATTCATTCATAACCCAATCGTTTTGTATTTGGAGTTTTGCAAACACAGACTATTCTTTAGAAGGTTAAAATACTACCTGTACAGTGACAATGACGATCTTAAGTAACTGTAGGCCCAGTTTGAAAGGCTTGCGGCCCTTGGCGTGATACTTGTCACAGGGGCTCATGAAGAAATACTTCAGCTTCCTCCTCAAGGCTTCTTCCTCTTCCTCCTGCTGCTGGTGAAGCTCGGATTCCACCAGGCCCGTGGGGCGGGGGTCCCCAATACCCAGGAGGTCTTGGGAACCATAGTTGGTCACAGAAGACAACAACCTGTCCTTTTCTGTCAGGAGTCAGGACACAAAAAGGGATGTGTTTTTGTTGATTTGGTCATTAAGAACATATTCATATTCATGGAGCATAGCCTATTAATTGACACAATACTCCTATTATAATAAGAGGGGAAGGAGGCAAAGACCCTTGTGTTTTGGCACAACATTACAGTGACCTATGAAAATAAATATAGGCTACATCAAATGAAAAATGTAAAAAGTCACGAAGAGAACAGATAGGTATGTTTAATAGGATGCAATAGTGGAAGCAATACTAACTTTGTTATAGGGACAATAGCGAATGTAAATCAGATGTGTGTTGTGTTGGACGTAAATAATGGATCCTCATGCGCCAAGCTGAGGGCGATGTGCCACAATCAACTATCTGTTTATGAATATGGACTAGACATAGATAAACACTGAATTAATGAGCAATGACAAAGAACCCGCAATTGAAATAAACTAAATTAGATGGTAATCGCTGATAAAAAAAAAATAACAAACCTGTGACGCTGTCTTGGATGCAGGTATAATTCGAAGATGCCATGGCGATGCTTTGAAGGTCATGAAGAAACGATCAAAAACGCTATTATTGAGGCAACCATTAAAATCGTGTGAAAACGCTGTGGATACAATCATGGGTAAATGTTGTTCGGTGCCTGAAAATAGATCATAGGTAAACATAGATCGCAGCTTCCTATGTCATCACGTGACCGCTACCACCCATGTGACAGGCCAGCTGTAACAGTGTACTGTGTACAGTGGACCATAGTAGTAGATATCTATGCAGTGGACGCTAGTCGGTGATATAAATGATACCATTCAGATGATCAGGTAGGTCATAACAAGTACCATGGCCATTAATACTCGGGAATTGCCGTTTCGTCCAGTCACGTTTAATTTTAATTCCATACAAATGTGATACACATAAACAATGCTATGAATAATATGAGATAGCAACAAACACAATAATACACAACAATACATGATCACACACCAAAGTTATTTGCAGAAGTATTCAGAGTAGATGGCTCAGGGGGGTAAAACACATGCAGTCTGGTTCAAGTGTTTCATAATTATGCTACACAAATTTCAGAGTACAGTGTCATCTGAATGATATTCATTGCAAATTTTGCAATGAATTGTAATTTGAGGAATTTGTGTCCGTTTGCTCACACAGAGGACAAAAGACAACACACCTAGAATAATAGAATGCATATAGCAATATAACATAGCAATAACCAGATCAAAATTATTTTAGAAAATAAATTGAAAAGGTGGAACTCCCATCATTACAAAATAACAAACAAAAACGTTTTGCATCGGTTTTTTTTAATGAAGGAATGAGCCTTTTCAACCTTCGCCATGTCGCCCCCCCCCCCTCCTTCTTACCTTTCACCATAGATCAATTATCAGCTGCTCTTCTAATTACAAGTCAGTCACTTTATGACCAATAAGTATGAAGTCACTTAGGAGCTTAGCAGAATTCACTGTGTATTTTCCACAGCGGTGCTGTCTCTAGAGACAGTTTGGTCTTATAGGTGACCAAGAATTTGAGAGATGATTAGTACATTTTTATGATTTATTTTCCCATGCTGAATGAGGTATTTCCTGAAAGATAATACAAGCACAAACAAGTTTAACCCTTTCACTACCACACTACCAAATGGCTAACCCTTTCACTGCAACACTACAGAAGGATAACCCTTTCACTGCCACACGACAAAGGGTTAACCCTTTCACTACCACACTACAGAAGGTTAACCTTCAGCCGAGGTCGTGCCCTGTTTTCATGACACGATATTACAAGAAGAAGATGATCTGATGTGAAGCGGTCGTGTTTAAAGTACAATATCTAGTACACGTTGATCCAGGAGTAAAGAGAATAGCTGGTACAATATGTAAACAAACCTACATGAAATGATAACAATTGTCATGTGTGATGAGGTGAGAAGAGTGAGAAGATCCACATAAAACAGTCTAAACATTGTATCCTTTCTGGTCCCAAAGCTTTGTACTGGGCAGTTATCCATCCATCCATCCATCTACTCATCTATCGATCCATCGCTCTCTCCATTTCATCAGTCACCAATGTGTTAATTAGTCATCATCATAGGGCAGAGGGCGACATGGACAAAATATCCTATCACAATATTTTTCTTTGTTTTGATGGTATTTCGTTTTCAGTACAAATTACAATGTTATATGACATCCCCCCCCCCCCCCCCCCCCATGTCTTTATCTAATGCAATCACTACGGCACCATGGTCTATTTTTCTTTTGCCGTTTCTAACACTGCTGCAAGGAATTGTAAAACTCATACAGTACAGTATGTGTCATTTTCTTATGACAATAAGGATATATTGTGTATGACGGTATTACCGTTGCAGGGATCCAATGACGGTATACCTTCATATTTAGTAGACATCCCAGCCCTGCGTCATCAATCTAGAAATAACATGTGCATTCATACAAAATCATTCAATGTGTACTGTATATTTCTCACAGTACAACACCCTTCACTAAATCACAGCCAATGGACTTGGACACAATGACTTTCTCCTGATCTCGCCAATCTCTCTTACTCGCTGTCCAGTGCCTGGTCTCCGGATCAACGCTGAACGTGGATAATTTTACTGTAATATAACTACTGTACTACTGTATATAAAACCACACTCCCTTCAGTCTCTTATCTGCCGTCCAGCGCCTTGTCCCTGGCGATCACCGACTCGTCGAACTTAATCATGAGCGTGGTTCCTTTGTGCCAGTGGGCGGTGACCTTGGCGGGGAAGCCACTGTGGGTCAGCACGGCCTCCACGATGCCCGCGGTGAAGGCGGCACAGTTCAGGGTGCTGTTCTCCTTGGGCACGGAGATGTAGGCGTTGATGAGGGGCTCCTTCTCGATGATGTAGTAGGTCTTGTCGTCGTCGTTGGCCTGCTCCAGTTTATCCGCCTCCTTCCCGAACAGCGCCTTCCACACGTTCACCTACAGGCAGGACACGGCGTGGGGAAAACAGCAGGCGCTTTTATTCAAAACACAACATATTTATTTGTCGTTTGTTTACTCGGTCAGGAGAGCAATGCTGCATTAAGTCTGGCATTAAAAGGAACACGGCAACATTATGGGAAATGTAAGAAGATGGATACCAATTTCGATACGGACCACTAGCCTAGCTTAAAACTCTGGGAGAGGTTAGGTTAGCTCAGTGTTTCTCAAAGTGGGGGGCGCAGAGGCATGACAGGGGGGGCCTTGAGATTTATTAAACATTTTTTTTTTTTTTTTTATTATTCCAGAAAATGTTCACTAAAGTGCTATCTGTTGCAGCTGCACTGTTCTCCATGAAAATACCATTTCTCAAAATCTGAACATCATTATTTAATAAAACACAGAAAAGGATCACCAAGTTACTCTGGATAAAAAAAACCTTTACAGACAACATTGAGACAAAGCTTCCTGACACATCTCCATCCAAACTCTTGGAAGAACTCTTTGAAATCTCATCTGATACCACCTAGAGCTAGTTTCAGAGTGTGGTGCTGAGTACCAAGTAGTTAATGATGCAGCAGTTAAGGTGTTGATACCATTCAGCACCACATACAGTATCTGTGTGAAGCTGGCTTTTCATCCATGACAGCTCTGAAAACAAAATATAGGGCCAATTTGAAAGGTCACGATATTGGTGTTATTTCAATACATTTAAACATGGCCCATTTCATGACTATTTTGTTGGGGCGAGGGGGGGCCCAAAATATTTTGGTCCGCCAAAGGGGGGCCCGACAGAAAAAGTTTGAGAAGCACTGCCGTTAGCTGATCCGTATCCGCTTCCATTCATTTGTGCTAAGCTGGGCTAGCTTGCAGCTGTATACCTTTCTGCTGAATGCACAGAGAGGAAATTGGTATCTATCTTCTCATCTGACTCTGGAGAAGACGGTAAGCACATTTCCCATAACGTTGGCGTGTTCCTTTAAGTCAAACAGAACAAAGTAAGAGCGCTGATCTGAGACCAGTCCATATAGAGGTGTATATGGTCATGTGACCAGAGCAGTCTGATCCTAGGTCAGTACTTGTACTCTTAGCAGTTTGATAAATACAGTCCCTGTGAATGGAACCCGGGAACCCTTCAGATTACCAGATGACCGCTCTACCTCCAGAGCCACTGTCGCCCGACCTTTTGACTATCACTCCATGACCATCACCAGTTTTCCAGGACATTCTATTTGTTTTTTCCAGTTTCCTGGTAATTTTCCAAGACTGGATAACAAACTTGTTAATGTTTAAACTTCTAGTTTTCCAAGGTAGCAACGCTGCAGAGAGATTTACCCTATCGATTACATGCAACACCATATTGTAGCCAACATCCTGTACGTGAGCTACTCTGTTGGTTTGAGTCAAGGTGTAAAACCCATAGTAGTCCATAGGGGTGGAACAGTAAACACATGTTCAGATCCAATACAAATTTTGATTTTGAGGGCAGGATTAATATTAATATGTTAATACTACAGAGTTGTCATTATAGATTATATATGTATAATACACCGCTTGGTTTGGCTGAGAAAAATAATTAATTTAACTTAATTTCAGTTTATTTAAGTCATAAACAATTAAATTGAGCCTTATGTTATGCTAATAGCAGTAGCCATACCACCAGTTAACCATTGTGCCAATAGCAGTAGCTACTAGCTAGCCATACCATTCCACCAGTTAAACAGTATGCAAATAGCAGTAGCCAATACCAGTGTTTCCCCAGCGCTGCGCCGCGGCTGAATTAGGACTGCCGCTGCTATGAACTAGACCAGGGGTGCCCAACCTTTTTTGAACCAAGATCTACTTTTTAATTTGCCACCTAGCCGAGAGCTACCAGCCCAAATTTGTCCTACTCTCGGCTAAGATAAGATAAGATATTCCTTTATTGATCCCCTTGGGGAAATTCAGGCATAATAGCAGCATGGGGGAAGGGGGTACAGGTAAAAACAACACAAGCAGTGTAAACAAATAGGTCAATATAATTGACTATCTAACTAACTGAAAAATATATAAGGTGCATAAGGCTAGTATTAGTAGTATAGTATTACCCATTCAATATGCACATGACAGAAAATATTATATGGCATATAATATTTTCTGTCATGTGCATATTGAATGGGTATATATTATATACCCATTCAATATGCACATGACAATATTATATGCCATATAATATTTTCTGTCATGTGCATATTGAATGGGTAATACTATTACTACTAGCCTTATGCACCTTATGACACTGTGAATATATTTTTCAGTTAGTTAGATTCTAACTAACTGAAAAATATATTCACAGTATTCACAGTGTCATAAGGTGCATAAGGCTAGTATTAGTAGTAATAGTATTACCCATTCAATATGCACATGACAGAAAATATTATATGGCATATAATATTGTCATGTGCATATTGAATGGGTATATAATATATACCCAATGCCATTCAATATGCACATGACAGAAAATATTATATGCCATATATAATATTTTCTGTCATGTGCATATTGCATGGGTATATAATATAATATGCTATTTTATATATCATTGTAACAGTGTAGTGTAGGAATTACAAGAATGACAAGACTGTAACTGTAACTTCTCACGTTTATTTCACACTCTGCATACACACTGACAACACACACACACTCAGTTCAATGGGCATGAGAAAACATGCGTTTACATTGCCAAAGCAAAAGTGGAACAATACAATCAAAACAAAAATATATGTACAATTAAAAGGGAATAGGAATGATGTGAAAAGAGAGCCGTCACATTGCAAAATGGAATACAATCAAAAAACTGTCAACAGTCACTGATATCCTTTATCTTTTTTTTTTTTTTTTTTTTATTAAATGTCTCTTAGTGAGAACGCTGGCACTGGGAAGAGGTAGCTAGTTTTTCAAAGTCTGGGTTGTAGGAGCTGGTTGCAAGCCTCAGGCAGTCCACAAGATGGTCATCTGTCAATGTGGTTCTGTACTTGGACTTGATGATCTCTTCATGTGAGAGAAAGCAGACTCACACAGGTAGGTTGATCCAAAAAATGCTGTTAAGTTCATGGCACATCTCCTGAGGTTGGGGTACTTCTCAGGCAGCAGTAGCTCCCAGAACTCTGCCTTCATCCCTTGTGTTGCCCTGGCTTTAATCTCAATGTCAGTTTGAAGTGTGAGGATCTCGTTCTCCACAGCATGGCTGTCCAGATTAAACAGTGTGGCCACTTTGGATGTGATGTCATCCACATCTACAGTTCCAAATGGAAAACACATGTAGCTTGCAACAGGTTCAAGTATTGAAAAGTCTGTGAAGCGCTTATCAAACTCTGACAAGATGCTTTGAACTTGCTCCTCATAATGTGTGCAATCAAACTGTGCGGTGTCCTCACCCTGACGTTGAAGTTCTGCTTGCATGTGAGGAAAGTTGCGCGCAGTGTTTCTTGTGCATTGTTGTATAATGCCGCTCCAAATTACCCTTTTTCGGCACAGCCACGGTTTGTTTGCAAATCAGACAGACTGATTTTGCGTTGAAATAAACAAAAAAGTAAGCCTATTCCCACTCTTCATGGAAATTATATGTTTTTGGTCTTTTGGCTGCTCCGGTTCTGCTTGCGGCGCTGACGCTGGTGCTATCCGGCAGCTCGTCGGAGGCGGCGTTGGAGCAGCTCCCTGGCGGCGGCGCTGGCAGCTCGTCGGAGGCGGCGTTGGAGCTGCTCCCTGGCGGCGGCAGCTCGTCGGAGGCGGCGTTGGAGCTGCTCCCTGGCGCCGGCAGCTCGTCGGAGGCAACGTTGGAGCTGCTCCCTGGCGCCGGCAGCTCGTCGGAGGGTCCTGGCTCTGGCGGCAGTGAAGTCTTGCTTGCGTTGTTGAAAAGTAGCGTCCTCTGAATGAACCTCTTTTTAGCTGGTGGTGTTCCATTCATCTTGCAGTTTCGAGTGACTCAAGGCTGGTCTCAGAGCCATGTTTATACTGTACCTGCCAGGTGATGGGCCCGACCCCCACTCATGCCACTCCATGAAAACAAAGGCATCAATTTGCATCCCTATGGGTGAAGCTCGCTGTCCGGAATGTAGACGTATCGATTGGCTCAGGCTGCCGACTGCCTGTTATACACAGGACTGCTCGAACGTGTGTTGTCCTCCCCTCCAAATCAAATCAAATTAAATGATTTTCCAAAATAATCTCGCGGTCTACTTGAAACCAGCGCGCGATCTACCGGTCGATCGCGATCGACTGGTTGGGCACGACTGAACTAGACTATTAAAAAAAAATTATTAAAGAAAAAATGTATAATGTTTTTTTTCATCATTTCATTTGGGCTGTAGGGGTGCTTAATGTAAAAGACTGACCTGAGGAAAAGGCTGCAGGGAGAAAGCACTGCAGTCTAGTCGATTTAGTTTTTTGAGCTCAAAGTTCATCATAGATCTAGCCTCTTTATTTTGCTCTCAAAGTGCACCAGATTGATGCATTTAACTTTAAAATGTAAAAAAAAAAAAAAAAAAATCGGGGGAAACACTGCATACCATATCATATCACCAGTTAAACAATATGCTAATAGCAGTAGCCATACCATACCACCAGTTAAACATTATGCTAATAGCATTAGCCATACCAACCACCAGTTAAACATTCTGCTAATAGCAGTACTGCAGTAACCATACCACCAGTTAAACATTATGCTAATAGCAGTAGCCATACCAACCACCAGTTAAACATTCTGCTAATAGCATTAGCCATACCAACCACAAGTCAAGTCAAGAGTTTTATTTGTCACGGCATACAAGTATTAAAGTATACAATGAAATGCGGGTGGTCTTGCCCGCAACGATGTGCAATACAGTAGTACAACATATAATATAATCCAATAAAACAACATTGTGCAATAAACAGGTAACATAGTGGGGCATCTCGGTATTTGTACATAAGTTATTTACAGAGCATGGAGGACATGCTAGGTCCTTTGGTAGTGCAATACACTGTTACTGTTGCTATACTATTTTTAAAGTGACCCTTCCTTTGTGGCCATAAGTGTGGGCGTGTGCAGCATGAGCGCGTGCCCACCAGTTAAACATTATGCTAATAGCAGTACTGCAGTAACCATACCACCAGTTAAACATTATGCTAATAGCAGTACTGCAGTAACCATACCACCAGTTAAACATTATGCTAATAGCAGTACTGCAGTAACCATACCACCAGTTAAACAGTATGCTAATAGCAGTAGCCATGCCATACCACCAGTTAAACATTATGCTAATAGCAATAGCCATACCACCAGTTAAACATTATGCTAATAGCAGTACTGCAGTAGCCATACCATACCACCAGTTAAAAACAGTATGCTAATGCTAATAGACCACCAGCTAAACTGAGAGAACAGATGAGACTTAGGCTATGGTTAGACTAGTGTATTCCTGTTTTTTTTTTATACGTTTTTGACAACGTTTGATGTCCTATCTACACAGAAATGCGTTTTTTGGTGTTTTTTTGTGGATACGGCTAAAACGCAAAATTGTGTTTGCGTTTGGAGATACGCAAAAAAAACGCTTCGACAACAGTGTGTAGTCAGCACGCTAGCCGTTGTTGCGAAAACGCCCATGCGCAGTAGATACCATCTGCGTGCCCTTGAAATGACGAAATGATACGAAAGGTGTAACCTCAGCCTTAGGGAAGAGAACAAGAATCCTCTATGCAGTTTTACATTTTGATCACCTGTATGGGCATAGTGGTGGGATGGTCCTACCTTGATGAAGAGCAGTATGTTGAGCACCTTGGTCTCCCTCTTGCCGTTCTTCTCCCTCAGCACCAAGACGTCCAGCATGCTGGCTCCTACGCTCTGGCCCATGTCCGCCAGGCGTGTCTGCAGCTCCGACACAGAGTACACGTGGCTCTGGCAGTACTGGACCATCTCGGAGAACAGCAGGGCAAAGGCGCTCACGCTGACCTCGGTCTTGGCTCGGGTCAGAGGTCGCTCCAAGATGTTGGACTTTCCTCTGGTGAATCGAGTGTCCATTTTCTGTACGGGGTAGAATGATACAGCCGCCGTTGAGCCTAGGTTGGACTTGGAACCTGTTCATTGTGTAACCATAGCAACACAACAGTCCAACACTGGGACAATATCCAGACAATCTTCCGTAGTAGTACTAGTAGTAATCACAAATTACATGACTTGCACTGTTACAAGCCGTCAGTTTGTGCAGCAGAGGGTGCAATCAAGCCCCTTCAAAAAGGCAGCAGGCAAACGTCTGACAAACTGAAATCATCAGTGCAGCAGAACTTCAGATTTCCACTAAAAGTGGTCGTATCGATATCGAATCATGAACCCCATGTGGTGTATGGAATCATATATGTATAGTGTGAGATAAAAGATATCGTCCCGTCCAACTCAGCCTGACATGGGATAGGTAGTGAACATTAGGAGGGATAGATAGTGAACATTAGAGATATAGGTAGTGAAGTGAACATTAGAGGGATAGATAGTGAACATTTGTTAGCCATGCTAGCGATCTAAACAATAATACATATATACCATATAATATAATAGGGATGTTAGATCCTAATGTGAAAAAACTGTGATTGTATATGTCTGCACTTTATGTGCTCATTTTCCTGTCTTTTTTCTGTTGTGAAGCACTTTGAACTGCAGTTTCATTCTATATGAAAGGTGCTATACAAATACAGTGTTATTATTATTATTAGAGGAGGTAGTGAACATTAGAGGGATAGATAGTGCACATTAGAGGGATAGATAGTGCACATTAGAGGGATAGGTAGTGCACATTAGAGGGATAACTAGTGAACATTAGAGGGATAGTAGTGAACATTAGAGGGATAGTAGTGAACATTAGAGGGATAGGTACTAGTGAACATTAGAGGGATAGCCTAGGTACTAGTGATCATTAAAGTGTGAATCCTTTCAGTCCACCAAAATGCACTAGCATTATGCAAAGCATGCTGGTGAAGTCAGTGGAGGTGTGAAGCATTCATTCTAAATGCTGTTGTTATTTTACCATACATCATGTGCCCCACTGACCTCCATCATGGTAACCAATTAAAGATGGAGTCAGTGATTGTGGAGAAACATTGTTGTTATTTGTTGATAACGTATATTACATTACATTAGTATGAGCCAGAGTTTTACCCTCCCTCTGTCCTGTGCACGAGCATGAGTGTTGGCCCCCTGTTGCTGATTGGCTAGAATAGTATTGTGGGACAGTGGGACTCACTTCGAGACACTTTGTTTCATTGACAGAGCCAGGGCTCTGTGCACAAACACAATTTCTTTTTTCAGCGCACACACAGGACGGACAGCTAGCAGAGCCAGGGCTAGCTGGTGAGGAGATATTCACTGAATTTGACAAAAAGTGTATTCTATTGGGTTAGAATCCCTGACTTACACCTATAAAGAAAGATGCTTTTTATTCTTAAGACTAGAATTTACACAATACTAAAACAAATTACATTTTCTGCTTCCAGTATAAAAACACTGGTGCATTTTAGGTGGACTAAATGCTAGATATATATCAGATTGGGTTAGGCTTCTTAAAATGTGCACTATCCCTTTAACTAATGTTAGCTATGTCAGTTTGGCTAAAGTTAACGTTTCCTAGATAACGTTGCTGAGAGAGACAGCGTGGTATATTGACTATGGTTATGATCATGCATTTTCAATAACACAACAACTGTGACAACTGATAAAGCTAGATACTAACATCAACATTAACTGTTGTTGACGTTAATCGTCTGACATTACGTTAGCTGGCTAGGATAGCATAACGTCGTTATACCATATTCTTAAAGCGACTATATCCTGTTCAATATCGAAAGATATGAAACCCCGCACACACTGAAACACAAATATATTATTGCTTACATCTTAGTATAAATTACGTTGTAGGTAAACAAACCTTGCTCTAGTTATCTGCTGCTGGTTGACACTGCTAATCACACGCAGACTTCCTGTTCCCGTGGTCACGTGACAATCGGAAAGCCAATAACAGCGTATGCTCTGTTTAGTGCCAGTTGGCAACTTGGCATAATTATGGGAGATGCATGGATTCAAGATTCAAGAGGTTTATTCATCACATACATATAGTGAAATGAAGGTGGCCATGTCTGCTTCGATTGTGCAAAAAATACAAATAATAATAGAATAAAATAATAATAAAATAAACATGATAAAAGTACTAAGATAAAATACAATACAATGCTAAGCTTAGGTAATGAGTCCTATGTACACTACTATACAATATACAGTTTTTAAAGTGACCCTTTCTTATGTGTTTAAAGTTACTTGTGGTGTGTTTGTGTGAGAGAGTGCAGAACGTGTGTGTGTGTGTGTGTGTGTGTGTGTGTGTGTGTGTGTGTGTGTGTGTTCATGTGTGCTTGTGTGTGGAGAGATCAGATGGCCAATGATTTGCGGCTGAAGCTCAAAGCCTACGCTCAGCGCACCGAGCAATCGGTGGAATCCGCTTCGCCGGGAGAGTCCGGGACCGTAGAGCCATTCCCGGGCCAAGGGGAAGACCTGTGCGTCTTCCCTGGTGTGTCACCGTCTATTCAGACGGACAACCCCGAATTTTACCCCCCGTTTGGTGCGTCAGGGCTAATCGCCCCGGCCCCTCGGGATGTATACTTGGAGGTCAGGCAGCAGTCGAGGCTGTTGCTCGTCTTCCCCAGTATTATGGCGGCTGCGGCCGCAGCCAATGGTGTCCCACTCCCTGTGCCCCCGCCGATGCCTGTCCCCGATGGCATGGTGGGGGATTTTTTTCAGACAAGACCCGTGCTGCTCACCTCGGTCCTTTGCCCAGAAATGATGTGGCATCCCGACCAGAAGCCGATGCCGAGAGGTAAATCGGCTCGGAAGGTGGCAGAGTGGGCTGATAAAGCCTACACCGCCGCCGCACAGAACCTGGCAGCGGCAACTAACTAGCCGCGTTCATGTCAAATGTGGCGACGGGCAGAGTGGTCTTGGGTCCCGATGACACCGAGACTCTCGCCCAGGCGTCCGGGGCTATCCTGCAACTGACACAGCTGCAGACTATAGCCTCTGGGAAAGTGACAGCGCTTACAATAATGATGCACAGACATCTGTGGCTGGAGCAGTCGTCCCTGGAAGAGGTGAGGAATATTCCTCTCCTCATGGCCCATCATGACTGTTCGGTTCATCCATTGAGGAGGTGTCGGCGGCCTGTAAGGCAATGGAGGAGCACAACTCCAAGCGCCGCAAGACCCAGGCTTCCCGCGACGTTCCACGCCCCGCAGCCAGAGGAAAGAGCACTGTCTCGTCAGCGGCTGCTGCGAGACCCTCGATCGGCGGCGCTAAGACCCCTGCCCCCCAGGGCACCCAAGGGCGCAAAGGAAGACGAGATGATGTGCTGTAGAGGCCGGGGTAACACCTGCGTCCTCCATGTCTGTACAAATGTATTTTTTTCTGAAAAATAAGACGAGCAGTCATTTCACCTCTTAATGTGCGCCCGAAATACCGACAGACCCCGGCAGGTGTGTGTCTATGCAAACATGATGTGCGCGGATCTTCTCAGAGAGTAGATCAGCGCCTTCATTCCACTGTGTCTGCTCATCGTTCATCCTCTAGTATTTCATACGATAGGGGCTCTGTTCTTCCTTTGGCACTGATGGGCCACGCTACTAACTCTCGTAGTAAGCAGTCCGATAAATCATCTCTCATGTCAGCGGGCCATACCCAGGTCCTTACGGGGTGTGGGGCTAGGACCCTCCCTGCTTTTGTGGTCGTGAGGGGACCTCAAGGGGTACATTTATCGGGGCTCCGCGTTTGCCAGTTCAGCTCCAACTCCATAGTGAAGTTCGCAGACGACACAGTGGTGGTGGGGCTGATCTCGGACAACGACGAGAAGGCCTACCGGGAGGAGGTTGAGGTACTGGAACGCTGGTGCCAGGACAACAGCCTGCTCCTGAACATTGGTAAAACCAAGGAGCTGATCATGGATTATAGGAGAGGACAGCAGGAGACACACACACCACTGATGATTAACGGGGCTACCGTGGACAGGGTGAGCAGCTTTAAGTACCTGGGGGTCCACATCTCAGAGGATCTGACATGGTCAACACACATAGATACAGTAGTAAAGAAGGCGAAACAGCGCCTCTACCACCTGAGACAGTTAAGGAAGTTCAGAGTATCGGGGAAGATACTCCAGTCCTTCTACTCAGGAGCTGTAGAGAGCATCTTGACCGGAAACATCACTGCCTGGTATGGAAACAGCACGGCACAGGACAAGAAGGCCCTACAGAGAGTGGTGCGCTCAGCCGAGCGTACCACGGGTATTGCACTACCTCCCCTGCAGGTTCTATACAACAAGAGGTGCAAATCCAGAGCCTGCAGAATAATGAAAGACCCCCACCACCCCAATAACAGCCTGTTTCAGCTGCTGAGGTCAGGCAGATGCCTGCGAACCCCAGCTACTAGGACAGAGAGGCTTAGGCTTAGCTTCTTCCCCCAGGCCATCAGAGTCCTGAACAATGAACATTGAGTACCACAGAACACTGAACTATCCACACATAAGCACACATGAGCACACACACGACATGCACGCTGTGCACGCTCACACACTAGCAGCCACTTTAACACTTTAACATGAGCGGGCACACACTCATGCCGCACACACCCACACTTATTGCCAAAAGGAAAGGCCACTTAGCTACCTAGCATGTCCTATATGCTCTGTAAATAACTATGTACAGATACCGAGATGTCACACCATGTTACCTGTTACCTGTTATTGCACAATTTCTTTGTATTGGATTCTATTATATGTTGTACCCACTGTATTGCACATCGTTGCGGGCAAGACCACCCGCATTTCATTGTATACTCGTATGCCGTGACAAATAAAACTCTTGACTTGACTTGCCCCCATTAGTCAAATAGGCGAAGCAAGACGCGAAGCCAGTATGAAATATAACAAAGGTTATCCTATAACCCTATAGTGATTACTGGCAAAGCATCTTGCTTTTTCGGCCCTGAGGACCCCTGGCTGTGAACCCCTCACGTGAAATTCAGACTCGGAAGGGTGAGCATGGCCACTTCACCGGGTTATATACTAACGAAAGTGGGCGTGGCTACTGGTTATGTGTAGATGACGTAAGGTGCATGAAAAAGGTTTTTCTGCATAGTACAATAGGCGAAGCAAGACCCTTTGTCAGTAATCATATAACTAGGGTTATAGGATAACCTTTGTTTTGTCGGTCGCATGCGCAAGTAGTGCTGTGGGTCTGGACGGTTTTGTGCTTGCTTTGGTCACATGTCACTTCCACTGCCACACAGACAGCTCACACATGATTCAAGGTTCTGGGAATTCCTCAGTGTTGCACTCTTGTATTATTGACAAGAACATGATTATTGCATCACAAAACATTTTCAATGATTAGCACAGTGACATTATTTCCAAACTTTGATTATTTCTGTGCATTACATGATGACAATTTCACTAGAAACAGTGGGCCTGCGGTATACCCACAAACCAAGACAAATATTACTGGAATGTATTATAGAATTTGTGAAATTCTGTAGTTTGCATGACAAAGTCTACAGAAAGACCCCGAACGTCCATTGCACACACAGGTGACAATTTCCCACATTGCCTCGTGGGTCATATCAGGTGTTTAAACACAAGCATATCTACTGTATGTGTACAGTTCTTGCACAACTCCACTTAATGTTACTCATGTGTTTGTAGCTACTTAAGACAAGTCAACCAAGGTAATCGACATTCATTTCCTGAACTGAGGACGCCGAGAGCTCAGTGTGAGTGTAGGCAACAAGATGTCAAGGCATTGGAGATGGGCTCTGGCCCTACTTGGGTTCCTGGTCAGCGTTTGCACAGAAGGTATTTTGTTTGTCTTAATATTAAACATATTGTGCAAATACTGTAAGAAGTACTGTCCCAAGAGCAATTTGGATAGAAAAACACATTCAGCTAAATTCTTACGTTTTAATAATACTTTTATTTATTATAATTTATTTTTTATTATGATAGTCTGTGTTTACCTTTATGTTTTCCTTTTTATAGTTTGAATGTGGTATCAGGTCAAACTCCTGCACTATAGTACATGTATTTGGTGAAAAAAGTGGCTTCTTGTCAACTTATTCTTTTCTCAACTTCTTTTCTTGGCAGAAATTGATTGATTGATTGAAAACTTTATTAACAGATTGCAGAATGGGTACAATACAGTACAGCTCAATACAAACAACTGCTAAGAGGATGAAGACCAGAAAAATACTTTTGTCTTGTTTACATAAGGGTCCTCCATTTTCAATTCATCAAGACATTTATGACATACAAGACATACAAATATACGGTACTGTGTAAGTAAGAGAGAACATCATAAAAAAAAATAGAAGTCCGAAGGGGAAGAAACTGTACATTAGAGGTAATTGGGTGGGGTGTGGGGGACGGGATTTTGACATTTACCGGGGCCAGTTTCTAATTGCAGTATTTTGAAAGAGGATAGGGATTCACATTCCTTTACGGCTGTGGGTAGAGCGTTCCACATTATTGTGGCATAATTGCGAAACGTGTTTAGTCCCTTGATTGAGCCCAATCTGGGTTGAACATGATTTGTGGAACTCCCTCTGGTGTTGTGGTCATGGACTTCACTGCACTTCACTTCACTGAAACACTTTAATAATTTCATAATTACATAATTAATTAGTTAATAATCTCTTAATTACTGTACTGGATAGCATCAAGTGATCCCAGAAACCAACTTAACAAGAATGAAAAGTATTCCTTCATCTGCTTGTCCCATCCAGCCTCGTCTTCCTGGCATATGAATGACTTCATCAAGGCAGTGGAGCAGGTGGAGAATGGGGCCCCTGGCCTGGAGCCGCTAGCTGTGCTGAGGGGCCTGCGCCGGGCAGCCGGCCTGAACGACCAGTTCATTCAGCATTTCCTTGGCGACGCCGCCGCCTCGGATGGGCCTCCGATGGACGCCGGTCTCTCCCGTTACGTCGTCCGCGCCGTGCGTCACAGGGTGAGCGGGGACGACAGAGAGGAAGGGGTGGTTCTGACTCCAGACGGCACCACCGTCGCCCTCGGACCGCTCCTCCTGGGCATCGAGGCCGCTTTCCTCGCCAAACCCGGGAGCCGCCGCGTTCGGGGTCTCCACCAGCTCGCTCTCGCCAAAGACCTGGGCCTTTCCCTCCGGCTCGCCCGCACGTCCCCCCTCTCCCGACACCTGGGCCCCGACGGCTGCTGGGACAGCGTCACCTCCCCTAAGGTCTTCACCCTGTCCGGCAAGCCCTCTTTGGTGACAACCGCCTTGGTCAACGGAGGCATGGATGGTGTCATTCTAGGGATGGAGGTCTCCTCCCGGTCCACACGTCCGGTCACGTTAAGCGGCCTGCTGAGAGGCTACTACAGCCCCCGTCTGGAGAGGGAGGGGCCGGAGGCGGCCGCGCGTCTCATCAGCCCACGCCGTCGGGAGAACTTCAGAGAGACGGTCGGGCCTCCTCTCCTGGTCAGGCAGGCGGTGAAGTCCGTCATCCTCCGCCGGAGACTGAACGGGCGCTCAGAGATGGACGTGAAAGGAAAGAAGGAGTTGAGAGCTGCAGTGACCGTGGGAATGGAAGAGTTTGTCCACATGTACATGGGTGAGTAGTAGCTGACCACGGGCACTTAGTATTTATATGCAGTGTATAGTATGGGAGAGTCAGGGAAGTGGAAAGAAATTATATACAGTATAACTGAATGAACAAACTGCTCTGAGGATTAGACCTATCTCAAACCCTGCCCCTTTTCTTGATCCTCCAATCACAGCTGTCGCTTACCTCGGACAAACTTTGTTTGTACGAGGAAGTCCGAGGTAAGCGACAGCTGTGATTGGAGGATCAAGAAAAGAGGGCAGGGTTTGAGATACCTGACTACACAGCTATCTGAAAAGTTAGTTTCACTGTTGTTGTTGCCAGGGACCACAATCTTTGTTTACAAGCATATTCTAGGCTTACGTTTTGGTTCACAGTGCCTAAAATATTTTTGTTTTGATTTAAGGTGACATAAGATGGAGGAACAATCCTAGGAATGACATGTCTTGTAAAAATATGTTTTGTAAACTAACTGGACGCTCTGCGTATGTAAAGAAATCCCCCTTCCCTGAAACATTATGCATTATGCATAACATACCTTTTCTACTTGGAGTAAGAAATGGGTGAGACGTCAAGACAATTCAGATAGTGTCAGGTTGGTCCCAGGACAGTATGCTTTACCATTAGTATATTTCATACTAAATTTGACTTTCAATTTAATGTCCCATATGGCAAACCCTACATATCTGATTTACAAATGAATGATCAGAAACTACAATGTCAGACACAGATTAAATGATTAAACAGCCGTTGACTAAAAACACACCTCTTCAAACTATGTCTTTTTACTATTATGTACCCTAGTACTATGCTACTATTCTTATACTACTACTGTATCTATCTAGCTAATATGGCTATACTACTATGCACTCAGAGAGTGTAACACTCAAGCTTGTTACTATTTGACGAACAATGCCACTGACCATTAGCTGCCAGAGATGTACCCCTCCTGGTTGTTCACATCCCTCATACACGCCTTCATCTCCTCCCGCCTGGACTATTGCAACTCCCTCCTCACTGGCATCACCTCCCGCTCCCTCCATAAACTGCAGATGGTCCAGAACTCAGCCGCCCGCCTCCTCACTAACACCCGGTCCCGTGAACACATCACTCCTGTCCTCCACTGGCTCCCGATCAAGGAACGCATCAACTTCAAAACACTACTCCTCACCTTCAAAGCCCTCCATAGCCTGCCCCCCCCCCCCCCCCCTACCTGACTGACCTCCTTCTTCCTTACCGCCCCACCCGTTCCCTCCGGTCCTCTTCCACTCTTTCCCTCACTGTCCCGTCATCCAAACTTAAAAGTTTTGGTGACCAGGGGTTTCTCACGAGCTGCACCCAGACTGTGGAACACCCTCCTCAGACTGTCCGAGACTCTCCCTCACTCTCCACCTTTAAATCCTGACTCAAAACCTACCTGTTCTCCCAAGCATACAACCTTCCCTACCCATAACCACCCTCCTCCAACCTACCACCTCCCCTTCCCTACTTTCTCTCCCTCTCCTGCCCCCCCCCCCCCCCCTCTGTTTCCTTACTTCCCTGACTGTTCCCCTACTGGACTCTGTATCTGTTACTTGTTACCCGTGGTTGTATGTCCTTTGTCTTCATACTGTTGCTTATTCCCTGTGGTTCTTTGTTTCTCTGTTCATTTGTTTTGCTCATTGTCAGCGTCTTTGGGTTCCTGAAAAGCGCTTTATAAATAAAATGTATTATTATTATTATTACAATCTGTAAGTCGCTTTGGATAAAAGAGTCAGATAAATGACTAAATTGTAATTGTAATTATTTTGGGGTCAGGGCGGGAGGGGGGTCAGAGACAGACAGACAGAAGCCCAATAATGACAGAGTTAGAGAGGGAGAGGGTGGCAAGACACTGTGAGGGACTGTGATGAGTGAGGGAGAGAGAGCGAGAGAGGGAGGGAGAAAGGGAAGGAAAGAAGAAGGGGGGGGAGGAAGGAAGGAAGCAAGCCTTACCGGCTCTGAGTGACATGTGTATTTCATGAGCCAGATGTAATTGGATTGCATGGCAGTAATCAGGCTGATGCTGTGGCTGGTAACATGCATCATCATCAATCTCTCTCTCTCTCTTATATTCCAGAGTGTCCGGCCACCATCCCACGGTGTATGTGGGGTGGGGAGCCGTACCGGGGTACTCCCACCCTCCTGGCCCTCCCGCTCTCCTTCATGTATATCCATCACACGGCCACTCCGAGCCGGCCGTGCTTGACCTTCAAACAGTGCTCAGCGGACATGAGGTCCATGCAGCGCTTCCACCAGGAAGACAGAGGCTGGGATGACATAGGATACAGGTACAGAGAGAAGAGTGACTGTAGTGGCGTTCAGTAGTTTAGTGCCAAGTGTTGTTCTCTCTTTCTGCTGAGATGTGTACAGTTCATAGGGGTGTAACGATCTCAATATAGAATTGAATATTCCAAAAAAAAAATTAAAATCATTTAAAAATGACATTCAATACTGTAACTGAGGGGTACAATTCCCTGACTGTATTAATAAGTATGGTATCATTAAACCACTACTGTCTTATGTACATTACTACTGGCCATACAGTACACAGGTATCTTATGATGAACACTTCCCACAATGACTCGGTTCCACACAAAACTGGGTTTAAGTATTTATTAGCAGCAATGATAGTACATAATATACTTTACTTTGGATGCGCTTATAAGGCAAAGGAATGTGCGTAGGCAAATCAATAACGTATGTCCATTCTCATATTACGCAGGAGATAATAATACAACCTGAATCTTAGGAATTATATCTATGGTACTCTGGTAAGATAGCGGGAGATACTGGTAGGGTCCCTCCGGTCGTAAGCCAGCAAGGGGAGAGGATTTGTCGGTAGTAGAGTCTGGGTCAACGATGATAAAGAGACTCCAAGTACAGGAGACGGTGCAATAATCTCTTGATCCGCAGACGAATACAGCTGTTCTCCGTAGCATGCAGCTCCGCATGGAAGAAAGCTAGCCGGCCTCAGGCTTCTGAGAGGCGGGCTCGACGTGGCTCCTCACAGGGTAAATCCCACACAATTGTGGGTGTAGGCGATTCTCCGCTCCATCAATTACAGGACCAAAAGCAAATATAATCCAGCCGAAAAGGGCTATGCAGTCGTCGGTAGGTTATCCAGTGTACATGATCCACACGGTCCTCGTCTAGGGCTCCTCGGGTGAAAGCGCCAGGGTAAGCAGCCCAGCCTGGATAAGCACACTAGCTGGTACGAGGAAACGTTGGTGATGCTGGTCACTGTAGAACGGTAGCCGCACGATACACTATACATAAATAGACTATTACTGAATTAATAGAATAGGTCGAACTCGACGGTACAGCGTTAAACTCTGATACTTCAGTTATTAATTCGCACGCGGTCTCAATGCTCTATTTGGGGCCAAACAGGCCATACTTCACCGCACGTTGTATCGTGGGTGAGGCTTCAACTTATTGGATAACTCTACTTCTGTATTCACCTGTGCCGTATTTATACGTTAGGTGAACAAACTAGTACCAGCTTTATTCCTGTCTCATATCCTTGCGCAGAACCGTTCATGTCCAGGCAAGTCTTTGGCGGTGACTTTGAACCAGACCTTGGAGGTATGGCAATGGCGCCCAAGGGACCGCTGTCCAATAGGAGAACGAAATATTATGGTCTGTACTAGGCTAAAGGGATATTCTGTGTATATGTACAAGGAATACACAAGGGATATCAAACGATATACAAATATTATGCAATATATATCAATCAATAAATATATATATTCGGTTTAATCTGATCCTTCGTAACAAATACGGTGTATCGAAATGTAAAACTATCATCCACCTTCTCTTCCCTAGGTATTACATTTGTCATCTGTCTGTGGTCTAAAAAAAACCACAGTGTTCTCAACCTGGTGGTCGGGACCCCCAAGAGGGTCACAAGATGATTTGGGGAGGGTTGGGAAAAGATATACAAATACATAATCATGCTAATCTTTGGTAGAGATGTTTTTTTCTTGTAAAATAATGAATATTCTGAATAGTCTAAAGCCCACCGCCAAGCCTTAATCAAGCGAAATATCCTCAAAAGATTAGTGTTTTTAATGCATAAATAATGGTGTTGAGATATGTGTTGCCTGTCAGACTGATCATATAGTCGTCTTACTGTCAGACTGATACTATGGTTGTCTTGCTGTCAGACTGATAATATAGTTGTCTTGCTGTCAGACTGATAATATAGTTGTCTTACTGTCAGACTGATAATATAGTTGTCTTGCTGTCAGACTGATAATATGGTTGTCTTACTGTCAGACTGATAATATAGTTGTCTTGCTGTCAGACTGATAATATAGTTGTCTTGCTGTCAGACTGATACTATGGTTGTCTTGCTGTCAGACTGATAATATAATTGTCTTGCTGTCAGACTGATAATATGGTTGTCTCACTGTCAGACTGATAATATGGTTGTCTCACTGTCAGACTGATAATATGGTTGTCTTGCTGTCAGACTGATAATATGGTTGTCTTACTGTCAGACTGATAATATGGTTGTCTTACTGTCAGACTGATAATATGGTTGTCTCACTGTCAGACTGATAATATGGTTGTCTTGCTGTCAGACTGATAATATGGTTGTCTTACTGTCAGACTGATAATATGGTTGTCTTACTGTCAGACTGATAATATGGTTGTCTCACTGTCAGACTGATAATATGGTTGTCTTACTGTCAGACTGATAATATGGTTGTCTTACTGTCAGACTGATAATATGGTTGTCTTACTGTCAGACTGATAATATGGTTGTCTCACTGTCAGACTGATAATATGGTTGTCTTACTGTCAGACTGATAATATGGTTGTCTTACTGTCAGACTGATAATATGGTTGTCTCACTGTCAGACTGATAATATGGTTGTCTCACTGTCAGACTGATAATATGGTTGTCTTACTGTCAGACTGATAATATGGTTGTCTCACTGTCAGACTGATAATATGGTTGTCTCACTGTCAGACTGATAATATGGTTGTCTCACTGTCAGACTGATAATATGGTTGTCTTACTGTCAGACTGATAATATGGTTGTCTCACTGTCAGACTGATAATATAGTTGTCTCACTGTCAGACTGATAATATGGTTGTCTCACTGTCAGACTGATAATATGGTTGTCTTACTGTCAGACTGATAATATGGTTGTCTCACTGTCAGACTGATAATATGGTTGTCTCACTGTCAGACTGATATGGTTGTCTCACTGTCAGACTGATAATATGGTTGTCTCACTGTCAGACTGATAATATGGTTGTCTCACTGTCAGACTGATAATATGGTTGTCTCACTGTCAGACTGATAATATGGTTGTCTCACTGTCAGACTGATAATATGGTTGTCTCACTGTCAGACTGATAATATGGTTGTCTCACTGTCAGACTGATAATATGGTTGTCTCACTGTCAGACTGATAATATGGTTGTCTCACTGTCAGACCATATGATCAGTCTGACAGGCAGCACACGTCACAACACCAGTGATGCTTCTGAAGAAGGCGGTAGATTTCACTGTCAAAACTTCAAGGTGAAGACCATCCTACTATTCGACACAAATTAATGTTTTATAATAATCTTAGTTAAAACTAGATTAACCTTTTCCAGAAAGATGAACTGCATGTTGTAAACCTGTTGAGTTACTCATAAGTAGCTACTTCAGTAAATTATTTATTGCATTATACTACAAAAATTGGTTTTGGTCATCCACTGGTTTGTATCCACTGGTCCTCCAAGCCTCCTTTTGCCAACTCTGTTGTATCTCCGCTATTATCAAGGACATCTTTGTACCCTAAAAAGATACTTAGTCCTTCCTGTCTCCTCAAAGCTTTGTGGCCGGCTCCGACGGCTATATCTACGAGGGCCGTGGGTGGCTTTGGCAAGGAGCCCACACTCTGGGCCACAACTCTATAGGCTACGGCGTCTCCTTCATCGGAAACTACGCCACCGGGCTGCCGTCCCAGCAGGCCGTGGAGCTGGTGAGAGACCGCCTGGCGTCGTGTGCCGTGGGAGGCGGGCGGCTGGCGGCCAACTTCACCCTCCAGGGCCACAGACAGGTGGTGGTCAACACGTCCTGCCCCGGGGACGCCCTGTACGACGAGATCAGAGGCTGGGAGCACTTTGGGGTGAGAGGGAGTGCTGTAGGTGTCAGTAGGGCTGTCCCCTCAATTAATAGGGTTGTTAGGGTCTTAGTCGACCAGGACATAATCTGATGATTATAAATCCCAGGTTTTGGGATGGTCCCTTTTTATTCATGTTTATTTGTTTATTAAAAGGATTAGCTGGACACCTTGAAAGCAAGTGGACTTGGACACACATAGACAAGCATACATACATATTACTACATAAGACTACAAATACATGCGGACACACACACACTTATAAACACAATATTAATTATGCACATACAATATTGCCATGAATCAAGGAACACACACACATCCGCAAAATAACTGTAATGTCATGTAATTATTATTGTATGATCATGTAAAGAATGTCACTATTTTAATTATGTGCTCATTTGAACTAATGTACTTTTGGTAATGATGATGTAATGACCACTTTTAAGTAGAAAAGACTAACCAGGGACAGGGGTCGCAAATTAGCCTTGGCTAGAAATCCTACATGCAATGCATCTTGTTATTGTAACCTGCTACAATGTTTACTTTTGCATAGTCCCTGACAAATACAAGTATCAAAGTATCAGTTGAGAGGTTAAGTCCACAATTGACTAGGGGTGCGCACCGCAAATCGGTCCGATACCAGGCAAAAATAGAATATCAGTATCAGAGAATTTCCCCCGATTCTAAAATCCGACACCAAGAAAAACATGCCAGAAATCAAAACTCTAAATTATATCTCAATATTTTTTGTCCAATGACCCCAAAATGTAGGTCAAAAGTCTATACTGTTCATTGAAAGTAATGGATCGGATGGATCACTACTCTGTATCGGCCATTGTATCGGTATTGTAAGTCGGTCCCTACAATTTACTGCAGATGAAAGATTGTATATCATTCTCTCTTTCTGTCTCCCAACAGGAGGTGAAATAATGACGAATGTGCTCATTTGGAAGAAAAGACCCTTGGCTAAACCGACGTTTACCTGAATAAACATTTGTATTGGTTGAGTGTGATATTCCTTTTGAACTCTATGATTTCATTTAAATGAATGTGATTTAATTTCACAAAATGTGAGGGTTTCCTGAATACTAAACAGTTCTGGTTTAAGCCACTAGAGGGCACCATAAGACCAGACAATGCATTGACAAGTAACGGGTCAGAGGTGATTCATGATTGATCTCCTGTGAATACAACTATTTTGTTACAGAAAATACACTTTAGACAAGTTCACATGTCTTCATAATATTATAGGCTAATTGGATATACAACTCAATAATGCTATTTTAATTCTGTTTGTTATCATCATTGAAGCTAATTAATGTGTAATAAATACTGAATGTAATCAACTAAAATAAAAACGTGACTCTCAATTCAGATGCCATCATGTATGCTCAATATATATGATTCGTCTCTTTATCATGCAAACGTGCCTTATCGGTCTTTCCCGTCATACAAACAGTGTTTAATTGCCAATCGATCGTAATCGCAGGTGAAAAACAGACCTGTCGTTACGTTTCAACTGTATATCATCCAAAAACAAGTCAACAGCAGAAAGAGCCCGAACTTCAAGTGTAACTGGGTCGGAGTGGAGCAGCGGAGCTCCCTCCCCACCGACGTTACGCACGCAGCCGTGGCGCTGTGCCTCCCAGTCCAAATAACATGGAGTCGTGTGTCTGGCATCTTCCAGGGATCCATGCTCAACAACAAACCTGAGCGCCGAGAGGAGAGCAAGTTATTACGCGAGGAAAACACTCAAGCCTCCCGATGCGTGCGTCGTCGGACATAACGCTTCAGCTTCGTCCTCGAAGCAGGATGACGAGCGGTGCATAAAACAACAAGCCTTTTCTTACAGCGACTCGCAAGCCAGGCCGTTTTCTGTGAGTATTTGCACATAAAAAAAAGAGCCCCGTCTCTATTATGGGGCGTTTTATGTTTTTGGAGGCATTGTATACATTGCTACATTGTTGTTACCATGGTCAGCTGACAGCGATCGGATCGATATCAGCCACGTCCTCTGAATAGCAGTGATAGCACTCTCTAACCTCTTTGCTCGGGACACTGCGATGTACTCGCGCATTTTCCTGCTTTTTCGAGGAGTAGCGAGAGAGAGAGAGAGCGAGAGAGAGAGAGAGGACATGGGCCTGTATATAAAGGCCACTTATTTATGTAACCATTCGGACGAGCCGTTTTTATTACGACTTATAACACTAGACATCTTCATCTATAACAGTCAGACACTTGATAAACCAGAGAGAGCAGAGGCGTTCAGGGGAAATGACACACTGAGATTATTCAGATTTTGGGTTTGAGTGTAAATTGTGTTTTTTTGATAATAGTGTCAGGCTGTTATTGCTCTCTGGACATAATACCTCCTCATGTGATCATAATAAAGTGATTTGAAACTTTTAAACTCGTACGTGTTTTCTTTGTCTAGAGCATGGGAAGAGGACACAGCACAATGTAGACCGTACTGTCAGCCAGTGGGACTCCATACGGAGCTCTGGGGGACCATGGAGCAGCCAGAGGGGGACCCCATCGCCCCAGGGACCAGCCATGGGCCCCCGCCTTCCTCCTCAGCGCAGGACTCCACCACACCCACCTTCCTCAATCGCACCTTACAGGTACAACCAAAGCAGAGGCCGTGATGGGACGGTTCATCTAAAGTGGGTCCACTGTTAGGCTGTATGGTACCTGAATATACTGTAGCAGCAGTTGTGATCACTGAGGCAACTATACTCATCCTAATCTGAATCACATTATGTCATTTTGAACGTGCATGCTCTCGTTCATTCCATTCCACAATACATTTTCTTCACCTTCATCATCATCATCATCATCATCATTCGTTTCATTATCATCAGGCAACAAGATTTCAAAAACTGTTACCTTTTCATCACCAGACTTCTCCAAACATGAGAGAAGAGCTTCTGCCTAGCAGGAGCCCATGGCCAAGGATTGGAGACGGGGGCTTTGAGAAAATTGGAAGCCCCCTGCCCAGAGAAGGTCCAGAGAGCAGCCCCCTGCCCAGGGCAGACCCAGAGAGCAGCCCCCTGCCCAGGGAAGGTCCAGAGAGGAGCCCCCTGCCCAGGGAATGTCCAGAGAGGAGCCCCCTGCCCAGGGAAGGTCCAGAGAGCAGCCCCCTGCCCAGGGAAGGTCCAGAGAGGAGCCCCCTGCCCAGGGCAGACCCAGAGAGGAGCCCCCTGCCCAGGGAAGGTCCAGAGAGCAGCTCCCTGCCCAGGGAAGGTCCAGAGAGCAGCTCCCTGCCCAGGGAAGGTCCAGAGAGGAGCCCCCTGCCCAGGGAATGTCCAGAGAGCAGCCCCCTGCCCAGGGAAGGTCCAGAGAGGAGCCCCCTGCCCAGGGCAGACCCAGAGAGGAGCCCCCTGCCCAGGGAAGGTCCAGAGAGCAGCTCCCTGCCCAGGGAAGGTCCAGAGAGCAGCTCCCTGCCCAGGGAAGGTCCAGAGAGCAGCTCCCTGCCCAGGGAAGGTCCAGAGAGCAGCTCCCTGCCCAGGGAAGGTCCAGAGAGGAGCCCCCTGCCCAGAGCAGACCCAGAGAGCAGCTCCCTGCCCAGGGAAGGTCCAGAGAGCAGCCCCCTGCCCAGGGAATGTCCAGAGAGCAGCCCCCTGCCCAGGGCAAACCCAGAGAGGAGCCCCCTGCCCAGGGCAGACCCAGAGAGGAGCCCTGTGCACAGGGAAGGTCCAGAGAGGAGCCCCCTGCTCAGGGCAGACCCAGAGAGGAGCCCCCTGCTCAGGGAAGGCCCAGAGAGGAGCCCCCTGCCCAGGGCAGACCCAGAGAGGAGCCCCGTGCACAGGGAAGGCCTAGAGAGGAGCCCCATGCCCAGGGCAGACCCAGAGAGGAGCCCCCTGCCCAGGGCAGACCCAGAGAGGAGCCCCCTGCCCAGGGCAGACCCAGAGAGGAGCCCCCTGCCCAGGGCAGACCTAGAGAGGAGCCCACAGAGGAGGTTCAGGCCCTCAGCCTTCCCTTCCTCCCTGACCTGGGACTCTGACTCTGAGAAAGAGACACTAGATGGTAATATATTATACATTTTTAAATACCAAGGACAGACAACCTATTATAAATGGCTTAATACTAAGGAGAGACTACTTGTTTTAAATGGCTTAATAGAGACATATAAATTGATAATTGTCAGCAGGGGGTCATGAGAATCCTAATGGACTTGACAGAGGGTGGTTGCTAGATGGGATACAGTAGATTTCAGGAAATAATCTCTATTTTAGGTTAGGCAATCTCCAGTGAGGTTAAGTTTAGAGTTGTGGTAAGGGGTTCTGGCTTTACAGCAATGGACTAACGAGTGGCTATAACCTTCTGCACCATCCTGGAGACACCATCCTGAAAAAGGGGCGAGGATGACCATGAACTGTTGACACCAATAGACGAAGGTCTGCCCGCTGTAGCTCCCTTATTTTCAGTTAATTCAAGCAAGTGAAAGTGACGTTTGGAGCTAACACCCTTCTTTTGTTTTTAAGTCTGAAGTGGAGTGTTAGCTCGAAATGTAACAGAGTTACAGTGTGCAGACCGTCATCTGTTTTTCCATTACATTCCTCATATTGGTCCAGCGCCTGCCTAGAAGGTCTCTTCTATTGGTCCAGCGCCTGATGTAGTCTTCTATTGGTCCAGCACCTGATGTAGTCTTCTATTGGTCCAGCACCTGATGTAGTCTTCTATTGGTCCAGCACCTGATGTAGTCTTCTATTGGTCCAGCACCTGATGTAGTCTTCTATTGGTCCAGCACCTGATGTAGTCTTCTATTGGTCCAGCACCTGCCTAGAAGGTCTCTTCTATTGTTCCAGCGCCTGATGTAGTCTTCTATTGGTCCAGCACCTGATGTAGTCTTCTATTGGTCCATCACCTGATGTAGTCTTCTATTGGTCCAGCACCTGATGTAGTCTTCTATTGGTCCAGCACCTGATGTAGTCTTCTATTGGTCCATCACCTGATGTAGTCTTCTATTGGTCCAGCACCTGATGTAGTCTTCTATTGGTCCAGCGCCTGATGTAGTCTTCTATTGGTCCAGCGCCTGCCTAGAAGGTCTCTTCTATTGGTCCAGCGCCTGCCTAGAAGGTCTCTTCTATTGGTCCAGCACCTGCCTAGAAGGTCTCTTCTATTGGTCCAGCGCCTGATGTAGTCTTCTATTGGTCCAGCGCCTGCCTAGAAGGTCACTGGATGTGCACGATCACTGTATTTCCTGTTGACACTACCAACAATGCCCGCTCCCCAGGGGGATGAGACACATGTATCTTATCTTAGTCTTTCCCTTCTTGCTAACATTTGTTTTTGGGCCACTCAGCAGTGTCAGCACATACTGCAACGTTGCTCGTAATAATCACTGTCACCTTCAGAATGTTTTTAAATGCTTTTTAATGTTTTTAAATGCTACTCTGAATTCTTTGTAACATGGGTATTATGTAACTAGTAAGTACTTGTACTTGTGATTTTAACTGAAGTGACATTCCTATTGTTGTTGTTGTTGTTGTTGTTGTGTGTTTTGTGTTGTTGTGTGTCAGAGGAGGAGCTACAGCACTTTTCGAACCCTCACGGTCTGGCGGCTCACAGCCCAGGATCCCCCACCTCTGCGTTCAGGTGAGGGGGAGGAGGCAGGAGGGGACAGGGAGACAGGGAGGAGGCAGGAGGGGACAGGGAGAGGGGGAGGAGGCAGGAGGGGACAGGGAGACAGGGAGGAGGCAGGAGGGGACAGGGAGAGGGGGAGGAGGCAGGAGGGGACAGGGAGACGGGGAGGAGGCAGGAGGGGACAGGGAGACGGGGAGGAGGCAGGAGGGGACAGGGTGAGGGGGAGGAGGCAGGAGGGGACAGGGAGACGGGGAGGAGGCAGGAGGGGACAGGGAGAGGGGGAGGAGGCAGGAGGGGACAGGGAGAGGGGGAGGAGGCAGGAGGGGACAGGGAGAGGGGGAGGAGGCAGGAGGGGACAGGGAGACGGGGAGGAGGCAGGAGGGGACAGGGAGACGGGGAGGAGGCAGGAGGGGACAGGGAGACGGGGAGGAGGCAGGAGGGGACAGGGAGACGGGGAGGAGGCAGGAGGGGACAGGGAGACGGGGAGGAGGCAGGAGGGGACAGGGAGAGGGGGAGGAGGCAGGAGGGGACAGGGAGACGGGGAGGAGGCAGGAGGGGACAGGGAGACGGGGAGGAGGCAGGAGGGGACAGGGAGACGGGGAGGAAGCCAGTAGAGGTGCACTGATACATCGTACCAGTGTCAGGTATTAACAGGCCTGGGTTACTGACCGGGGCATACCTGGCAAACGCCCCGGGGTCCCTGGACCAGCGAAGGTCTCGAGAGCCCCTGGTTTGTGTGTAGATTAATTGCATCATCTCACTCATTTCTATTGGAACGTGTACCCATACAAGCAGGACTATAATTGAACATGGACCCAGCATTTAAACTATAGGGGCCCTGGGTTTGTCAGTTTTTCTTTATCAAAAGGCTCTAGAAATAAATATTGCAGAACGGTTTTTGACTCATCTTCTACCGGGAGGCCCATGCTATCGTTAGGTCTGTCCCCTGAGGCAAAGCAGGGCCCTTAGCACTCTCTTTCCCCAGGGCCCTCAAGTGGCATAATCCAGCCATGGGTGTTGTCCTGATGCCAGGCTAGGATACTTGTACTCTATTATCAATTAATGTCACAGATATGAACAACTGAGTACTAGATTGCTATGTATTGATAATGAGAGGCTTATCTGTCACTTGTATTAGAAAATAAAATATGATGTTGCATTTGGTTAGAATACATTTAAAAAACCTTTGTAAATAATATTCCATCACAATTTTCTCACCGTAATTAGCGAGAAAATGTACAGTAAAAGAGGCCTTTCATGGGATGTTTAGAATCAATTCAATGTCAATTCTTCTTTGTTTCCTTGTTGGAAGAAACAGCGATTGCTATGTGCAAAACAACAGTCTAGGGATGTCCGATATTATCGGCCGATATCGGCATTCAAATGTGATATTGGAAAATATCGGTATCGGTTTAATTTTTTATTTTTTTTTACATTTCTATAACCTTTATTTACCCAGGCAAGCAAGTAAGAACAAATTCTGATTTTATTTATTGTCAAAAGTATGCATAATGTTGTGTTAATTCCACAACAAGAGATATGTAATGTTAATTACCTGAAATTATTCAATTTTTTGGGGGGGAAACCCTGCATATATCGGAATCGTTGATATCGGTTGATATCAGTATCGGAAATTAAGAGTTGGACAATATCGGTATATCGGTATCGGTAAAAAAGCCAATATCGAGCATCCCATGGATTTTGTAAACAAGTCACAGTGGAACAGCAATATCATGCTTTCCCCACGTTTTACCTGCTCTACCACCTCGCTGAAATTAGGCACGCCATGTTGGAAGACAGAGAACACAAACAGCCCATGCAAGGCCTCTATTGTCATTTCCATCTTGTGACTAAAAATCTATTTATTTTTTATGTTGAACAGACTTGACAGTGAGGATGACCAAGCACCTGAAAAACCACAGCACTTACTTAATGAGAGTGACACCTCCAGCCCCACGGGGGGGCGGGGCCCAGACGACCGGAGCACAAAGAGGGAGGAGCCAAACACATCACAGCTCAGGCCAACGGAATGTAAGCACAACAGGCGCGGAGGAAGTCTGCCTTTACACTTAAAACACCCAACCTGTAATCCAAGCGTAAACTAAATGTGCAGCCCCGCCACAAAAAAAGTATATTTACTGTATTACATGACTGTAGAATGTTTGAAAGCACATGCCACGGTTCCATAAAGCTTAATTTCCATTTACAAAGCAATAGAAAGGCATATACAAATGTATACGAACATACCTCACATTTGTATGGTGAAAATAACATTGGAAATTTCTTTCTCCTTTTTAAAGTTTTGCTAATAATCATTATTTCTTCCGCTCACAGCAGCGGACGACAAAGTGCGGAATGTATCCGAGAGAGACGAGCTGTTTCTGTCCAAAGTGAAACCAAAGGAAGGACACCAAATACAGGAAGGAAGAAACAGCGACGCAAAGAAGAAAACACCGAAGGGAAAAGACGCCAAGCAGCAGTTCGTCGACAGAGACGTGTACAGCTTCCCCGGAGACTCCGACCCCGAGAGTCCCCCGCCAGCAGCGCCCTGGGCTCACTGCACCTTCGTCCAGCGGCGGAGGAAGAAGAGGGCGCTGCTCAGACCCTTCTCCGGCCTGGGCGCCTGGCAGCGGACTGCGGCCGAAGCGGGAAGACGAGCGGGAGCGGGTCCTCAGAGAACCAAGGCCCTGGCGGGCGGGAGCGGGGAAGGGGTCTACGACTTCCAGGAGGCGGAGGAGGAGCCGGGGGAGGAGGAGGAGGAGGAGGAGGAGGAGGAGGAGGAGACGGCGAGAGAACCCGTGGAGGTCGTCGAGGAGAAGAGCACCGGGGGAGGGGGGGCAGGAGAGAGAAGGGAACACGAGGAAGAAGATGCGGAGGCGGGAAAAGAGATTTTCACTTGTGTTGAATGTAGCATTTACTTCAAGAAGCAGATCCACCTGCAGGAGCACATCGCCGAGCACTGCCCCGGCGGGTCAGGGGGCGGAAGGAGGGAGCGCTCGGCCAAGGCGGCCCGTTTCCGGTGCGCAGAGTGCGGATGGAACCTGCCGAACCACCTGGCGCTGGCGGACCACGACAGGAGGCACCAGGAGTCCAGGGAGAAGATCCTGGGAGAGATTGAGAAGCTGAACGACGGCGGGAAGGCAGACGAGATCTGGAGAGAGGAAAGCAAGGCGGCAGAGTTGACATGTCCAGAGCCGGCTGTGGTGCAAGGCGCGTCTCTTGTCTCGGACCCAGGCGTAGCCGCGACGGTTTCGACTCTAGACCCAGATCCCGTCTCGGTCCAGGACCTGGACCCACTACCGGCCCCGGCGGTTCGAGCCCCGCCTCGGGCCAGAGCTGTGGCCGCCGGCCGGCGTCGCTTCTTCTGTACCAACTGTGACTTCAGCACGAGAACTTCCCAGGCGCTGGCGAACCACGCCAAGACTCACAACCGGACGAAGCCGCAGCGCTCCTCCCGGAGTGTCCGGGCGAAGCTCCCGCCTGCCCAGCCTGGCCCCCCGTCCACCTCCGTGGCCTGTGGTCATTGTGCCTTCTTGGCCCCCAATCAAACCATATTAAGGGAGCACCAGAACCTGGCTCACCCCGGCCAAGCCACCATTAGTGGGGTATGGCCCAAGGAGACGGGTCGCCGTTCGAGACCCAGCGCGGAGACTCCGCTTTCCAAAGGTTCAGACCGTCTCTCGGCGTCTGTATCCACCCCACCCAGTGGTCTGCCAGAGGGCCAGCTGGGGACCGCTGTGGTTGAGGACAGTGCCCAGGAACGGCAGACACCTAACAGCGCTGCGGCTAGCCCAAAGAGGGAGTTGGCCTTCAAGTCCATCGGGAGCAGGAGGGCCAACAGGAGAGGGAAGGATTGGACCAAGCCGACCCATCCTCCTTATCCCATAGTGGACGACAAAGAGGCTGAGGAGGCACAGGGCGAAGGCCGGAGTGCACAGCTCGACGCCGGGCCCAACCAAAAAGAGACCAGCACCCCTACGGTTTTAAAACCACACACTAGAGCGAGATCACTACTAGGTGAGAAGAAATGACAGGTTGCATATTTCGAACCCATTCAAACACAGTTTGAACTATCCAGTCGGTATCGAGTCAGTCTCGAGTTTAAAGTCAATTCCCATGTTGCAGTGAAGACGTGTGTCACAAGGAGAAAGCAAGACATGAAAAAATTCATGTCAAATCTAAAAAGATTCTATGTGCTAAAGTACTCGTCTTCAAAATATAACTCTTAGTTTAAAGGCGAATGAATTATTACACTGCAGCAAACAATCATTAATTTAAACACATTATTGGGTATGATCTGTATACCAAAAAGGGGGAATTGCTTTAAAAATGTTTTACAGGTCATGGCCCCTGGCTCTCCTATCCAAGTTATTTTCTTCTCTGTCAAGTCTCAAAATGTGAAAGGTGTAATTTGAGCTCAAGTCGTGTGACTTTAGTTCCCAGCTTTTACAAATGTAATAATTGAGTCTAGAATATTAGGATACTAGAATATGAATCCATAATTACAAGTTTTAGTTGACTGGCCACATCTCGGACAGAGTTGTGCACTATATACCATTAGGCACTATCTAGGAGCACTATTAGAGGTAGTAGCAGGGAGTGAGACAGTATCAGCAATGTTATTATTTGCCTGTTAAAGGAATAGTTCAGCCCTATTTCTTACTTTCCAATGACGTCGTCGATTGGTAGAGTCCTTCCTCACACTATACGCTACGGAGAGTTAACCAGAATACAATGCAAAGTCAATGGGGTCGAGCTCCTGTCTGTACAAGCTGACCGAAGCTCGCTGGACCGTACTTAACAGACCGGAGCTCGACCCCATTGACTTTGCATCGGTCGTCTGTCGCTAACCATCCAGAGCCGGCGTGAGGAACAGCATGGATTGTGCCGAGAAAGGAGTCTTACCGATCAACACTGGCATGGATTGGTAGGTAAGGAATAGGGCTAGGGTTCCAAAACTCTATGCCTTTAAAAACACGACACGTTGCCTTCTCCTCCAGGGCACTCTTCTTCCAAACAGCCGAGCTCCACGTCCTCTCGTCCCCCCGGAGACGGTGTGAGTCAGGAGGAGGGACAGGAGGCGGAGGGAGACGGAAAGGTCTCCTCCTTGAGGAGGAGCACGCGGGTCGTCGTCGCCGCCGCCGCCTCGGCCGAGAACGACGACGACAGCGGCGAGGAGGACGACGTGGACGACGCGGAGCAAGTGAGACGCTTCCTGTCGGAGGAGGGCTTCCTGGACGACGAGGAGGACGAGATCGACGAGGAGACGGGGGCCCCGAAGAGCGTGGACAGGAAGTGCCCGTACTGTCCCGAGCGCTTCCACAACGGCATCGGACTGGCCAATCACGTGAGGGGCCACCTGAACCGCGTGGGCGTCAGCTACAACGTGCGCCACTTCATCTCCCCGGAGGAGGTCAACGCCATCGAGAGGAAGTTCTCGTATCAGAAGAAGAAGAAGAAAGGTCAGCGGCATCGCGGGCATCGCGCACGGCCTGCGGTCGGCTGGAACACGGCGACGTTATGGGAAATGTGCCCACCGCCTTCTCCAGAGTCAGACGGGAAGAGGGACGCCAATCTCCTCTCTGTGCGTTCGGTAGAAAGCTACCCGGCTGCACGCTATAGCCTTAGCACAAATGAATGGAAGCGGATACGGACCAGCTAGCCCAGCTGTTGGCCTCTCCCAGAGTTTTAAGCTATAGGCTTAGTGGTCCGTATCTGCTCCAATTGAATTGTGCTAAACTAGGTTATAGCTTGCAGCCAGATAGCTTTCTACTGAACGCACCGGAGAGGAAACTGGTATCTATCTTCTCGTCTGACTCTGGAGAAGACGGTGAGCACATTTCCCATAATGTTGGCGTGTTCCTTTAAGATGTTGTCAGAATAGATTTTTATTATGCAACAATCATGGAGCAAAAAAAAAAAAAAGCCTTTGCTGTTGGTTTGAGTGGAATACAGTGAGCATTAAGTAGGATATGAAACTAATATTGCTGTGGTTCATCGTAAGCCTATAGCATAACAATAACCTGACCCCACCTGTAAGGTCACAATGTAAGGCCACGCTTCACCGAAAAACAATGGCAGTTCATAATGCACATAACCCATATATAACGCATATCCCAAAACTAAGCGGTTTTGCACACATTCATTTCGTTCGACAAGATATTGACAGTTAATGCGTTTGAATATCTCCTGCAGTGAGTCACTGGAGGACGCCACTAAACCCTCGCGTTGACAGCTCAGTGAAAAGATGTAATTGGAAAAGTAGCGATCCCTATATTGCAATTGTTTAATCTCCACCATGTCATTGAGCTGTAATTAACACAACGCCAGGATTCCCTGTCCTCTGATGACATCACTGGAGGACACATTCAAATCTCAATGAATGTGTGTTTAATAATAAACCAGCATTGTTTTTGGGGGCGAAGTGCCCTTTAACAACTTAAACTAAAGTTATTAGTATATATAGCATATAATTGACCCCCCCCCCCCCCCTGTTCTTCCCATAGTCGCGAACTTTGACCCTGACACGTTCAGCGTGATGCGCTGCGAGTTCTGCAGCGCCGGGTTCGACACGCGGGCCGGCCTGTCCAGCCACGCCCGGGCCCACCTGCGCGACTTCGGCATCACCAACTGGGAGGTGACCGTCTCGCCCATCCACATCCTGCGGGAGCTGTTCTCCAGCCGGCCCGACCTTGTCATCCCCACGGCGCCCCCGCGCAGCCCCGGCTCCCAGCCCGGGGAGGAGGAGGAGGAGGAGGAGGAGGAGGAGGAGGAGGAGGAGGAGGAGGAGGCGGAGGAGGAGGAGGCGGCGGCGGAGGAGGAGGAGGAGGAGGAGGAGGAGGAGGACGAGGAGAGGAGAGAGGGGAAGCCGGTGGTGGGGGGGAAGAAGGGTGAGAGGGCAGAGAGCGCCACCCGGTCTGGTCCGGTGACCTCACCTCCTCCATGGAAGACTGAACGCAGAGCGGACGAGCCAGACGGTGAGTTTCTGTTATTGATTAATACTGATCTAGTAGTAGTAGCACTACAGCTGATTTGTGTTGTTTTTAAAGAGTTTAAATGTTTTGGAGGGTGCTTGTTTGTTGTGTAGATAAGAAGGTGAGAAATAGTTATACTAAGTGGTTTGGTGATCTTGTAATTATGGAGCAAACACTTGCTACAGAGAACTGACTCTGGATATAAGGATGCATAATGGTGTTGAAGATGAGAGGTGATGAGTGGGGCACACACACCTATTCTGGTGGTCGTTTTGCGTGCAGTTGTCCTTACTTTGGCATAGTAGTGCGTTCAATTAATGCTTGGAGACTGTGACACTGCTGTCTGTATGTCTGTGTGTGGAGGAGTGCAGTGTTTGGAATCAGTGTGTGTGTGGCTGTTATGTGAGACTAGCCCCCTTGATGCCCATCATGGTTGATGTGGCACTCACTTTATCCCAACCTCCTCCTTCACTCGATTGGTCACGCCTTAGCTTAGCGGTGCATACGGGGGCAAAATGGCTGCTTCCACCTCCCCGCAGACCCAAACAATAGCGGAAAAAACTGTCTGGCTTCAGCTGCCGTGACTCCGATGCACTGCAGTCGCTGACCGGTGAGTTACCGCGAGATGCGGACTCTTGTGATCAAAGGGCACCGCGTTGCCCCGTTTGTTACACAGCGGCGACATTGTTGCGCTGCGCGTCAAGTCCGCATCTCCCGCCGTCTGTCACAGTGTCGCCATCAGACACAACGACAGCAAAAAAACTCTCAGATGCAGGACCATTTAAAAATTAATGTCGCGCACAGACAGGTAGCCTGTGACATGCATGTCAAAAGCTCATAAGCGGGTCATTGTCGTTGTTTTCCCAGGTTGTTAACGTTTCACACGCGCGCGGAGAAATGTATACAACAATATTATTACAGTTGATATTTTTCGGTTTGATTTATTTGTGCCCGTCTGCTGGAATGATGGTGACGTCCAATAATTTCAACGCTGCACGAGCTCTAAAATCACCTATAGTTCCCCCCAATCCTCGCCATTTTACTTTGCTTTGATTATTATTTTTTTTATATACTGGACGCGCTGTTCTTCTTTCATCAAGTGAATGCATGCGTGTTGTCATTGTTTTAACAACGTTATAGTGGAAATGACCACAGACTGGAATTGCTCACGTTTATACGCTTATTATTATAACTTATCCGGATCAAAGAAGTATATCGAAGTGACACTTTATGAATGGAAGTGTCAGGTTTCTTAAAAAAAAAAAAAAAAAAAAAACGCTGGCTATACTTTTGCTGCTGAATTGTGCTCAAGTAGCCTATTTTGCAACTTTGTTTTCGTTGCATATAATACGGATAATTCTTTGTTACCTTGGTTTATAAGTGGTGTTATAACGCTGCGCTCCGGTGTACAGTCGTCTCGAGATGAAGTGACAGCAGGCGCAGAGCCGCCCACCGCCAGACACACAAAAGCATTGTCTGTTGGCACGTCTCTTTTGATTTACCGATTTGTCGCAGAAAATGGCACTTTTGTCTCCGGAATGCAGCGCCGCAATAAGACTGCCATGTTTGTTTTATACATTAGAGCGGTCATATTTGGACTTTGGTCTCGTTTGCGCTTGGATTTATTTCATATGTATTTACTCTTGTTGTTGTTGTTATTAGTACTGGATAATTAGGTTACGGCTCACCTGATTGTAATGCAGATGGTTATTAGCCAAGGCTACACCTCATTTATCCTCCATGTTTTTTAATTCATGCCCAAGACAGTGAAGAACTATATATAGGAAAATAACATTTGAATAATAAGCAAAAGCGAAGACTTATTTTCCCCTCATAACCCACAAGTCAGTTATTGAGTGTAAGAGACTTCTAACAGGTACCATAAAATATTCCAGGGTGAATTAATATCCCATTACTTCTCCGTTTGGCTCGTCCTCTTATATACTTTTGAGGATTCTGTGTGTGTAACCTTTTTAGGCGGGGAGGAGGGCGAAGACGAGGAGGAGGAGGAGGAGCAGCAGCAGCGGATCCCGGCTCTGGACAGTTTAAGCTCCAGTCCGGGGAGAAAGGGTCCGTTGAGCTCGGAGACAGACAGAGACTCTCCCGGCGAGGACGCAGACACTAAAGGTGAGTGTGGTGGACGGGGGGCGAGACCCCAGAGACCACCAAGCTGATCCCGACAGGCCTGGACGTGGGGAATCGGCTTTAGCCCCCGCCGCCAATCCTAAATCTTTGACTGTTGAGTGTGAGACTGGCAAAGCGGACTCCGGATTAGCAGTTAAGGGGGGCAAGCGAGCCCCGCTCTGGAGAGGGGAGGGGGGGGGGTCCCTTGGGGGATTCGGTGGGGGGTAGACAGATGTATTGAGGTGTGATTAAAAAGAGCCCAACGGCACCTGATCTTGCTACTGCAAAGGGGATGATGATGTAGACACACGAAAGGTAAGTGGAAAGGCAAGACCCACTGGGAAATCTGTTGGCTCTGTTTGGCTTTAAGGAGACAGATGTGCTACGGTGAGGTACAAGGAAACCCACGCCTCCTGCAAACTGCTCCGTGTACCTGTATCACTGTACATATTAACAGTACAACTCTGCACACACATCTGATTAGCACTGCACTCAGTGGCACTCATTTATATATTGTATACCAATCACCTGTACATTGTATATACTATATATACTACTGTTATATTTGCATTCTGGTTGGATGCCAAACCTCTTTTCGCTGTACTGTACTTGTGTTGTATAATGACAATACATTTGAATCTCGTTGTTTTAAAGCATGTTGCTAACACGTGAACAATACACAGCTGGGCAACATTAGTGCTTTGGTCAGGTAAACATTAGTCAGTCAGGTAAACGTAATGCTGGTGATGGTCTGGCTTGATGCGAGAGTGAGACAAAGTGTGACATGCAAACTACTAGCAAGGGGGACAGAAGTATAGTGTCTGATCCTCGTTATATAATTGAACCCGTCAGATGACGAACTATGTAACTCTGTTTAGGACTTTTTCAGACAGTCCCAGTATCCCCTGGGCCCTCATTTATCAATGGTGCGTACGCACAGATATGTGCGTAACCCGTGCGTAAATCAAATCAAATCAAATTTATTTATAAAGCCCGACAACACACGTTAATGTCCCCATGGGCCGTACAAGTCTTCTTTAAACAAGTCAAGAAGAAAACATAACAATAAGTCAAGAACAGAACAAGAACACCATAAGGTCCAACAAATTTAAAATAAATGCAAATAAATGAAAGAATGCAAGCACTCCCAGACATACCCCACGCGAAGGTAAGGAAAAACTCACTAAAACCTAACAATAGGGAAAAATGCTCCACAGGCAGTGTGGAGGAGAGAAACCTTAGAAGGGCCATTCAAGGGGGGATCTCCCTTCTTAGATGTCGGTGATAGTAGTGTTGCAGACTAACAGTTGGTAAGCATGCACTCAAGTGTGTAGTGAAACACAGATGAGTGCATGCAATAGCAACTGAACATTTTGAAAGATTGAAGATAGAGCTGATAGCGAATCTATTTGAGGCACAGGGGCGGCGCAAAGAGGGTTGCGTCCTCCCCGTCTTAATCACGGGACATTCAACACTCCGGTCATTGCTCAGGGACAGCCGGAGACAGGGAGGGTTGCGAACTCCCCGACATCATCGCGGGACGTCCGGCACTCCGGTCACCACTACGAGACCTCCGGAGACAGGAGGGCACGCAGAGAGGGTCGCATCCTCCCGGGGGGAGGAGTTATTTTTGATGCTTGAATTAGGTAGGCCTGAAAAAAGTGCATTACAGTAGTCCAGACGTGATGAGACAAAAGCATGAATCAGGGTTTCAGCATCAGCCAGAGTTAAAATGGGGCGAATTCTTTTGATATTACGAAGATGGAAGAATGCAATTTTGGTGAAATTTTTTATATGTGCATTAAATGAGAGGGAGGAATAAAAAATGACTGAGGTTTTTTATGGTGGAGCTCTGGGATACATGACAGGTATCAAAGTTGAGGGTACGATCATTTCTAAGCAAAGTGTGGGACTTATCAATTTGAACTTGTGCTTGACTTTGTGCTTATATCTACGCACAGCTCAGACCATGCGTACCTGGCACCCAGCGGTAGAATATGAAGACTGCAGCACGGAAATAAGCTTTCGTGCATTACACTGGCGTGTTCGGTATGACCCCGTAATTCATTATAGTTAATTGTAAAATAGCGACAGTAGTGTAATTATTGTCAAACCCTATAAATAGCATTTGGAATAGGTCTTTCTTTCCGAATGAATGCAGCATGGTTTATATATAGCGTTATCGGAATACTACAGGGTGCACTGACTGCGCTCCGCTGGGAACTGTTTTCAGAGATAGGACAGTCTATTTGCCGAGAGAACATAATATTATAGAGTCCGCTACCCGAGACACATTCTCCTTGATTTGTACAGCAATTTGGGACCCAAATTAAGTGTGGAACAAAACGCACATGCCATCCCCATGCACATTCAAGTCCTCTCCACCCTCAGGTCTTTGGCCACCGGCACGGTCTATCGTGATATATTGGAAATGGATCGAGCAATAGACTGTTACTGTACCACCCATGTAGCTGTCAAAGCTCCATCACAAATTATGTGAATAGAAAGGGATTCCACTCAGTCAATGTTGCGATGTTCATTTGGCTGATACATGTCGTTGCTGGTGACTGGGAGGAGGCACGCATTGTATTGAATTAAATTGTAATGTTATTACTGGGGTATCTGTAAATAAAATAGCCTATAACATTATAAAGGATAGGCTATATAGCAGGGGTTCCCAACCTTTCTTCCCCAGAGCCCCACGATTCCTTGGAGACATAGGAATATGATATGATATAAGCTATACTGGTCCGTCAGCGAGGAGATAGCCCACAGTGGATAGCCATTAAATGCCATTTGAGAATATAGGCTATTAAGGCAAAATGACGGCCTATAGCCTATACATATTATTTAATGTTTTCATAAGCGTAAAGATACAACATCTAGATTAACGATCAAGTTAGTTTACTGTATGCAGGCTTCGCAGGGCTGTGCCATGTGTTATATATGCGCAAGTTACTGTTGCATAATGTAGGCTATGCTAATATATATAATTTATATAGGCTATACCTAATACCGTCAACAAAATAGATTGTATGCCTCTACAAATCATATTATACCCGGTAGCCAATCGAACAAAACGAATAAAAGTATTCATATTCCAGCATGGTTATAATGACATTGACACCAACGCCAAACAGTGGTCAACGGTCTTTATTAGTATTTTGCGCTGTCCAGGCAGAATTGCAGCAATGGTCTTAGGGAGTCGTTGATATCTGACATCACCGTGTACAAGTCCGCCAGCCTGCTGCGTATTTCTCCCATAACACGCGTTGTGTCTTCTTGGTTCGACAGTGCATTAAATTAGTTGGTTAGAAGACCTCCGTGATCAATCTCGCTTGTGAAGTTTCTCAGAGTTCGCTCGGGTTAGTCCATTATTTCACATCCCATGGGGGTGTTTCATTACCATATATGGATAATCATGCACGAGCATAGACGGTAGAACAAATGGTATTTATCAACACGGAGTGTGCGTATGACCTGTGTACGCACGGTTGATAAATCCAGATTTTTCTGTGCGTAGAGACATTCTAAATTCTGTGCTTAAGAACGAAAATAGAACACTTTCTAAGCATTGTTGATAAATGAGGGCCGAGTGTGGATGTGACACAGCACCTGAGGGTGCTCCACCTCTCCTGTCTCTAGGAACACGCCAGGATTATGGGAAATGCACTTATCGTCTTCTCCAGAGTCAGACAAGAAGATAGATACCAATTTCCTCTCTGTGCTTTCAATAGAAAGCTATCCGGCTGCATGGACCACTACATTTACATTTACATTTAGTCATTTAGCTGACGCTTTTATCCAAAGCGACTTACAAGTTCTGTACGACAAGACAGCAAGAAGGGTACAACTCTATCAGCTGAGTAACAATGTTTATCAAAGTGTTGCGTGTTACAGTGTAGGTTAGTTTATTAGGACAAGTGCATAACAGTAAGGTTAGTCACAGTTAGATTTTTTTTATCATTTCAGATAATGGTTGAAGAAGTGAGTCTTTAGTCGACGGCGAAAGATTGGACGGGATTCGGCTGTCCTAACTGGGATGGGTAGTTCATTCCACCATTGCGGGGCAAGGACTGAGAATAGGCCTCTTTGATGACCCTCCGGGAGCTTGGATAGGAGTAGGTCTGAGGCGGCCAGAAGATGCAGAGCGTAGGGGTCTTGAGGGTGTATAGTTAGAGACCATTGACCGGAGGTAGGCGGGAGCGGTTCCCTTTGCCGCACGGTATGCTAGGTCGAGGGCCTTGAATTGGATACGTGCAGCAATGGGGAGCCAGTGCAGGTCCCTAAGAAGTGGGGTGACATGGGCCGACTTCGGTAGGTTTGAGATCAGGCGGGCCGCTGCGTTTTGAATGAGTTGAAGAGGCTTGGTGGCAGTGGCCGGGAGGCCAGCTAGCAGTGCGTTGCAGTAGTCGAGGCGGGAGATGACTGTTGATTGGACGAGGAGTTGGGTGGCTTCATTTGTCAGGAAGGGGCGTATCCTTCTGACGTTGCTCAGGAGGAATCTGCAGGTTCTGGTTGTCGCTGCGATGTGAGCAGAGAAGTTCAACTGGTCGTCGAGGACAACACCAAGGTTCTTGGCGGTCTGGGACGCGGTCACAGATGCATTCTCGACTGTGATGGAGAGGTCGGTCAGGGGGGAGGATTTGGCCGGCAGGTGGAGCAAATCTGTTTTGCCTAGGTTCAGTTTTTTTTTTTTTTACTTAATTTTTTAGCATTTTTAATCGCTTTTCTGGTCAAGCATGACCGACAGAAACAGGTTGAAACGGGATATAGAGCAGGGGAAGACATTCTGATAAATGACGGCGGGTCCGGGAATCGAACTCGTGTCCACCAGATCCGTGACGCAGCACGGTTTTCCCCGACGCAGAAATAGTGCCGAGATATGCGGTATGCGGAGATATGCGGAGGTGGTTGGTCGTCATCCAGGCGGAGATGTCGGACAGACAGGCCGAGATCCGCTCAGAGACGTGGATATCTGAGGGAGGGAAGGAGAGGAAGAGTTGAGTATCATCGGCATAACATTGATATGAGAAGCCATGAGACGTGATAATGTTACCCAGTGATTCAGTGTAGAGAGAGAAGAGAAGGGGTCCTAGGACCGAGCCCTGGGGGACACCCGTCCGCAGGGGGCGGGTGGCCGACAGAGTCCCTCTCCATGACACTTGGTAGGAGCGGTCGTTGAGGTATGATGTCAGCCATGTCAGCGCAGATCCAGCCACTCCCATTCCTGCGAGGGCCGCGAGGAGGATCTGATGGTTGACTGTGTCGAAGGCTGCAGATAGATCTAGGAGAATCAGGACAGAGGAGAGGCCTTTCGCTTTTGCTAAGTGAAGTGCCTCTGTTACCGCAATGAGGGCCGTTTCTGTGGAGTGGCCAGTCCGGAAGCCAGACTGATTGGGGTCTAGGAGGTCATTCTGTAAGAGATAAGCAGTAAGTTGGTTGGATACAGCACGTTCAAGTGTTTTAGAAAGGAAGGAGAGAAGAGAGACAGGACGATAGTTGCCTATGACGGTGGGGTTCAGGGTTGGTTTTTATATGAGGGGCGTGACTCTGGCTTGTTTTAGGGAGTTGGGGACCACCCCCGAGTTGAGTGAGGAGTTGATGGTTGCAGTTAGGAATGGGAGGATGTCCGGTGCTATGGTCTGGAGGAGTGGAGAGGGTAGCTGGTCCAGCTGGCATGTAGTCGGACGGTTCGACGTTACCAGTGTCAGGGTCTCGGCTTCTGTAATGGGAGAGAAAGATGACAGAGTGAAGGATGAGGTTCTCGATTCAGTGTTTGGGATGGGTGGGGGTTGGGAGAAGGAGCTGCGGATGTTCTCCACTTTTTCCTCAAAGAAGATCGCAAAGTCTTCGGCAGAAAAAGATGAGGGAGGAGGGGGTGGGGGGGGAGTGAGGAGGGAGGACATGGTAGCATGCAGTTTGCGAAGATTCTTGGCAGAGGCCTCGATCCTATGGTGAAAGAAAGAAGCTTTGGCATTAGTAATGGTTTTGGAGAATGTTAACAAGAGGTTGTGATATGTGTCGATGTCAGCAGTGAGGCGTGACTTTCTATACTTCCTCTCAGCCGCTCTCAGGACCTGTCTTTGTTCTCTCACTGCATCCGTCAGCCATGGACTGGGTGGGGAACGGCGGGCAGGTTTCTCAACGAGGGGACAGAGCTTGTCGAAGAAGGTTTGCAAGGGCTGAGAGGAGGGTGGAGGTTGCCATCTCTGTGGGGAGAGCAGAGAAGGTGTCACTCAAAGGTAGAGCGGATATTATGTCAGAGGAGAGGGTGGAGGGGGATAGGGAGGGCAGGTTGCGTCTGAGTGAGACGGTTTGAGTTGGGGTGAAGACCTTTCGGTTAAGCATGAGAGTTAGTGAGGATATGAAGGAATGGTCAGATACATGTAGGGGAGTTACCGTGGTGTTAATGATGCTGGAGTTACGGGAAAATATGAGATCCAAGGAGTTGCCTGCTTTGTGGGTGGGAGGCATGGCAGTGGGAGTCAGGTCAAATTGTTGTAGGAGGGAGACCACTGGGACCGACTGAGATGAGTCAGGCAGGTTGAAGTCTCCCAATAGAAGGAGAGGGGTACCATCTTCCGGTAAGGAGCTTAGAAGCATGTCCAGCTCATCTGTGAAGTGATCGAGGGGACCTGGAGGGCGATAGAGTGTAACAATGGTGAGATTGAAAGGATTAGAACACAAGCCTGAGATGAGAGTAGTGAGAGGACGCTGGCGCTCATCTGTTCGCCGCTTCTCCTACGTCTCTAAGTTTTAAGTTTTTACCTGCTTTTTACCTGCTTTTTAGCTTTCTTTTAGACAAATTTACACGACTAAACGTTAGATTTATTTAGTTTTAAGTGTTTACCTGCTTTCTAGCTTTCTTTTAGACAAAGTTACATGACTAAACGTTAGATTGCTTCAAAGCGTCTTACCTTGGGATTTACTTTTGTGCACGGTTTTCGACTGATCTGACGGCTACCGATCACCAGCCGCCTGCCGGTCGGTCCCTCTCCCTCCCGACGACCCGATCCTCCTGTGTTCCATCTGGAGTCTCAGCTCTCCTGTTCCTCCCCCGGACTTCCATTCGCCTCCTGCCATGCTATGGTCCGTCTGGCTACTAGCACTCCAACTCTCCGCACCAAACATCAGTTCTCCGTGGCTAACAGTTAGCATTTGGCTAACTGCGTCGGCGCCCAGTATGTTGAAATACTCCATCCCGCAACTCCTGAGTCTCAACAACCACAACTTTCCAACGTTCGGCACACTCATAAAACAACTTGGACTTCTCCGCCGGCCTCGCTACATCCACAGAAGCACTCAGAGGAAGTTTGTTTACTCTCAGTTTGGACACCCAACTATCCCATCCATCTGCTCAGCTGATCGCCGTGTCGCACATCTGACGCGTCATCAGATCTCTGTTACAGCCGGCGCTAGTAGCTCGGGAAACCCCGCGAGACCTCTGCAGAATAGTATGGGGAGTATCGCGAGAGCAATACTAGCAAAGGATTTTAGAAAACGTGGAGTGGATTTTAGCTTACTCCGGCCCTTACAACGACACACTCCCAGCACTCCTGCCCCTGTTCACATGACCAGTTTTGCTCTCCTCAACACTCGGTCCCTCAACAACAAATCCCACTACATCAATGACATCATCTTGGACCATAAATTTGACTTTACCTGCCTTGTCGAGACTTGGCAGATACCAAATGAGTTCCTAACACTCAACCAGGCCACCCCACCAGGCTACACATATCTACAACAACCCCGTGTTGGTAAGCGGGGTGGTGGACTTGCTGTTCTCCATCGTACCTGTTTCAAGGTTAAGGCTGTCCCCACCCCTCCTGCTACATCATTTGAATGCCTTGCCTTCAAACTGCTTGGCCCCCAGCCTCTGCTTGTCATCCTGATCTACCGTCCCCCCCCTCCCTCCCCTGTGTTTATTTCAGAATTATCTGACCTACTCACCTCTGTCAGCTCATCCATCTCCTCAATTCTCCTCCTTGGCGACTTCAACATTCACGTTGACAACATCACCGCCTCCGACGACCTCCTGTCCCTCCTTGACTGCCACAATCTCACCCAGCATGTAGATTTCCCCACCCACACCAGAGGCCACATACTGGACCTGGTGTGTTCCACCGAGACCATCACTCCCTCCAATCTCAGTGGCGTGGACCTCCACGTTGCTGATCATCTTGCCGTCAAGTTCTCAGTTTCTCTCCCCTCCTCCCCTGGCCGCCCACAGCGCCCCATGACGTACAGGAACACAAAAAACATCACCCCCACTGACCTCACCAACGCCCTGAGCTCCCACCTCGCTCATGATCCTCAGCTGCTCTCAACCACTGAGTTGGTGAACACCTACAACACAGCCTTAGCTGCCACCCTGGACTCCCTCGCACCCCTCAAAACCCGCACTGTCACATTTACACACTCCGCCCCCTGGTACACCCCTGAGCTCCGCTCCATGAAAGCCAAGGGCCGCCAGTTGGAGAGGCGCTGCAGGAAAACAGGCTTCGCTGTCCATGCCCAGGCCTACTCTGACCACATCATTTCCTACAGACTCGCCCTCACCCAAACCAAGTCCTCCTTCTACTCCTATATCATATTCAAAGGCCAAGGGAATTCCAAAGCCCTTTTCTCCACCATCACCAAACTCCTCAAGCCCCCCGACAACCCCCTCCAGACCACCTCCTCTGATCTCTGCAACAGATTCACGGAATTCTTCCAAAACAAAATCGACGCCATCTACCAGCAGCTCCAGTCTACTCCTGTGTCCCCCACACCTCCGGTTGCTAAACATGACCCTCTGCCCCATCCCACCCACTCCTTTTCATCCTTCTCCCTGGTGGACACCGACTCCATTACGAAGCTGGTGTCGGGCTCTAAATCTTCCACCTGCTCTCTGGACCCTATGCCCACCACCCTGGTGAAGGCTGGCCTGCCTGCCCTCTGCCCTCTCATGGTAGACATCATTAATTCATCCCTGTCCACTGGCTCCGTCCCTGCTGACTTAAAGGTGGCAGCAGTCACCCCAATTCTAAAAAAACCAGGTCTGGACCCCGATAACCTCAACAACTTCCGCCCCATCTCAAACCTCCCCTTCCTCAGCAAGGTCCTCGAGCGCGCAGTAGCCGCCCAGCTACAGAGTCACATGGCCTACCATGACCTGTTTGAACCACTCCAGTCTGGGTTCAGGGCTAAACACAGCACCGAGACCGCCCTGATCAAGGTGACAAATGACCTCCTCATGGCTGCTGATGCTGGCAACATCAACATCCTCATCCTCCTGGACCTCTCAGCTGCCTTCGACACCATCTCACACTCAATCCTCCTAGACCGCCTGGAAAGTGTCCTTGGCATCACTGGTACCCCCTTGTCCTGGTTCACATCCTACCTCACCAACAGGTGGCAGTATGTTTCCCTCGGGGGCTCCAGGTCAGCTCCAGCACTTGTTAAACAGGGTGTTCCCCAGGGTTCGGTGCTAGGTCCGCTCCTTTTTATGATTTACCTCCTCCCACTCGGTGACATCATAAGGAAACACGGCCTCCACTTCCACTTCTATGCAGACGACACACAGCTTTACCTCCACACCAAACCCTCGGCCCCCCTTCCTCCCCCCTCCCTCACTGCCTGCCTCCAGGACATAAAAACATGGATGACCACCAATTTCCTTCAACTCAATAGTAAGAAGACCGAACTCATAGTTGTAGCCTCCCCAGCCCTCCTCCAAAAGATAGACCACCTTGTTCTCTCCGTGGATGGCTACTCCATCTGCCCCTCCACAGAGGTAAGGAACCTGGGCGTAATACTGGACTCCACCCTCTCATTTCACCCTCACGTCAAGTCTGTCACCAGATCCGCCTTCTTCCACCTCAGAACCATCTCCCGCCTCCGCCCCTCACTCTCCGACACCTCAGCGGAAACACTCATTCACGCCTTCATCACTTCCCGCCTCGACTACTGTAACGGAATCCTTCTTGGTGCCTCCAAGAAGGTTCTGGATCGCTTACAGTACGTCCAAAACTCTGCTGCAAGGGTCCTCACGCGCACCAAACCCTGGCAGCACATCACCCCCACCCTGCAAAAACTCCACTGGCTCCCCATCAACTACCGAATCCCCTACAAGATCCTCCTCCTCACCTACAAATCCCTGCACGGGTTGGCCCCTTCCTACCTGACCAACCTACTCCACCCCTACACTCCAGCACGTGGCCTCCGATCCTCCAACTCCGACCTCCTCACCATCCCCCGCACCAGGCGTTCCACACTGGGAGACCGAGCTTTCGCTGCAGCTGCCCCCAGACTGTGGAACTCCCTCTCCCCCCTCATCCGAGGCTCTGACACCATCAACCTCTTCAAAACCAAGCTAAAAACCCACCTATTCACACTTGCCTTCACGCAACACGGCCCCGCCCCCAAGTAGCCCACCCCTGACTTTTTTTAAGCCATAGATTCCGTTGTTTTGTTTTGTTGTTTGTTTGTTTGTTAATTTCAACCACTTCAGCCAATTGGACAGAACTTGCCTCCTTTTTATTTTTTATCTCTTATCTTATTTGTTTTTTCTTGTTGTTACTATACACAGATCTTTTATGTATTTTATTATATTTATTCTCAATTTGATCTTATTTTTATTTTTTTCCATCCTTTCCTTGTACAGTGTCCTTGAGTCTGAGAAAGGCGCTTCTCTCTTAAAATTCAATCTATTATTATTATTATTATTATTATTATTAGAGACAGATACTGTGTGATATTCGAGGGAGGAGAGTGACAGTTCTGGGAGTTGTGTTAGGTTTGTAGCCCATGAAGGAGATGTCATGAGGCCAGTGCCTCCACCCCATCTGGAGGGTCGAGGTGTGTGAGTGAAGTTATAGTTTGTAGATAATGCTGCAGGTGTTGATGAGTTATTGGGGGTTATCCAGGTCTCAGTTAGAGCCAGGAGCTGCAGATTTTGACTATGGGCGTAGGCAGTAATGAAGTCTTTCTTGACTGCTGATTGACAATTCCATAAGCCTCCCCATACTGTGACAGGTGTATTAGTGGCTGTAGGAGGGTAGGAGAGATTAGCCGGGTTGCTAGCAAACTGGCGTGGATGGGTTGAATCTGTTCTGGAGGAGCAGATTGTGGATATAGGTATGAGGCACATTGTGGTGTCAATAGTGGCAGGGAGAAGGTTGTAGGGAGGAAGCGAGATAGTAGGGAAATAGCAGAGTGGGAGGGAAATATAGGATTATGGTGTACTTAGCACTGGGTGGATAGCACTGGGTGGATCGGTGGATCCCTCGGCGGATAACTCCAGGAAAACTCCTCCTCTTTCGTTTCTCGACGCTTCGCTGACGCTAAGCCAGCAAGTCTTTAAATCACTATCACTAATTACTGATGAGTGACACCTGCAGCAAAAGGCCACACCTCCAGTTTCTGTCAGCTGGGTGAAACTAATTACAAACAATTTCCACAACACAATTTAGTCACACACTTAAAAATGATGTACACAGTATTATTCAGTTAAAAGATCCTACCCTCTCTGCTGTTGTCATCAGAATGATTCCAACAGAGAAAAAGCTGGTATTTAACAAAAAAAGAAACTGTCACAAGTGCCCACTTAACTACAAAAGCCACATGCACAAAGGCCACACCTCCAGTTTCTGTCAACTGGGTGAAACTAATTACAAACAATTTCCACAACACAATTTAGTCACACACTTCAAAATGATGTACACAGTATTATTCAGTTAAAAGATCCTACCCTCTCTGCTGTTGTCATCAGAATGATTCCAACAGAGAAAAAGCTGGTATTTAACAAAAAAAAACGGTCACAAGTGCCCACTTAACTACAAAAGCCACATGCACAAAGGCCACACCTCCAGTTTCTGTCAGCTGGGTGAAACTAATTACAAACAATTTCCACAACACAATTTAGTCACACACTTCAAAATGATGTACACAGTATTATTCAGTTAAAATATCCTACCCTCTCTGCTGTTGTCATCAGCCTATAGCTTAAAACTCGTGTTTTTGCCCAACAGCTAGGCTAGTAGTCCGTATCCGCTTCCATTCATTTGTGCTAAGCTATGGGCTAGCTTGCAGCCGGATAGCTTTCTACTGAACACACAGAGAGGAAATGGGTATCTATCTTCCTGTCTGACTCTAGAGAAGACCATAAGCGCATTTCCAATAATGTGGGCGTGTTCCTTTAACACTCTTACTTATGTTAGAAAATCTTCGTCTGAAGGATTCCGTTCTCAGCCTCCTGGTCTCCCCTCACCTTGCCGTCCTCTGCTCTGTTTCAGTCCCCGACCTCCTGAAGTGCGAGGTGTGCGGTGCCCGCTTCGAGACGAGGCGCGGCCTGTCGAGCCACGCCCGCTCGCACCTGCGTCAGCTGGGCATCTGCGTGTCGGAGAGCAGCGGGGCGCCCATCGACCTCCTCTACCAGATCGCCAAGGAGCGCGGCTCGGACGGCGAGTTCCCCCCGGCCCTCCCCCGGCCGCCTTCGGACAGGAAGCCGCCCTCCCCTGCGGCTCCGCAGAAGGACGAACCCTTCGAGGACATGGAGCTGGAGGAGAAGCCGGTCCTCCTCTCGTTCCTGGCTAAAGCCCGACCTCCGTCTTCCTCCTCCACCCCGACCCCCCGCTCCCCCTGTGCCTCCCCGCCTCCCTCGGGCCTCCTGGGGCGAGCCTACTCCCCCTCCTCGGTGGTGAGGAAAGCGCCCATCTCCTCCCTCCTCCCCGTGTCCTCTCCCCTGCGCTCGCCGGACCACAGGCCCGGGGGGATGAAGGGTGTGACCTCTAACCTCTCGGCCCGCGCCACGCTCACCACGACCAAACCGTTCTGGGCGCCACAGGAAAGCGACGCCCCTCTCAACCTCAGTAAGTGCCTGTGTTACAGCTACAGTCTGTTACAGCTACAGTCTGTTACACCTACAGTCTGTTACAGCTACAGTCTGTTACACCTACAGTCTGTTACACCTATAGTCTGTTACACCTACAGTCTGTTACATCTGTTACAGTCTGTTACAGCTACAATAATAAAAAGAGTATGATAGAATAGAGTAAAATAGTGCAATAGTGCAGTGCAATAAGTAGTAGAATAGAATAGACATGAAATGAGCATATAAAGTGGAGACATATAAAATCAGTTTTTTTTCTTACAGTGCAATAAAATAGTTCTGGAAGTAGGCTAATAACTAACGCTATAGGCTAGGATGGTGAAGTTTGCATGCATGTAGGCACTGCCAGCACGGGTCCACCATCCGGAGAACTCTGAATGTCTCGGTTGATTACAGCACGCACTGAGGAATATACTGCTTCAGTGGACTCCATTCACCATCAACATCGATTGGACATCCACATTAATAAAAAAAGAAAGGGGCGAAATTCCCCTTTAAATGTTGAACTGTGTATTATTGCTGATCTCGCTGGAACCCTGGAGGATCAGCTGCTGTGCACACGGTGCTCACCGGTTCAGATACATACATCTATTGTGTGAAAGAAACAAGACGAGGCAAGCTTGGTTAAGCTGGACTGACAGTCACGCATGTTTAAACAGCGGGGAGTCAGTCAGCTGCCAACATTGGCCGGTTCCCCCGGGGCAAAGAAATCACACACAAAATATATACTTGTACCTCCCAGAATTTCACAGTGTAACTTTAAAAACGAGTTCCGTTCCTTCAGGGGCGACAGTGGCTCAGGAGGTAGAGCGGTCGTCTGGTAGTCAGAAGGTTCCTTGGTTCCCAGCATGTCCTTGAGCAAGACACTTAGCCCCTAACTGCTCCCGATGAGCAGGTCGGCTCCTTGCACGGTTCGCCTCCGCCATCGGTGTGTGAATGTGTGAGTGAACGGGTGAATGTGAGGAACAAAAATTGTAAAGCACTTTGGATAAAAGGGCTTATATATAAACGCACCGTTTACCTTCTCTCCTCTGTGCAGCGTTAGAGGTGGATCCCAACAAGGACATTATCTGTCAGCTGTGTGGCGCTTGGTTTGAGACGCGGAAGGGCCTCTCCAGCCACGCTCGAGCCCACCTGAGACACTTTGGCGTGGAGTACTCGGAATCCAAGGGTTCTCCCATCGACCTCCTCAACCAGCTCATCCACACAGACGACTTCAAGCACAAGGCCGGCGGCATGCTGCAGCCCGCGACTCCCGCGGAACCGCGCCGGGGCCTGGCGGCCACACTGTCCCCCGCCAAGCACTCTCTCTTCATCCCCTCTTCCTCCTCCTCGCACCTCCTCTACAAGGTGGCCACGCTGGGAGGTGGGCCCGCGTCCAAAGCTACCTCTTCCTCCGTCGCGCGTCTGCTGGGTCCGCCCGCCAAGCGCTCCAAGGCTTCCTCTATGCAGGTTTTCCGTCTGAGCAGCGGAGAACTCATGGCCCTGCCACACAGTGAGTGCTCCACCACGTCCAGGACCCCCACACTGATACACATTAGGCTGTGGACCCCCACATTGATATACATTAGGCTGTGGCCCTCACACTGATACACATTAGGCTGTGGACCCCCACATTGATATACATTAGGATGTGGACCCCCACACTGATATACATTAGGCTGTGGACCCCCACATTGATACACATTAGGCTGTGGCCCCCACACTGATATACATTAGGCTGTGGACCCCCACACTGATACACATTAGGCTGTGGACCCCACACTGATACACATTAGGCTGTGGCCCCCACACTGATACACATTAGGCTGTGACCCCCACACTGATACACATTAGGCTGTGGACCCCACACTGATACACATTAGGCTGTGGACCCCCACACTGATACACATTAGGCTGTGGCCCCCACACTGATACACATTAGGCTGTGGCCCCCACACTGATACACATTAGGCTGTGGACCCCACACTGATACACATTAGGATGTGGACCCCCACACTGATACACATTAGGCTGTGGCCCCCCACACTGATACACATTAGGCTGTGGCCCCCACATTGATATACATTAGGCTGTAGACCCCCACATTGATACACATTAGGCTGTGGACCCCCACATTTATATACATTAGGCTGTGGACCCCACACTGATACGCATTAGGATGTGGACCCCCACACTGATATACATTAGGCTGTGGCCCCCACACTGATATACATTAGGCTGTGGACCCCCACATTGATACACATTAGGCTGTGGACCCCCACACTGATACACATTAGGCTGTGGACCCCCACACTGATATACATTAGGCTGTGGACCCCCACATTGATACACATTAGGCTGTGGCCCCCACACTGATATACATTAGGCTGTGGACCCCCACATTGATACACATTAGGCTGTGGACCCCCACATTGATATACATTAGGCTGTGGCCCCCACATTGATATACATTAGGCTGTGGCCCCCACATTGATACGCATTAGGCTGTGGACCCCCACATTGATACACATTAGGCTGTGGCCCCCACATTGATATACATTAGGCTGTGGACCCCACATTGATACACATTAGGCTGTGGCCCCCACATTGATACGCATTAGGCTGTGGACCCCCACATTGATACACATTAGGCTGTGGCCCCCACATTGATATACATTAGGCTGTGGCCCCCACATTGATACACATTAGGCTGTGGACCCCCACATTGATACACATTAGGCTGTGGACCCCCACATTGATATACATTAGGCTGTGGACCCCCACATTGATACACATTAGGCTGTGGCCCCCACATTGATACACATTAGGCTGTGGCCCCCACATTGATACACATTAGGCTGTGGCCCCCACATTGATATACATTAGGATGTGGACCCCACATTGATATACATTAGGATGTGGACCCCCACATTGATACACATTAGGCTGTGGCCCCCACATTGATATACATTAGGATGTGGACCCCCACATTGATACACATTAGGCTGTGGACCCCCACATTGATATACATTAGGCTGTGGCCCCCACATTGATATACATTAGGATGTGGACCCCCACATTGATACACATTAGGCTGTGGACCCCCGTTGGAGAAGATTTAGTCTCTGGGACCCCCATTTGTGAATATATTTGTTGCTAGATACGAGTTAATCTAGAATTCCATAACTGTTGTTGTGGAGATAACAGGAGTGTGTGAAACCTATTTCACTCTTATATATCCTCTCATTGGGCTAACTTCTAGTGAATCAAATCGTGAAGTTAAAGGTGCTAAAAGTTGTATGTATAGTAATCGTGAAAAAAAAGCTTTTATAAAGGTTCAGAATAAAAGTATTGCTTTCCCCCAAAAAATTATATTCATCCATTAATGAATTTATAATTTAAAACATTTTGGCGGGTCCAAAATTAATGTTGTTGTTTACATGTTGCATGCATGTATCCCCCTCACTTCCCATGTTCCCATGTGGAATGGCCTTGATTGGATAAATGACATGCTGGTGCTCTAGTGCGACATCTAGTGGCTGAATGTTATCTATATCACCTTTAACCATTTCACTGCCACAGTACACTACCAAATGGTTAACCCTTTCACTGCGACAATACAGAAGGTTAACCCTTTCACTGCCACATGACAAAGGGTTAACCCTTTCACTACCACACTACAGAAGGTTAACCTTTCACTACCACACTACAGACAGTAAGTGTGGTAGTGAAAGGTTAACCTTCTGTAGTGTGGTAGTGAAAGGGATAAACCGATTCCCAGTTGTCCCTGGACCCCTCGTTGAGAACCACTGTCGTAGGGTTTACATTTGACCCTTCAAATCAATTTATCTTCTCTCCTTATACAGACGAACCTCTGAAGGAGATCGGCTGTGAGTTCTGCGGCGAGTACTTTGAGAACCGCAAAGGCCTCTCCAGCCACGCCCGCTCGCACCTGCGCCAGATGGGCATCACGGAGTGGTCTGTGAATGGCTCCCCGATCGACACCCTGAGGGAGATCATCACGCGACGAGGTCTTCCCTGTGCCCTGCCTCTGAAACCCCTCAAGACCCCACCTCCGTCCTCCCCGGGACCTCCTCGCTCCCCTCTGTCTTCCTCCTCCTCTTCTCTCCTGGGCCGTCTTCCCTTTGCCTTCGCCCGGCCCTCGAGTCCCCAGAGCACGGTGTGTAAGCTGAGCCTGGCCCCGGCGTCTTCCTCTGCCTCGCTGATCCTCAAGCTGAAGCCAGAGCCGGTGCAGCTGGAGGTCACCATGCCCAGCGCCGCGGGGGGGTCCGGGGGGTTCAACTCTGAGCTCCTCAACTACAGCTGGAGCGGCTCGGACAATCTGTTCCCCCTCAACTTGGGTTAGTCCATAACATCATCTCAGCGAGACTTAGATGCAAAGTCTCCAATGAGTTATTTACGAGTTTATATATAAACGTATTCATGGAACATCTAATCTAAGTCGCAGAGGTCATCTTTTGTTGGTAAATTCAATTGGAATCAAAGAAAAGAGAAAAAAATAAATCCCTTTTTATGTTTTAAATAGTGCTGTCAGGCGATTAACATTTTTTATCTAATTAATTACAGGATTTGTAATGAATTAATCTAATTAATCGCATTTGAATCGCATAACCATTTTATGCCTGATATTCTGTATTCTATAATCATATTTCAAATTGCATGTGTCCGGATGGCAGAATTCAGTACTGTATCTACAAACCTTCTGTTTAATCATCTTCCATCTATTAATTTGCTTAGATTTTTCAGGTCTGGTCAATTTGAGCATGGTGTTATTCACAGTCAAAGATAATAAAAAAAATGTATTGATATTCTCATTTGGTTCATTACAATTTACTCAAAATAAAATTTTCATTCAATCAATCACCGCGCAGATTGATTGATTGAATGAAAATGTTATTAACAGATTGCAGAATGGGTATAATACAGTACGGCTCAATACACACAATTGTTAAGGGGATGCAGATCAGAGAAAGACTTTCGTCTTGTTTACATCAGGGTCCCCCATTTTCAATTCATAATGAATTGTAAGTAAGGGTGCAACTTGCACCGTGCAATCCATTCTTTGTGGATCTATAGCCCACAGTATTTCTGACACTGGGAATACATTCCCTGACATTCATAGATTCATAGACCATATTAAAAAAAAGTCTGTAAATGTGTATTCTACATTCTTATGGAATGAATTAGATAAAAAAAAATTTCTTCTTTTTTTGTAATAAATTTTTAGTTAATTTTCATAACGCGATAATTTGCTGTGTAATTAATTTATCTAATTAACGCGATAAACTGACAGCCCTAGTTTTAAAATGTCCTTCTCGTCTCTCTTCTTGTCCCTCTCTTTAGCCATGGCCCATGAAGTGGAACCGACCAGGGACATCCGCTGTGAGTTCTGCGGGGAGTACTTTGAGAATCGAAAAGGCCTCTCCAGCCACGCCCGCTCACACCTGCGCCAGATGGGCATCACGGAGTGGTCTGTGAACGGCTCCCCCATCGACACCCTGAGGGACATCATGCACAAGATAGGCGCCTCCTCCCCTCCGGGCCAAGGGGTGAAGAAGGAGTCCAGCCAGGAGGCCAGCAGCCCTACCTGGGACGACACAGGGGGGCTCGGGGGTGTGGAGGGTTTCCTGGCTTCAGGCTTCCAATCCTCCAAATTTCGCAAATCGCCCATCAACATGCTGCACTCGGGCTCCAGGCTCCATAAGCACGGCCTGGGGCCGGCGGGGCTGTCCGCTACCCCTCCCTCTGGGAAGTTTTTCCGGGTGTCTCAGCTGGGGAAGAGACCTCTGTCGGAGGACACCCGTCAGGTGGAGGCTGCCCAGTCGCCGTCTCATCAACTCAAGACCTTCTCACCTCTCCCACAGGACTTCTCCTTCAAGAGGAAGTCTTCTCCTGACAAGCCTGGAGCAGGACACCAAGGTGGGTCAGCAGCCTTCACAACAAACCGCCACGGATGTCCTTAATTAACCCTTTCACTGCGACAACACAGAAGGTTAACCCTTTCACTGCCACGTGACAAAGGGTTAACGGTTAACCGTCTGTAGTGTGATAGTAAAGGGTTAACCTTCTGTAGTGTGGTAGTGAAAGGGTTAAGGGCACTAAATGCATCTTGTGTTTAGCTGTTCTCAAATGTGCATAACAAAAGGCTCCTCCCCTCTCTTCTCTTCTCTTCTCTCTGCTCCTCTCCTCTCATCCCCTTCCCTCCCTTCCTCTCTCCTCTCCTCCACACTCCCCTCTCTCCTCCTCTCCTCTCCTCTCCTCTCCTCTCCTCTCCTCTCCTCTCCTCTCCTCTCCTCTCCTCTCCTCTCCTCTCCTCTCCTCTCCTCTCCTCTCCTCTCCTCTCTCTCCTCTCCTCTCCTCTCCTCTCCTCTCCTCTCCTCTCCTCTCCTCTCCTCTCCTCTCCTCTCCTCTCCTCTCCTCTCCTCTCCTCTCCTCTCCTCTCCTTCAGACGCCAGCTGTGAGTTGTGTGGGTTTTACTTTGAGAACCGTAAGGCTCTGGCCAGCCATGCGCGAGCCCACCTGCGTCAGTTTGGCGTGACTGAGTGGTGTGTGAACGGGTCCCCCATCGAGACCCTGAGTGCCTGGATGCGCAGCAGACCCCAGAAGGTTCTGGATATGCACAGGAGCTACATGCAGGGCAACCGCTCCACCCCAAAGAAGGTGGGTGGAGAGAGGCCTTGGCTCTCGTGTGTGTGTGTGTGTGTGTGTGTGTGTGTGTGTGTGTGTGTGTGTGGTAGTGTGTTCATAGTATTTCTTCACAGACGTCTCTGTAGGCAAACAGCGGGTGATTAACACTATGGCGACCGGCGGGGCGCGGCGATTTAGGCCTCAGAGGACAGCAGATTGTAAACAAACCGATGTACTTTCTAAGAGCTTTATATATCATTTATAGTATTGCTATCTGTCCATTCTCATTGTCACTTGAGTGCATAAACCGTGCCTTCATAATGGCTTAAAGAAAAAAAAAATCCATCGGTTGGTTGTCATTTTATAGCGTCGTGAATATAAGGTATATCGCACTTTTCGTCTAGGCTTTTCTGCAGGAGACCAAAAAGGCTAAACGTTGGCGCCGTTATATCAAACGCCATTTCTGCTGTATATATACGAATGAAATAAAACAAACTGCGTAGCATCCGGACTATTACAGAGCATCTATGGATGAAATGGGGGCGGCGGGGAACGCTGATTACTATTATTGATTAGCAATACAGTGTGCGTTCAATATAGCATTTTCACTGACCGATAACGTTACGTTATAAAACAATGTCCAATCCAGCTGTAATTTGGGGTAATATTATCCTACCGTCAGGCCATGTGATCGCCGGCAGCATTTCCTCACCAGTCATCGGATTCTGGTAGATCAATATGCACATTGGCTAATCATAAATCCCATTATTCCACGCTGAAAAAAACGCTCGGCAAGCTGATCCAAGATGGAGGGGCTTCGTTTGGAATCAAGGAACTATGATCCGCCCACAGAACTGTACTTGCATTTTCTTTTTAAATTCACATAATGATACTGCAGTGGAGCGATGGCGCCCCTAAGCGGGTCTGGCCGGTACTGCATGTTTCGAAAATCAAATATGTGAAAAGATCCTGCTAGTGGATCGGGTACCTAAGAAGCGTTATAAAATAAGGAATAAAACAATAACAACTCGTCACGTATATACTCGTGGCTCTGGTCCACAACGCTCTTTTTCGAAACACGTATATACTCGTTCTCGGACGCCATAGTGTTAAACAACAGGTGAATATCATCCACCTCCACTGGCTATCAGTCAAGTCCTGCATCAATTTCAAGATCCTCCTCATCACCTACAAATCCCTTCACTCCCTTGCCCCCCGGTACCTAGCTGACCTCCTCCATCCCTACATCCCGCCCCCGGAGGCTGCGGTCCTCGGACTCCGGTCTCCTCTCCATCCCCACCACCAACATCTCATCATATACATCTCATAGCATATCATATACATCTCAATTACATCACATATACATCTCATATACATCTCATATACATCTCATATACATCTCAATTACATCACATATACATCTCATATACATCTCATATACATCACATATACATCTCATATACATCTCATATACATCTCATATACATCACATAGCATAGCATATACAGGGGGAGCTAAATAATAGGAGGGAGGTGGAGAAAATACATTTTCATAAACATATATAAAATATATAAGCACATTACAGGACAGTGTGTATTCCAGCAACAATAGGGACATTACAGGACAGGTTTTAGAGTGATACTATAGTATTGCCTCCCACTGCACCAGTAGCAGTCACCTTGACTCATGTGTTGTGTATTAGACAACACTGTGTGTATGTATTATATTACTCATGTGTTATGTATTATAAACAAGAGTCAATAAGACCCAGCTCACTCAGAATAGAGCTGCATGTCTTGCTCCTCACTGCTCAATGAGGGACAGTGTGGAAGGGATGCATGCCAGGCTGTCAGGGATGAGGGTAGAAGAAAGACTGACATGCAGCCTGACACAATACACAAGAAACATCTGTACCAACCCTCTGAGGTCGGAGCTCCCGTGGGCGGGACAACACCTTCGACGATAAGGTGTCAAAACGGCCTCATTTCGGCGGAGAGGATTTTTAGGTAAAAGAAAATTAGATAAGGGCGGCTAGGTGGTGCAGTGGGCAAGGCACTCACCACCAATGCTGGAGACGCTGGGTTCGAGCCCAGCGCTCCACATTGTTTTCAGTTTGGCTGGTCGTCCGTACTAATACAATTGGCAGTATTAGGGGGAGGGAAAACTGAGGGGTGGGGATCGGACGTTGTGGACAGCGACTCCTACAGGTCGGTTGGTGCGCCTGTGCAGTAGAACCAAGAAGCGATGGGGGCGGTGCCCCTCCAAAGCGCAGACCCCTGACGCTGAAAGTTCGAGCCGCGCAGGTGAAAAGATGCGACGGCTGCTACCTCGAGTACCGGAGGGGACTCGTGCTATGTATGGCTTCGTCCACATTGCAGCCGGCTTGTGGGAGGCAAGAAACAGCGTTCGAGATAGGGGAGGGTTGAATTGGACGATACGAAATTGGGATGGGAGAAAAATAGAAAATGGGAGAAAAAGTGGATACAAAGAAAAGAAAAAAAATTAGATATTCGCAATTTCTATTGCTTTGAAATGTTCTTTATCTGTTTCCTTATTTGCTAAATGTAATACGACTTGTAAATGTGTTAATTATTGTTAACTAGTCCGGCTGTATAATTTCCCTTGCTATTCTAAAGGGACAGACCTGCAGACATAACAGCTACCAAATTTATTTAGAGACATTTGGATCAAGTAGGCTACTTTGTTGGCGGTGTGAAAATATGCAGAGAAAGCTTGATATCTTTAGAAGCGTGTATATCTCCGTAGCATAAAGACAGTGACCTCCGCGTCGGAAGCTCTGATGACTCAGGCTTGGTTTTAAATTGTTTGTGAGATTCATGTGAATTACGCAAAGTGGGGTTATATTACACTGTGTATGTATTATATTACACTGTGTATGTATTATATTACACTGTGTATGTATTATATTACACTGTGTATTATATTACACTGTGTATGTATTATATTACACTATGTATGTATTATATTACACTGTGTATGTATTATATTACACTATGTATGTATTATATTACACTGTGTATGTATTATGTTACACTGTGTATGTATTATATTACACTGTGTATTATATTACACTGTGTATGTATTATATTACACTATGTATGTATTATATTACACTGTGTATGTATTATATTACACTGTGTATGTATTATGTTACTCATGTGTTATTTATTATATTACACTGTGTATGTATTATATTACACTATGTATGTATTATATTACACTGTGTATGTATTATATTACACTGTGTATGTATTATGTTACTCATGTGTTATTTATTATATTACACTATGTATGTATTATATTACACTGTGTATGTATTATATTACACTGTGTATGTATTATATTACACTGTGTATGTATTATATTACACTATGTATGTATTATATTACACTGTGTATGTATTATATTACACTGTGTATGTATTATATTACACTGTGTATTATATTACACTGTGTATGTATTATATTACACTATGTATGTATTATATTACACTGTGTATGTATTATATTACACTGTGTATGTATTATATTACACTATGTATGTATTATATTACACTGTGTATGTATTATATTACACTGTGTATGTATTATATTACACTGTGTATGTATTATATTACACTGTGTATTATATTACACTGTGTATGTATTATATTACACTGTGTATGTATTATATTACACTGTGTATGTATTATGTTACTCATGTGTTATTTATTATATTACACTATGTATGTATTATATATTACACTGTGTATGTATTATATTACTTATGTGTTATGTATTATATTACACTGTATGTATTATATTACTCATGTGTTATTTATTACATTACACTGTGTGTGTATTATATTACACTGTGTATGTATTATATTACTTATGTGTTATGTATTATATTACACTGTATGTATTATATTACTCATGTGTTATTTATTACATTACACTGTGTGTGTATTATATTACACTGTGTATGTATTATGTTACACTGTGTATGTATTATGTTACTCATGTGTTATGTATTATATTACACTGTGTATGTATTATGTTACACTGTGTATGTATTATGTTACTCATGTGTTATTTATTATATTACACTGTGTATGTATTATATTACACTATGTATGTATTATATTACACTGTGTATGTATTATATTACACTGTGTATGTATTATGTTACTCATGTGTTATGTATTATATTATTCATGTGTTATTTATTATATTACACTGTATGTATTATATTATTCGTCTGTTATTTATTATATTACACTATGTATTACATTACACTGTGTATGTATTATATTACTCATGTGTTATTTATTACATTACACTGTATATGTATTATATTACTCATGTGTATATGTATTATATTACACTGTGTATGTATTATATTACTCATGTGTTATTTATTATATTACACTGTATGTATTATATTACTCACGTGTATATGTATTATATTACACTGTGTGTATTATATTACTCACGTGTATATGTATTATATTACACTGTATGTATTATATTACACTGTGTATGTATTATATTACACTGTGTATGTATTATATTACACTGTGTATGTATTATATTACACTGTGTATGTATTATATTACACTGTGTATGTATTATATTACACTGTGTATGTATTATATTACACTGTGTATGTATTATATTACACTGTGTATGTATTATATTACACTGTGTATGTATTATATTACACTGTGTATGTATTATATTACACTGTGTATGTATTATATTACACTATGTATGTATTATATTACACTGTATGTATTATATTACACTGTGTATGTATTATATTACACTGTGTATTATATTACACTGTGTATGTATTATATTACACTATGTATGTATTATATTACACTGTGTATGTATTATATTACACTGTGTATGTATTATATTACACTGTGTATGTATTATATTACACTGTGTATGTATTATATTACACTGTGTATGTATTATATTACACTGTGTATTATATTACACTGTGTATGTATTATATTACACTATGTATGTATTATATTACACTGTGTATGTATTATATTACACTGTGTATGTATTATGTTACTCATGTGTTATTTATTATATTACACTATGTATGTATTATATATTACACTGTGTATGTATTATATTACTTATGTGTTATGTATTATATTACACTGTATGTATTATATTACTCATGTGTTATTTATTACATTACACTGTGTATGTATTATATTACACTGTGTATGTATTATGTTACACTGTGTATGTATTATGTTACTCATGTGTTATGTATTATATTATTCATGTGTTATTTATTACATTACACTGTATGTATTATATTACTCACGTGTATATGTATTATATTACACTGTATGTATTATATTACTCACGTGTATATGTATTATATTACACTGTATGTATTATATTACTCACGTGTATATGTATTATATTACACTGTATGTGCAGATGGAAACTAGCTCATTAGCTAATTCTGGCACATTTACATTGATGTGGAAACTGAAGATGTTCATTAATGTGCACTGTCCCTGGGTAAAATATAAACTAAACTTAAATAACTTAAACTAAACACTTATTGACAATATGGTATGGTTGAACAGGGGATATAAAATGCCTCGGCTGGCATCGCGACAGACATGTTGTGTTTGGAAAAGCTTCAAACGTGTCTTCTAACCGCTTTGAGCCTCAGGCCCGGGACACACCGCCTGCCTGAGTGCCGTGTGTGCGCTCGCAGAACCTGAGTGCCGTGTGTGCGCTCGCAGAACCTGAGTGCCGTGTGTGCGCTCTTAGAACCTGAGCACCGTGTGTGCACTCTTAGAACCTGAGTGCCGTGTGTGCGCTCGCAGAACCTGAGCACCGTGTGTGCACTCTTAGAACCTGAGCACCGTGTGTGCACTCTTAGAACCTGAGCGCAGTGTGTGCGCTCTCAGAACCTGAGCACCGTGTGTGCGCTCTTAGAACCTGAGTGCCGTGTGTGCGCTCGCAGAACCTGAGTGCCGTGTGTGCGCTCGCAGAACCTGAGTGCCGTGTGTGCGCTCTCAGAACCTGAGTGCCGTGTGTGCGCTCGCAGAACCTGAGTGCCGTGTGTGCGCTCTCAGAACCTGAGCGCCGTGTGTGCGCTCTTAGAACCTGAGTGCCGTGTGTGCGCTCTCAGAACCTGAGCGCCGTGTGTGCGCTCTTAGAACCTGAGCGCCGTGTGTGCGCTCGCAGAACCTGAGCGTTGCGTGTGTGCGCTCTTAGAACCTGAGCGCCGTGTGTGCGCTCGCAGAACCTGAGCGCAGTGTGTGCGCTCTCAGAACCTGAGCGTTGCGTGTGCGCTCTTAGAACCTGAGCACCGTGTGTGCGCTCTTAGAACCTGAGCGCCGTGTGTGCGCTCGCAGAACCTGAGCGTTGCGTGTGTGCGCTCTTAGAACCTGAGCGCCGTGTGTGCGCTCGCAGAACCTGAGCGCAGTGTGTGCGCTCTCAGAACCTGAGCGTTGCGTGTGCGCTCTTAGAACCTGAGCACCGTGTGTGCGCTCTTAGAACCTGAGTGCAGTGTGTGCGCTCTTAGAACCTGAGTGCCGTGTGTGCGCTCGCAGAACCTGAGTGCCGTGTGTGCGCTCTTAGAACCTGAGCACCGTGTGTGCACTCTTAGAACCTGAGTGCCGTGTGTGCGCTCGCAGAACCTGAGCACCGTGTGTGCACTCTTAGAACCTGAGCACCGTGTGTGCACTCTTAGAACCTGAGCGCAGTGTGTGCGCTCTCAGAACCTGAGCACCGTGTGTGCGCTCTTAGAACCTGAGTGCCGTGTGTGCGCTCGCAGAACCTGAGTGCCGTGTGTGCGCTCGCAGAACCTGAGTGCCGTGTGTGCGCTCTCAGAACCTGAGTGCCGTGTGTGCGCTCGCAGAACCTGAGTGCCGTGTGTGCGCTCTCAGAACCTGAGCGCCGTGTGTGCGCTCTTAGAACCTGAGTGCCGTGTGTGCGCTCTCAGAACCTGAGCGCCGTGTGTGCGCTCTTAGAACCTGAGCGCCGTGTGTGCGCTCGCAGAACCTGAGCGTTGCGTGTGTGCGCTCTTAGAACCTGAGCGCCGTGTGTGCGCTCGCAGAACCTGAGCGCAGTGTGTGCGCTCTCAGAACCTGAGCGTTGCGTGTGCGCTCTTAGAACCTGAGCACCGTGTGTGCGCTCTTAGAACCTGAGCGCCGTGTGTGCGCTCGCAGAACCTGAGCGTTGCGTGTGTGCGCTCTTAGAACCTGAGCGCCGTGTGTGCGCTCGCAGAACCTGAGCGCAGTGTGTGCGCTCTCAGAACCTGAGCGTTGCGTGTGCGCTCTTAGAACCTGAGCACCGTGTGTGCGCTCTTAGAACCTGAGTGCAGTGTGTGCGCTCTTAGAACCTGAGCGCCGTGTGTGCGCTCTTAGAACCTGAGCGCCGTGTGTGCGCTCGCAGAACCTGAGCGCAGTGTGTGCGCTCTTAGAACCTGAGCACCGTGTGTGCGCTCTTAGAACCTGAGCGCCGTGTGTGCGCTCGCAGAACCTGAGCGTTGCGTGTGCGCTCTTAGAACCTGAGCACCGTGTGTGCGCTCTTAGAACCTGAGCGCCGTGTGTGCGCTCGCAGAACCTGAGCGTTGCGTGTGCGCTCTTAGAACCTGAGCACCGTGTGTGCGCTCTTAGAACCTGAGCGCCGTGTGTGCGCTCGCAGAACCTGAGCGCCGTGTGTGCACTCTTAGAACCTGAGCGCCGTGTGTGCGCTCGCAGAACCTGAGCGTTGCGTGTGCGCTCTTAGAACCTGAGCACCGTGTGTGCGCTCTTAGAACCTGAGCGCAGTGTGTGCGCTCTTAGAACCTGAGCACCGTGTGTGCGCTCTTAGAACCTGAGCGCAGTGTGTGCGCTCTTAGAACCTGAGCGTTGCGTGTGCGCTCTTAGAACCTGAGCGTTGCGTGTGCGCTCTCAGAACCTGAGCGTTGCGTGTGCACTCGCAGAACCTGAGCGTTGCGTGTGCGCTCTCAGAACCTGAGCGTTGCGTGTGTGCGCTCGCAGAACCTGAGCGTTGCGTGTGCGCTCGCAGAACCTGAGCGTTGCGTGTGCGCTCTCAGAACCTGAGCGTTGCGTGTGCGCTCTCAGAACCTGAGCGTTGCGTGTGCGCTCTCAGAACCTGAGCGTTGCGTGTGCGCTCTCAGAACCTGAGCGTTGCGTGTGCGCTCGCAGAACCTGAGCGTTGCGTGTGCGCTCTCAGAACCTGAGCGTTGCGTGTGCACTCGCAGAACCTGAGCGTTGCGTGTGCGCTCTCAGAACCTGAGCGTTGCGTGTGCGCTCTCAGAACCTGAGCGTTGCGTGTGCGCTCTCAGAACCTGAGCGTTGCGTGTGCGCTCTCAGAACCTGAGCGTTGCGTGTGCGCTCTCAGAACCTGAGCGTTGCGTGTGCACTCGCAGAACCTGAGCGTTGCGTGTGCGCTCTCAGAACCTGAGCGTTGCGTGTGCACTCGCAGAACCTGAGCGTTGCGTGTGTGCGCTCGCAGAACCTGAGCGTTGCGTGTGCGCTCGCAGAACCTGAGCGTTGCGTGTGCGCTCGCAGAACCTTTCCTGACTGCTGACGCACGCCTTGCTGTGAATACAGCAGTCACTTGCTCCACCTTACTAGCCAGGGGAACATTCACCCTGAAGCACTGGTTATTCTTCTTCCGCATGTTGACATGCCGGAATGCTGTGATTGGCTTCTTCTCTTCTTCTGCTTTGTCACATGCCTGGTGCGCCCAGCAATCACAGCGCTCCGGCATGTCAACATGCGGAAGAAGAGACAAATCCATTTTCATGCAACGCTGCTCTCTGTGATTTTTACTTGTTTATAAAAATTATTTAAAATGTTTATTAGCAACGCCGAGCTTTCAAACCTGCCCCGCTTTTGTGTGTGAAACCCTCGTGCAACTGTGAGTACATTTGAAATTTCTCTGTGATACATTTTGAACGAACCGTTGGTAAATAACCAGTGCTTCAGGGTGAATGTTCCCATGGCTAGTAAGGTGGAGCAAGTGACTGCTGTATTCACAGCAAGGTGTGCGTCAGCAGTCACGATGTGTGTGCACTCGCAGAACATCTTGCTTTTCATTTTGAAGCCCGAGGTTGACAAGTCAGAGCAGCAGCGTAGAGATTCGACACCAAGCCCATATCACGCTGTCGGGGAGTGGAGGCTGTCGGGGCGTCGGCGCTGTCGGGGAGTGGAGGCTGTCGGGGCGTCGGCGCTGTCGGGGAGTGGAGGCTGTCGGGGCGTCGGCGCTGTCGGGGAGTGGAGGCTGTCGGGGCGTCGGCGCTGTCGGGGAGTGGAGGCTGTCGGGGCGTCGGCGCTGTCGGGGGGCGTGGAGCGTGGAGCGTGGAGGCTGTCGGGGCGTAGAGGTTGTCTGGGCGTGGAGCGTGGAGGCTGTCGGGGCGTGGAGGCTGTCGGGGCGTGGAGGCTGTCGAGGCGTGGAGCCTGTCGGGGCGTGGCGGCTGTCTAGGCGTGGAGGCTGTCTGGGCGTGGTGGCTGTTTAGGCGTGGCGGCTGTCGGGGCGTGGTGGCTGTCTAGGCGTGGCGACTGTCGGGGCGTGGAGGCTGTCTAGGCGTGGAGGCTTTTTAGGCGTGGAGGCTGTCGGGGCGTGGCGGCTGTCTAGGCGTGGAGCCTGTCGGGGCGTGGCGGCTGTCGGGGCGTGGTGGCTGTCTAGGCGTGGCGGCTGTCGGGGCGTGGTGGCTGTCTAGGCGTGGCGGCTATCGGGGCGTGGCGGCTGTCTAGGCGTGGCGGCTGTATAGGCGTTGAGGCTGTCCGGGCGTGGAGGCTGTCGGGGCGTGGAGGCTGTCTAGGCGTGGAGGCTGTCTAGGCGTGGAGGCTGTCGGGGCGTGGCGGCTGTCTAGGCGTGGAGGCTGTCGGGGCGTGGCGGCTGTCTAGGCGTGGAGGCTGTCGGGGCGTGGCGGCTGTCTAGGCGTGGAGGCTGTCGGGGCGTGGCGGCTGTCTAGGCGTGGAGGCTGTCGGGGCGTGGGGTGTGGAGGCTGTCTGGGCGTGGGGTGTGGAGGCTGTCTAGGCGTGGAGGCTGTCGGGGCGTGGCGGCTGTCTAGGCGTGGAGGCTGTCGGGGCGTGGCGGCTGTTTAGGCGTGGAGGCTGTCGGGGCGTGGAGGCTGTTTAGGCATGGAGGCTGTCGGGGCTTGGAGGCTGTCGGGGCGTGGAGGCTGTTTAGGCGTGGAGGCTGTCGGGGCGTGGCGGCTGTCTAGGCGTGGCGGCTGTCTAGGCGTGGCGGCTGTCTAGGCGTGGAGGCTGTCGGGGCGTGGCGGCTGTCTAGGCGTGGAGGCTGTCGGGGCGTGGAGGCTCTGGGGGCGTGGAGGCTGTTTTGGCGTGGAGGCTGTCGGGGCGTGGAGGCTGTCGGGGCGTGGAGGCTGTCGGGGCGTGGCGGCTGTCGAGGCGTGGCGGCTGTCGAGGCGTGGCGGCTGTTTAGGCGTGGAGGCTGTCGGGGCGTGGCGGCTGTTTAGGCGTGGAGGCTGTCGAGGCGTGGAGGCTGTTTAGGCGTGGACGCTGTCGGGGCGTGGCGGCTGTTGCGGCGTGGAGGCTGTTGCGGCGTGGACGCTGTCAGGGTGTGGAGGCTGTCGGGGAGTCGACGCTGTCGGGGCGTGGAGGCTGTCGGGGTGTGGAGGCTGTCTGGGCGTGGGGTGTGGAGGCTGTCTGGGCGTGGGGTGTGGAGGCTGTCTGGGCGTGGGGTGTGGAGGCTGTCTGGGCGTGGGGTGTGGAGGCTGTCTGGGCGTGGGGTGTGGAGGCTGTCTGGGCGTGGGGTGTGGAGGCTGTCTGGGCGTGGGGTGTGGAGGCTGTCTGGGCGTGGGGTGTGGAGGCTGTCTGGGCGTGGGGTGTGGACGCTGTCGGGGAGTGGGGTGTGGACGCTGTCGGGGCGTGGGGTGTGGAGGCTGTCGGGGCGTGGGGTGTGGAGGCTGTCGGGGCGTGGAGGCTGTCTGGGCGTGGGGTGTGGAGGCTGTCTGGGCGTGGGGTGTGGACGCTGTCGGGGCGTGGGGTGTGGACGCTGTCGGGGCGTGGGGTGTGGACGCTGTCGGGGCGTGGGGTGTGGACGCTGTCGGGGCGTGGGGTGTGGAGGCTGTCTGGGCGTGGGGTGTGGAGGCTGTCTGGGCGTGGGGTGTGGAGGCTGTCGGGGCGTGGGGTGTGGAGGCTGTCGGGGCGTGGGGTGTGGAGGCTGTCTGGGCGTGGGGTGTGGAGGCTGTCGGGGCGTGGAGGCTGTCGGGGCGTGGAGGGTGTCGGGGCGTGGAGGCTGTCGGGGCGTGGGGTGTGGAGGCTGTCGGGGCGTGGAGGCTGTCGGGGCGTGGAGGCTGTCGGGGCGTGGGGTGTGGAGGCTGTCGGGGCGTGGAGGCTGTCGGGGCGTGGGGTGTGGAGGCTGTCGGGGCGTGGGGTGTGGAGGCTGTCGGGGCGTGGGGTGTGGAGGCTGTCGGGGCGTGGGGTGTGGAGGCTGTCGGGGCGTGGAGGCTGTCGGGGCGTGGAGGCTGTCGGGGCGTGGGGTGTGGAGGCTGTCGGGGCGTGGAGGCTGTCGGGGCGTGGAGGCTGTCGGGGCGTGGAGGCTGTCGGGGCGTGGGGTGTGGAGGCTGTCGGGGCGTGGGGTGTGGAGGCTGTCGGGGCGTGGAGGCTGTCGGGGCGTGGAGGCTGTCGGGGCGTGGGGTGTGGAGGCTGTCGGGGCGTGGAGGCTGTCGGGGCGTGGAGGCTGTCGGGGCGTGGAGGCTGTCGGGGCGTGGGGTGTGGAGGCTGTCGGGGCGTGGGGTGTGGAGGCTGTCTGGGCGTGGGGTGTGGAGGCTGTCGGGGCGTGGAGGCTGTGGGGGCGTGGTCACCATCAGGGGCGTGGCCACCGTCACGCAAGCCGCTACAGTTCAGCGAGGCAGTCGTCATGCCGCCTGTGTGAACATTGTGTTACTGTGATCCTGCCTCTTTAAAGCAGCAAATATCACAGCAGCGACAGATGCCAGCGGTACTCGGCTATTGACTTGATAGTTGCCATAGTAACCACTAGGGTGCCAGGCAGCTTATGTTTCATCTTAAGATAAATGACGGCAAGGCTCTATTGTTGGAAGAGAATGTACATTTCCCCCCCCGCCCTCCTTGAATTAGTTTTTCTGGTGCATTTGCGTCACCGTCACCCGGTCTCCCTGCGCTGCCATGTGACACACATACAGAACACATTACCTCCAAATGTCCTTGTCATTTTACTGGAAGGCTTTCTTCTTTGACTGGTGAAGTGAACCCAACTAAGTTATATTGCATATCGTATTGTATTGCTGCTGGAATGGAGTGTTAATCAATAGTGTGATCGGGGTATTAAGACTGGGTTCAGTTCACCACAGGTAATGAACGTTCATTCACCCTCAAGGATTTCTTCAAAGGTTGGGCAACCTTCTCACTCAAGGGGCTTTCCAGTGTTTGAATTAAAGGCACTCCCTGAACTGAAAGTGAATTGACTGCAACCCAGTCTGTTATTGACTTGGTCAGTGTATTCAGGACAGGGCAGTGTTACCAATGGATCGTAAAGAAAATATCATCAAGTGTGCATAACAAACTATTTGTTGTCATCCCTACAAACACAATTGTCAGTGATCGCGGGTGGGGAGTCCTGAGTCCTGGTTGTTGCAATAGCGACTCCTACTGGTTGGTCGGGGCACCTGCTCAGCGGGGGAGAACTCCTCGCTGTCAGATGAAAAGAAGCAGCTGACGACTCCACATGTATCGGAGGAGGCGTGTGGTAGTCTACACCCTCCCCAGACCAACAGTAAGGTAGTTTACACCCTCCCCAGACCGACGGTAAGGTAGTCTACACCCTCCCCAGACTAACAGTAAGGTAGTCTACACCCTCCCCAGACTAACAGTAAGGTAGTCTACACCCTCCCCAGACCAACAGTAAGGTAGTCTACACCCTCCCCAGACCGACGGTAAGGTAGTCTACACCCTCCCCAGACTAACAGTAAGGTAGTCTACACCCTCCCCAGACTAACAGTAAGGTAGTCTACACCCTCCCCAGACTAACAGTAAGGTAGTCTACACCCTCCCCAGACTAACAGTAAGGTAGTCTACACCCTCCCCAGACTAACAGTAAGGTAGACTACACCCTCCCCAGACTAACAGTAAGGTAGTCTACACCCTCCCCAGACTAACAGTAAGGTAGTCTACACCCTCCCCAGACCAACAGTAAGGTAGTCTACACCCTCCCCAGACTGACGGTAGGGTGGTCTACACCCTCCCCAGACCAACAGTAAGGTAGTCTACACCCTCCCCAGACCAACAGTAAGGTAGTCTACACCCTCCCCAGACCGACGGTAGGGTAGTCTACACCCTCCCCAGACTAACAGTAAGGTAGTCTACACCCTCCCCAGACCGACGGTAGGGTAGTCTACACCCTCCCCAAACTAACAGTAAGGTAGTCTACACCCTCCCCAGACTAACAGTAAGGTAGTCTACACCCTCCCCAGACCAACAGTAAGGTAGTCTACACCCTCCCCAGACTAACAGTAAGGTAGTCTACACCCTCCCCAGACTAACAGTAAGGTAGTCTACACCCTCCCCAGACTGACGGTAGGGTAGTCTACACCCTCCCCAGACCGACGGTAGGGTAGTCTACACCCTCCCCAGACTAACAGTAAGGTAGTCTACACCCTCCCCAGACCGACGGTAGGGTAGTCTACACCCTCCCCAGACTAACAGTTAGGTAGTCTACACCCTCCCCAGACTAACAGTAAGGTAGTCTACACCCTCCCCAGACCGACGGTAGGGTAGTCTACACCCTCCCCAGACTAACAGTAAGGTAGTCTACACCCTCCCCAGACTAAAAGTAAGGTAGTCTACACCCTCCCCAGACCAACAGTAAGGTAGTCTACACCCTCCCCAGACTAACCGTAAGGTAGTCTACATAAATAGAAACGCTCTGAGGACCCTAGCTGGAGCCCTCATCCAATGTCACTTTGACTATGCTTGCACTTCATGGTACAGCAACATATCAAAACAAATGAAGACAAAGCTCCAGACCTCCCAAAACAAACTAGTGAGACTCCTGCACAACCTTCACTTTAGGACTCACCTAACGCCAGCCCACTTTAGCAGTCTGGGATGGCTTAGGGTTGAAGAAAGGGTACACCAGCTTAAAATGCTACTGGTTTTTAAAGTACTGAAAGAAACGGTCCCCAAGTACCTAGTAAATTATTTTAATAAAGTAGGAGGTCCACAAACACGCCACAAGAGGAAGCCCCACGGACCTGGTCCCGCAGAGAGTCAGGACATGCATGGGGAAAGATGCATTTTTTTACTCGGCTACGGTAATGTGGAATGCCCTGCCAACATTCATAAAACTCCTGGGCCCTCATGCATCAACGTGGACGTAGAACTTGACCTACTTCCACACGTAAGCACGGAATGTAGAACTAGCGTACGCACAGGGAAGTCGGCATTCATCACACGTGCGTACGCAGGCTCTATGCCCTGCCGTGTTGATGAATACCACTTTGTTCTACCGTCAATGCTCGTGCATGATTATCCATATATGGTCATGAAAATGAGGAAACACCCCCCATGGGATGTGAAATAATGGACCGACCCGAGCGGGACTCCGAGAAACTCCACGGAGAATTCACTGCTGTCGAACCAAGAAGACACTATCGCGTATTATGATTTATGGGATAAATAAAAGGCGGACTTGTAAACGGTGATGTCAGATATCAACGGCTCCCTAAGACCATTGCTGCAATTCTGCCTGGACAGCTCAAAATACTAATAAAGACCGTTCGTTGACCACTGTTTGGCGTTGGTTGTGTGTCATTATAACCGTGCTGTAATATGAATGCCTTTATTAGTTGTGTTCGATTGGCTATATGATTTTTAGAGGCATCTATTTTGTTGTCGGCTAATAAAGACCGCGCTGGAATATGACTGCCTTTTCCCGTGTTGTTTGATTAATACCCACGGATTAAAGTTCTCCTCAATTCTATTCCAAATCGCGATGGATCTCCCGTCAATTTTCTACCTGCTGCATATGATTTCTAGAGGCATACTACAATCTATTTTGATGTCAGTATTGGGTAGCCTATATAAACAATATAATACGAGAGCATATACAAGAACAATGAATCTCACTGCATGTATGATGTATCCTGCCTTTCAATACATGAACTTGAATTCCATCATGTTTGTGTGCGGGACTCAAGGCTGCTGTCACAATGGGTGGTACCGCCGTACAGTAATAATAACAGTCCACACAATATCACGATCCATGCCATAGCCTATGTTCCATTAGGACATGATCTGTGACGACAAATGTTCTAGAATGTTTGATTAAGATATCATACTCTGACAGCATGCCTATGAGCAACAAAAACGCGAACTTGAATCCCATCATATAGTCTGTCCACTATCTGCATGGTGTCATTGCAATGCGTTTTCTATTCTTTCTTGTACAGTAAAAAGGGGGAAGAACACTATATTCATATGACTTATTCTGCTTACAGCTTCGAAATTCCACTTGTTTCGTTTAACGTAAAGCCTTTTAAATATAATCAAAACGTTCCCGTGTTTCGGCGGTCTGTGCGCAAAATAATAACGAGTTGAGCTTTATGATTTATGATGAATTGAAAATGGGGGACCCTGATGTAAACAGGACGAAAGTTGGTCTGCATCCCCAATTAACAATTGTATGTACTGAGCTGTACTGTACTGTACCCATTCTGCAATCTGTTAATAAACTTTTCAATCAATCAATCAATCAAGCTACGCGGAGCGCAGTCAGTCAGTAGCCTACACCCCGTATATTCCGATAACGCTATATAAACCATGCTGCATTCATTCTGAGAGAAAGATCTATTATTCCAAATGCTATTTATAGGGTTTTGACCATAATTACACTACTGTTGCTATCTTACAATGAACTATAATGAACTACGGTTCATACAGAACATCCAGTGTTATTATGCACAGAAGCTCATTTCCTTGTTGTAATAATATATTCTACCACTGGGCGCTAGGTACGCCAGGTCTGACCTGTGCGTAGATGTACGCACGAAGTCAAGTTCAAGTTCAAATTGATGAATCCCACTCTTTGCTTAGAAATGATCGTACGCACGGGTTACGCACAGATCTGTGCGTAGAACACGTTGATGCATGAGGGCCCTGCTGAACTCCCCTCTCGGATTTAAATCCGCCCTAAAAACATGGCTCAGCAGCAATTCAAATTGGTCTTGCAGGAACGGTTTGGGAGAGGAAGGTGTTTTAGGTTGCGTGTTCCAAAAAATGTACTTAAAGTTTAAAGCTCAATATATCAAAACATGGCACTTTATAGTGAACAAATAACAAACTTCGGTTCAAATAACAAACTCAGCAAGACCGACGGCTTCTCAGTTACAGTGGGTGACAATATTGTCACAAGGAAAGAAGATATTACCTACCTGGGTTCCATCCTAGAGGAAAATCTTTCCTGTGACAAAATGGCATCCAATGTAATAAAAAAAGTCAACCAACGAACTCGATTCTTGTACCGGATCTCCTCACTGGTAAACAAGAATACCCTGAAGACTCTGGCAGGAGCACTCATTCAAGGGTACTACGACTATGCTTGCACCTCATGGTACCAAAGCACCTCAAAGGCGCTAAAAACAAAATTACAAAAATCTCAAAACAAACTGGTCAGACTACTGCTTGACCTTACTCCTAGAACCCACCTCACCCCTACCCACTTTGACAACCTAGGATGGCTTAGAGTAGACGACAGAGTACAGCAACTTGCAATGGGCCTGGTCTACAAGATACACTACACGACCAAGGTACCCATGTACATGTCAAAATACTTCCCAAAGGTCAGTGAATACCACGATCACAACACCAGAGGGAGCTCCACAAATCATGTTAAACCCAGATTCGGCTCAAACAAGGGACTAAACACGTTTCGCAATTATGCCACATCAATGTGGAATGCCCTACCCAAAGCTGTAAAGGAATGTGAATCACTACCCACTTTCAAAAACACTCTCAAAAAACACCTACGGGAGACTGCAATTCGAAACTGGCCCCTGTAAATGTCCTAACACAACCCCCTCCAATGTACAGTAAATTACCAAGTATGGTCTTGTCAATATTCCAATGTACAGTTTTGTTTGTACAGTTATACAGTGTCCCCCACCCACCCCTCCTACCCAACCTCCCCCCCCCACTCCTACCCAACCCCCCCCCCCCACCCAACCACCTCCAATGTACAGTCCCCCACCCCCCCCCCACCCACCCAACCACCTCCAATGTACAGTCCCCCACCCCCCACCCCCCCACCCCCACCTACCCAATCCAATGTACAGTTTATACGTCAAATGTATATACTCTTTTTTTTCTGGACTCTTTTTGTATCACAAACAGTACTGTATTTGCAAATCTGGTATGTCATAAATGTATAGATGTAGCAGTACTGTCTATCTGTATGTCATGTATGTCATATATGTTACGATGAATTGAAAATGGGGGACCCTGATGTAAACAAGACGAAAGTCTTTCTCTGGTCTGCATCCCCTTAACAATTGTATGTATTGAGCTGTACTGTACTGTACCCATTCTGCAATCTGTTAATAAAGTTTTAAATCAATCAATCAATCAATCAAACAGGCACTTTATAGTGAATCCAAATTCTTTTTGGATTACAGAAAATTATCACTAAAGTGCTATCTGTTGCAGCTGCACTGTTTTCCATGAAAATACCATATTTGGATAAGTTTGACCATTTCTAAAAATCTGAAAATCATTATTTAATAAAACACAGAAAAGGATCACCAAGTTACTCTGGATAAAAAAAGACTTTACAGACAACATTGAGACAAAGCTTCCTGACACATCTCCATCCAAACTCTTGGAAGAACTCATTGAAATCTCATCTGATACCACCTGGAGAGCTAGTTTCAGAGTGTGGTGCTGAGTACCAAGTATCTCATGATGCAGCAGTTAAGGTGTTGATACCATTCAGCCCCACATATCTGTGTGAAGCTGGCTTTTCATCCATGACAGCTCTGAAAACAAAATATAGGGCCAAGTTGAGCCTTGATGATGACATGCGTGTTGCCTTGTCAAAGATCTCCCCACGTATTGACCGTATTATTAGCCAGCAGCAGCGGACCTCGCATTGAGCTAGAAATGTCCACTGAGTGAACGAGTGCTTATTTTCTGTATTTATTTATATTTTTTGAGAAATGGTAACTTGGTGATCCTTTTCTGTATTTAAAAAAAATACATGATTTTCTGTTTTTGAGAAATTGTCAAACTTATCCAAATATGCTATTTTTATGGAGAACAGTGCAGCTGCAACAGATAGCACTTTAGTGATCCTTTTCTGTATTTAAAAAAGAAAATACATGATTTTCAGTTTTTTCTTAAATAAACATTATTTTGAAAGCAAGCACTTTTGTCATCAGATTCAGATTCAGACAACTTTATTGATCCCGCGTGGGGCAATTCATATTTGCAGATTCACCAACAAGCAACAAAGACAAACAAACAACAAAACATCTCAACGACAGCACGGCAAATAAAAAGAGTCATTGTATCATCATTGTAGCAAAAAAGACAGGACCGGAAAAGTCTTTATCGTATGTAGGGGGTGCCCTGGAATATTTTATTGAACACAGGGGTGCCTTGGCAGCAGAAAGGTTGAGAACCCCTGGTCTACACCCTCCCCAGACCAACAGTAAGGTAATCTACACCCTCCCCAGACTAACAGTAAGGTAGTCTACACCCTCCCCAGACTAACAGTAAGGTAGTCTACACCCTCCCCAGACCAACAGTAAGGTAGTCTACACCCTCCCCAGACTAACAGTAAGGTAGTCTACACCCTCCCCAGACTAACAGTAAGGTAGTCTACACCCTCCCAGACTAACAGTAAGGTAGTCTACACCCTCCTCCCAGACTAACAGTAAGGTAGGTCTACACCCTCCCCAGACTAACAGTAAGGTAGTCTACACCCTCCCCAGACTAACAGTAAGGTAGTCTACACCCTCCCCAGACTAACAGTAAGGTAGTCTACACCCTCCCCAGACCAACGGTAAGGTAGTCTACTCTACACCCTCGACCAGGAAGGGAATTGGCCTAATGACTCAATTGAATGATGGGAGAAAAGCATGAAAATCACAACAAAAAAATCTCAGTCAGTGTTTTTGGGGCTGTGATATATATACTTAGATTCAAGAATTCAAGATGGTTTATTGTCATGTGCACAGTTAAACAGACAGTTTGCCATACAATGAAAATCTTACTTTGGTAGTCCGCGCTTCACAAAATCACACAAACATATTTAAATTAGAGCTGGGCCGTTAACGGCGTTAACGTGCTGCGTTAACGCTATACTAGTATCGCGCGATAATATAATTAACGCATTAATCTAAAAAAAACCCCCCTTTTTTTTTCTTTTTTTTTTTATATATATATATATTTTTTTTTACCTTTATTTACCCAGGGTAGGTTCGCTGAGCACAGATGCTCTTTTTCAGGAACGCCCTGCTTCACATTCACACAGTTCCATTCACACATGGGAGCTGCCCAGTACAACCACAGTTGACACCTTTGGCCACTGAGCAACTCCACTGGAGCAGTTGATTCAAGCCATGTCACATAGTTCAAGTTTGAAATGATTCTTTCTGTTTTGCTCCTGAGAGTGCTAGATACTGCACTGTACTGGTAATATTATTTATTTGTGTTAACTTCTGAATAAAACAACATATTAAACACAAGTACATCTTATTGAACATTATTTTGATATTTCATTACCAATTATCATAGCAAAACAGCTTTTTCAAACAGTCTGTAATGCATTTTTGGAAACAGGAGATGGGCTCATAATGGGCCACCTGGCCTGAGAAACATAAGGAGGAAAGAAAAAGTAAGGACTTACTTCTGGTCATATTTGGGTAGAAACACACATATTTTGAATGCCCCTTCGGCATTTTTTTTTTTTTTTTTGAGACATTTTAATCTAGATTAATCTAGATTAAATCCAGGATTGCAGATAGATTAATTCTAGATTAAAAAAATGTATCTATGCCCACCTCTAATTTAAATACAAGCGAGTGGAAAAAAAGAAGGTAAAAAAATAGATAAATACAGTGAGGTAACATTGCACGTTCCGATTCAGTGTTTACAATGTAAATGGAGGTGACAGTGGGTCACAGCAGCAGTTAAAAAGTGTCTTTAGTGATTCATAGTTAGCGTAGCTCAGTGTAGCTCAGCTCCATGTCAGCACGGGGACCAGCGACTACCGCACATGCCGGGTAAGATAAAAGCGTCTCATGTCTCTCTACTGTGTTCTCTCCCGTCTTCCAGAAGAGCTGCTCTCCTGTCTCTCCGCTGTCGGACTCTGACCACCTCCTCTCCGTGTCGTCCCAGAAGCCCTCCTCCCTCCTCCTCCTCCTCCTCCCCCCAGTGGTCCGCGGTGGCTCTGAGCCAGGTGCGGACAGTGAGTCACGAGGTCAGCCACGGGCCATCGAGGACGGCGGAGGGCGAAGCTGGTACCAGCCTCCCTGGCCCCTCCTCCTCCTCCTCCTCCCGCCAGGACCAGCCACAGCAGCCCCGCCCGGCACGCCAGCACACTCCCCCCCGCCTCAAGCACAGGTCGCCCGCAGTGAGCTCAACGTCCGCCTCCCTAGAGGTGAGGGGAGGTTTACTACACATCCACATCAACAGTCATCTCTCTCTCTCTCTCTCTCTCTCCCACTCTCTCTCTCTCTCTTCTCTCTCTCTCTCTCTCTCTCTCTCTCTCTCTCTCTCTCTCTCTCTCTCTCTCTCTCTTGCTCTTGCTCTCTTGCTCTTGCTCTCTTTATCTCTCTCTCTCTCTCTCTCTCTCTCTCTCTCTCTATCTCTCTATCTCTCTCTATCTCTCTCGCTATCTCTCTCTTGCTCTTGCTCTCTTTCTCTCTCTCTTGCTCTCTTCAATCTCTCAATCTAATCTCTCTCATAATCTTTCTCTCTCTGTTTGTCTCTCTCAATCTTTATCTCTCTCTCTCTCCTCTTTGTCTCTCTCTCAATCTCTCTTTGTATCTCAATCTTTCTCTCAATCTTTCTCCCTCTCTCGATCTCTCTTTCTCTCTCTCTCGCAATCTCTCTCTCTCTCTTTCTCTCTCTCCCATGCTCACTCACTCACATACTGTAACAATGCTGTCAAATTACAAACATCTCAAAACAAACTAGTCAGACTACTGCTTGACCTGACTCCTAGAACCCACCTCACCCCTGCCCACTTTGCCAACCTAGGATGGCTTAGAGTAGACGACAGAGTACAGCAACTTGCAATGGGCCTGGTCTACAAAATACACTACACGACCAAGGTACCCATGTACATGTCCAAATACTTCCCAAAGGTCAGTGAATACCACGATCACAACACCAGAGGGAGCTCCACAAATCATGTTAAACCCAGATTCGGCTCAAACAAGGGACTAAACACGTTTCGCAATTATGCCACATCAATGTGGAACGCCCTACCCACAGCTGTAAAGGAATGTGAATCACTACCCACCTTCAAAAACACTCTCAAAGAACACCTACGGGAGACTGCAATTCGAAACTGGCCCCTACAAATGTCCTAACCCAGTTGTACAGTAAATGACCAACCCCACCCCACCTACCCAACATCCTCCAATGTACAGTTTCTACGTCAAATGTATATACACTCTTTTTCTGGACACTTTTTGTATCACAAACAGTAATCTGGTATGTTATAAATGTATAGATGTAGCAGTACTGTCTATCTGTATGTCATGTATGTCATATATGTCCTGATGAATTGAAAATGGGCGACCCTGATGTAAACAAGATGAAAGTCTTTCTCTGGTCTGCATCCCTTAACAATTGTATGTATTGAGCTGTACTGTACTGTACCCATTCTGCAATCTGTTAATAAACGTTTCAATCAATCAATCAATCAATCAGTCAAGTGAAAGAGTTTTTACCTGAATTGAAAGTTGACATGGTACTCGAAGTTGTGACTGAATTTCATCACCCAAGAGACCTTGAAACTCATTCAAAACCCCCAAATGTATAACTTCATAAATACATGACTGTCAATCTGAAAATGAGTTGACCCTCATGGAGATGCAATGTTTTCACCCGACAGCAGTGACGCTAATACTTAATTCAGAGGTTCAACCCACGATGCTCAATACAGGCAGGGTGGCTTAGAGGTAGAGAGGCCGACTAGTAAAATGCCGCTGGAGATTGGAGGATAATAATAATAATAATTACTTGCATTTATATAGCGCTTTTCTAGACACTCAAAGTGCTTTACAATGTAAGGTGGAAATTGCCTCCTTCACAACCACTGGTAGCACCCAACCTTGGGCTACGCAGCTCAATTGCACTGCATTATGTGTATTAAGACGGGATATGCATAAAGAGGAAAGAGCGACAGTTCCTTTGCCTCGTGGCAGATTGACAGTGAGGTCTTCTTCTTGATCTCTCCACAGGGTTTGAGAGACGGCCGCTGAAGCACCCGTCGCACCCCGATGGCCCGGAGAGGGAGAGCGGCCCTCCCAAGCCCCCGCGTTCCGGCACCAGTCCCAGCCCTGGTGCCCAAACCCCCCTCCTACCCCCTGGTCAAACTAGTGGGCAAGTTCTACACCTTGAAGTGCCGGTGAGTCGGGCGGGGGGGTCTCTACGCATGAACCCTTTTACTGCCACGCGACAGAAGGTTAACCCTTTACAATCACACAACCGACGGTCGCGGTCGGTTGTGTGATAGTAAAGGGGTTAACCTTCTGTCGTGTGGCAGTGAAAGGGTTAACCTGGCTGTCGTGTGGCAGTGAAAGGGTTAACCTGTGTATTGTCACAGTGAAAGGGTTAACCGTTTTGGTAGCGTGGCAGTGAAAGGGTTAAAGGAACACACCCAATGTTATGGGAAATGCGTTTACCGTCCTCTTCCAGAGTCCGACGAGAAGATAAGATACCAATTTCCTCTCTGTGCGTTCAGTAGAAAGCTAGCCTAGCTTAGCACACATGAATGGAAGAGGATACGGACCACTAGCGCTAACTGTTGGGCCAAAAACACCTCTCCCGGAGTTTTAAGCTAAGCTAGTTGTTGTGAAGGGCCAGATTAAACCGAATATATATATTTATTTATATATATATATTTAATTGTATTTGTATATTCTCTAATATTCCCTGATATCCCTTGTATATTCCTTGTACAATATGCATTGAATATCCATTCTAGCCTACTGAACATCCCATAATAGTCTCCATTCTACTATTGGTCGAGACCTTGGTGCCAGGCTGCCATACCCCTCAGACCCAGTTCAAACGTACCGCTCCACATGTACGAACAAGTCCTAGTTCCGCGTAGGAATCTGACTACCGCACCACTAATGGGACTATTTGTTCATAGTGCGTATATATACTGCGCTACTAAAGTAGGACTTTCTTTTCAGTCCAGTTTCTTACCCTCCAATAGAGTCACAGACGTAAAGCCTCCCCGCGACGCCACGTGTGGGAGTAAGGCCAAGTTCGCCTACCATCGGTATTGAGACATCGTGTATATTAATATTTGAATAGTCATATTTGGCACTATATCGTCGAGTTGGACGTAGTCTATTAAGCTAATAATAGTCTGTTAATATATAGTGCTTCGTGCGGTGAGAATACTACCGTAGTCAGTACCCCATCGTTTCGGGCAGAGAACTGGCTGCTTACCCAGGGTGGTTGACCCTATGTGAAGCTGCACCCGAGGAGCCCCAGAGCCGACGAGCGAGTGGACCTGTATACCGGATTATTCTACCGACGACAGCCCGCCTTCCCAGGCACGGATTATGCTTTGGATACTTTGATTATTCCATGGATAAAGACCCCCGACACTGCCGTGTGTTGGAACCCCCCCCCCCTGGAGAGGACGCAAGGTGAGGAGACGCTCTGCAAGACGAGGTCGCTTCACGTCTCTCCCCCGTGGACCGGAGAGAGCCGGCCCACAAAGAGTCCACCTGCTTTCATCTGTGGTCCAAGGATCGCCGGCGCATTGAACGGCACTACAGTGGGTTCACCTGGGATACCCTTGGCCGGACGAGGCAGCCGGATTCTACCCTCCCCCCCCTCCTACTCCTGTCGGCTTACAAGCGACCGGATTAACCCCCTCTAGTGTATCTAGTATAATCATTAAAGTATCATTGCTGTTATTCCTTAACTATTCCAGGTCGTATATTTACCACCTGCGCCTTCAGAGATTGGACATTCTCTATTGATATACCGACGAATACTCCTTGCCATAAAAGTGCATACTATTTCAATTCATAAATGTAATTAAGTGATTAAGTGCTTATTCTACACACCATCGCTGTGTAGAAATAAAGACCTGTTTCTAATTCGTACATTTGTGTTGGATCCGTTTCATCTACGTGAGAGTGTTCATGATAATATATTTATGCCGTGTACTGGGTGGCCGAATATTAAGTACAAAGGTAGTGGTAGTAAGTATCATATCTAGTAATACAGTCAGGGAATTGTACCCCTCAGTTACACTAGTGGTTTGTATCTGCTTCAATTAATTTGTGCTAAACTAGGCTAGCTTGCAGCCGGATAGGTTTCTACTGAACGTACACGTTGGTACCTAATCTCCTCGTCTGACTCTAGAGAAAACGGTAATTTCCCAGAATGTTGGCGTGTTCCTTTAACATCATTTCCAGAAGAAATGTCCATCCGGCCCAAAACTGATTTGGTTGATTATCGTGCAGGATAACAAGACAAAAATGTGATATGAGTTTCTAGACTCATAAACTACCAGCCTACCCTGTTTTATTCAACGTTTCTATTTTCTGAGGGACTTGAGAGGAGCTTTGGCTTTGTATGATACTTCCAGAGAATAATCTAGGGACGCATTTTAATCTTCCCCAGACCCACACTTTGAAAAGACCCTGCATCAGACGAGAGCGCTGGCTCTCAACCTGATACATCCCAAAAGGATATTTAAATACATTATCCTTTTATAATCTTTTGGTTTTGCTGCCTTTTTTTCTTGTGAAATAATGAATACTTGAAATCTAAAAGCTCCTCCTTTAATTATGAATCAAGTTAAAAACAGAGCCTCAAAAGAGAAAATAACAGGCGCAATGTGCAATAGTTGTGACCGGGTACACACACACACAAACCCTCACACACACACTTGACTTCCATGCTAATAATAATAATAATAATAATAATAATAATAATAATAATAATAATAATAATAATAATAATAATAATAATAATAATAATAATAATAATAATAATATCTTAAATTTATATAGCGCCTTTCAGGAGACCCAAGGCGCTTGACAGCTAAGGGAGGGGGACAGGGAACAACGTAACAACAAAATAATAATCAAAAGGAAAGAAAGAAAGAAAACTGTGAAAGGGTGAAGACTGTGGCCACTAGAGGGTGGGGACACTTTAGTGGACCAACCAATCAGCCAGCCAACAGAGCGAGCTATTGACCATATTCACACGGTGGCCATTTTACCCTCATGTTCATGTTCATGTTTATTTAAGGATCCCCGTTAGAAGCAGCTAGATGCCTCTACACATACACACATATACTGTACATACATACATACATACATACATACATACATACATACATACATACATACATACATACATACATACATACATACATACATACGTACGTACGTACGTACGTACGTACGTACGTACATACATACATACATACATACGTACATACATACATACATACATACATACATACATACATACATACATACATACATACATACATACATACATACACATATACATACATACAGTCATACATACATACATACATACATACATACATACATACATACATACATACATACATACATACATGTACACATACACATATATACATTCATACATATACACATTCACACATACATACATTCATACATGTATACTGTACATATTGCTGTTTAAAAATGGTTTCAAAGGTCACGCATTCTATGCGTGCTTGATCATAATGGAGGTGGTTGTGCTGTTTTTTTTGTTTCGTTTTCTTTTAGAATGGAATAGAATAGAAAATGTTATTGCCATTTCAACACATGGTTGATTGGGATTTGTCTTGGTGCCACATACAGTACATACATTATAAAAACATACAATATAAAAACACAAGAATACATGCAATACAATCCCCACAATAAAAATGCTACAGTACCTAAAATAAATTGCTCAGTGTTCCAGTTTAAAGTGCATATTGCCTTAAAGTGCTTGTCGGCTGGTGCTAGCCCTTGTGGTGCAAAGTGCCTGTACATTTGGGGGGGGGGGGGGGGCACAAATGAAAAAAGGTGGAGAACCTCAGATTGCATTATGAAGCCGCGTTATGACGCCGCATGTTATGAAGCTGCATGTTATGAAGCCGCGTGTTAAGTAGCCGGCCGCGTGTTAAGTAGCCGGCCGCGTGTTATGTAGCCACGTGTTATGAAGCCTCGTGTTATGTAGCTGCGTGTTATGTAGCTGCGTGTTATGCAGCTGCGTGTTATGAAGCCGTGTGTTATGAAGCCGTCTGAATTTGAGATCGTCCCTTAATCCCCGAGCAGCGCTCCACTTGCTAATGTACTATATTGAGAATACAGAGAAGGATTTGTAGGCAAATGTGAATGAATGCTGATATCACTGCAACCTTCTCATATCACAATGAGTATAAAAGCTTTTATGAAAATTACTAAGGGTGTTTCTGTGCACTGCATTTTTTCCTATACTATACCTGTGCAGGTTTTGCTAGAAGTGTGTGTTATTTAATTATGAAAGAGATTAAATTAGGTATTGTGCAATGTGAGGCCCAGCTTATGTTGATCTGTCTGTCTGTCTGTCTGTGTCTGTCTGTCTGTCTGTCTGTCTGTCTGTCTGTCTGTCTGTCTGTCTGTCTGTCTGTCTGTCTGTCTGTCTGTCTCTCTGAATACCTGTCTGTCTGCCTGTATCTGCCCACCTGTCTGTCTGTCTGTCTGTCTGTCTGTCTGTCTCTCTGAATACCTGTCTGTCTGTCTGTCTGTATCTGCCCACCTGTCTGTCTGTCTGTCTGTCTGCCTGCCTGCCTGCCTGTCTGTCTGTCTGTCTGTCTGTCTGCCTGTCTGTCTGTCTGTCTGTCTGTCTGTCTGTATGTCTGTCTGTCTGTCTGTATGTCTGTCTGTCTGTATGTCTGTCTGTCTGAATACCTGTCTGTCTGTCTGTATGTCTGTCTGTCTATCTGAATACCTGTCTGGCTGTCTGTCTGTCTGCCTGCCTGCCTGTCTGTCTGTCTGTCCCAGGTTCTGTGAGGTGGAGTTCCATGGTCCTCTGTCGGTCCAGGAGGACTGGATCAGGCACCTTCAGCAGCACATCCTCAAACTGAACTACAACAAGCCTGCTAAGGCCCGAGCTGAGGACCCCGCCCCGGTCCAGGCCGCTGTCACAGCCCCACCCCCAGCCTTAGCCTCTACCTCCAGTAGCACCTCTACAACCACACCTGTCCTCAGCTCCAGCCCAGCCCCCCGCCCCCCCAGTTGCTCCCCCACGCCTCCGGCCGAGTCCGCTCCAGCCGTCACTGCCACACAGATAGCAAAGACCTCAGAGGAGCGGCCCGGCTCGACTCCCACCCCCCCCGCCGCCCGAGCCGAGTGAACCCGGTCTCCGCTACGCCCCGGCATCCTTCTTCTTCTGACGTGTTTTCTTTTCTCTGTTTACGCCCGTTCTTCCATCCACTTCTTTGCTTTGGCCTTTTTTCTAGAGAGTTTTGAGGACGAGTGCCCCCCCCCCCCCCCCCCAAAAAAAAAGAAAAGAAAAGAAAGAGAATCCTCTGAGCCCCGAGCACCTTCGATGCAGCCTTCTAGACTGTTACTAAGCCCCGTCGCCATGGGAACGAAGCCCTCCCGACTGATCCGGGGAGGGGGCGGCTATCTGGACTGTCCAAGGTTACGGGGAGGTATGAACCCATGTTTTGTTTCGCCTTGTCTTTAAAGAATGTTTAGCCAGTCGCTGTACGCCTCCTGCCGCGCGGTGGTTGATCCAGAGGTGAATACGACCTCTGTGTCCAGCGTCGACCCCTTCCATCTGAGAACAGCTTTACCCCCCCCCCCCCCCCCCCCCCCACCCCCCACCCCGTCTAAACAGTGCTTTACTGAGACCAGCGAGGCGTCACACGTTCCTACGAGAAGCACTTGAAACAAGAGCACACCTGTAGCTCTGGCCTCAGCCTCTTTACCAAATGGTCATGAGATTAAATGATGCATTTAGGTATAATCGTGTTGAGTCGTTGAATGGTACAGACTTTAAACTTGCAGTAACACTTTAACAAAATGTTGATTATTATGGCACTTTTAATGTAAATTCTGTCACTGAGCACTTACCTTATAAACCCAAGGAGGGGGAGCAGAATTGACAAAGATGAACCCTGATTGGTTGAGGGAACAGGAAGAGGAAGCACACCCTAGAAGGGAACCCCCCCCCCCCCACGCCCCTCAATTTGCATTATGATGTTAAAACGACACAAACATGGTTTACTGTCCCCAAAATGTCCCTGTTGCCTGAATGTAGCTTAAAGCAATCTTATTGATATCTTATATGCACACACATACACAATCAAGTATGTACAAATATTCCCGCGACACGTCCCCAGATTACTGTGCCATTTATAATTCCATCTTTTATGATGTTATTATTCCAATAGTTTTGCTGTTATCAGCAAATAGGGCTGCTGTTGTGTGTTAACAGCACAATATCTCTTTGTAATCTGTGTTATGGATCAGATACTGTAAGTGTTTAATTACCTTTTTAATCTGTGTTATGGATCAGAGAAGTGTTTAATTACATTTTTAATCTGTATTATGGATTAGAGAAGTGTTTACGGTTATCTATTTCAAGTTTTATCATTTGCATTTGCAGCGTTGCCATTTCTTTCTTCCTGCCTTTTCAATGAAAACCCACATATTTTTTTTAATAATTTTTTTAAATTTTATTTATTTATTATACATCTGAATGTGGTAAGCTAGGTCGTTTTTAAAGCTACAATTAGAACGTCAAAATGTTTGAAAGTGAAGTCACCCTGTGCACTTTGCGCGAGCGTGTGAGTTCCGTGTTATTTTGTACGTGTGTGTGCACGTGTGGCGCGCGTGTGCGTGTCTCTTAACACTAGCACAGCCGACAAGGGGTCAAATGACCCCTAGGCATTTTCAATAAATGTATCCTCGTCACTCGGTCGAGCTCCAGCTCTGTCACTCAATGACTTTTCCTAAAAGTACCCGTTTTATCTGGCACGGTTTCTGAAATTTCTAAATGACTTCAGGAAAATGTAATTAGAACGTTATTCCACATAATGGGCCGTTGGAACAGACGAAAGTCACAGCACTTTGTGAGCATCTAGCGCAGGGGTGGCCAACCAGTTTTTTTTATATAAAAAAAATTTGTCACTCAAACCTTTCATTGTGGTAAACCTCATATTTTTATATTCAGAGGTAATTATATAGTTTACACTGTTTATTTTTCTCATATTTCTCATATAAGCTGTCGGGTCATCTGACCCGCGTTATTTTTTTTCTTAGCCACAGTTTGCGGAGACGCTCTCTGATTGGCCACTGACGTTTCTGGTCATGTGACATGTGCGCCCAATTGCGTGACGAGCTGTGTCTTTGCCCATTTCCGCCTCGAACAGCATGCAAACTACCTAACGCCTAGTTTATCACTGGTTAAGCTTAGGCGACTCTTTCGAAGTTGGTTACGGTTAGAGTTTGGAATCAGGGCTGGTGTTCTATCGCCCTGCTCTAAGACAAACTCTAACCTTAACCAACTTCGAAAGAGTGCCTAAGCTTAACCAGTGATAAACTAGGCGTTAGGTAGTTTGCATGCTGTTCGAGGCGGAAATGGGCAAAGACACAGCTCGTCACGCAATTGGGCGCACATGTCACATGACCAGAAATGTCAGTGGCCAATCAGAGAGCGTCTCCGCAAACTGCGGCTACGAAAAAAACAAACGCATCTGACCCGTTCCCGGCGGAAATCAGTGACATTTTCTCCATGGCTGTGCTAGTGTTAAGAGACTCTTAAAAAGAGGACAGGAGGGCGAAGCGGCATCGTAGTGGAGACGACAAACTCCCGTAGCTGAGATCAGGCTAAAAAGCGTAAAGGGAGCTTGTCGCCTTTGTGTGCCGTTCAGTCTGATCAGGACTTTTCATGCATCCACTGTTCTGTTAGGATGTGCCAAAGAATTTGTTTACTCCCTTGTCTTTGCCTCTGTGGAAAGCTGTTTACATTGGACCTGATCTGGAGGAAACGCAGCACAGCTACAGAGGCCACCAAGGCTCCATATTGAACAATGGATCGGACGATGTAACCCGCAGGGGGGGGGGGGGGGCGGAGATCTCAAACCCTGCGATGTGAGCGACAGACTGTTGTAAAGACTTAACTTTGGACTCGCCCGTTGCTTTTAGGTTATCAGACTTGAGTAAACAATGAACACAAACAAACGAAACCTGATTTCTTGCGGGGGGGGGGCTCTTGTAAACCGGCGGCCCTGGAAATCCAAACGACCACACACATATGACCTCTGGCCGACGGGTGGATCGGCTGCGGGGGAGGGGTGGCTCCCCTCGTTCTCTTAGTCTCGCTTCGGTCGAGTGTTTATATATCGCCCTCGGACCGAAGCGAATAGCTGGAAGGTTCCACGTGAGACGGTGAACTTTCAGAAAACGTTAGCGTTGACCATGTTGAAAACTTGACTGTTTTGTTCCAAACTACACCCCCCCACCACCACCACCACCTCCACCCCTCTTTTATGGAGTATAGGTATATACTGTATAACTACATGTACTTATGAAATTGCTGAGGCTAGTAGAGCTACCGGCGGTTCCTATTAACGAGCTAGTTACGAGAGATGAAAAAAAAAAAGTGATCTTAATTCCTTTTTATCGTGATTTGATTTCAACCTTTGATGCTATGTATATTTTTTATTGCTCTATGCATTTCTGTATTTGCAGTCCTGAAAGGTGAAACTTTAGAGTATTTTTTATTTTGATCTGTTTAGCTAGATTCTCTAAGCTGAAACAATGGTGCTGTTGAGAATGTCGCGGTGAGAGAGAGAGAGAGAGAGAGAGAGAGAGAGAGAGAGAGAGAGAGAGGCTCGTGTGAGTGACTGAAAGTAAGGAGAACATGATTGTCACGTCCTGCTATTCAAGGACTCTAAAAAAAAACTAAAAACACACACACATGCACAGAAACAGGCCACAAAGCGGACCACTTTGCATGTTCAGGGTTGATCCTCTTTGTCAGCCTTCACATAGAGGTAGTTGCTGTAGCATCTGGGCAGGTTGGTGGCCGCTTTGGTACCATGTGAACCGTGAGTTTGATGCCGGTGTTGTAGAGTTCCTCTAAGATCGCCTGAATATATCACACCCACCTCAGCTAGTGTGACTGGCTGTGTGGGCTTGTGTGTGCGTGTGTGTGTGTGCCAGTGTGTGTGTGTGTGTGTGTGTGTGGTAAAACGTAGTCAGTAATGAGATGACATTGATGAGGAGGAAGAGGTTGAAATGAAGAGATGAAAGCTGTACTGAAAGGGTTTAGGTTCGTGTGAATCAGCTCCTGAACAAACAATAAATGTGATTTCAAACTGGCCCGCTGACTGAGTGTCTTCATCACAGACGACCTTTCCTAGTGCGTCCGATGACACAGCAACGCAGTCTCATCAGGTAAATAAAGAAACATTTACATAATGTACGTTATGTTATAGCAATAAGTCATATTTAGTATTTACATATTGTATCTCAAGGTCAAGATTCAAGTGTTTATTTATCACATACATACCAGGGCATACAGTGAAATGCGGTTGTGCAAGAATGCAATAGTAATAATAGTAAATAGTAATAGAAATAAGTACAATAGACATGTTAATAAATCACTTCAAGGCACTGGGTCCTATGTACACTACTATACAATATACAGTTTTTACTTCTATGTCCCTATGCTATACTTGCTGTTACTAGCTATACTATGCAATAATCACAACAAGTTCTTCTTAAAGTGTCCTTTTTTTGCTTCCTTTAAAGTGTTCTTTTCTTGTGTGTTTAAAGTGACCTATGGTGCGTTTGTGTGTGAGCGAGTGCAGAATGTTGTGTTGTGTGTGTGTGTGAGCGAGTGCAGAATGTTGTGTTGTGTGTGTGTGTGTGAGCGAGTGCAGAATGTTGTGTTGTGTGTGTGTGTGTGAGCGAGTGCAGAATGTTGTGTTGTGTGTGTGTGTGAGCGAGTGCAGAATGTTGTGTTGTGTGTGTGTGTGAGCGAGTGCAGAATGTTGTGTTGTGTGTGTGTGTGTGTGAGCGAGTGCAGAATGTTGTGTGTGTGTGTGTGTGAGCGAGTGCAGAGTGTTGTGTTGTGTGTGTGTGTGTGAGCGAGTGCAGAATGTTGTGTTGTGTGTGTGTGTGAGCGAGTGCAGAATGTTGTGTTGTGTGTGTGTGTGAGCGAGTGCAGAATGTTGTGTTGTGTGTGTGTGTGTGTGAGCGAGTGCAGAATGTTGTGTGTGTGTGTGTGAGCGAGTGCAGAGTGTTGTGTTGTGTGTGTGTGTGTGAGCGAGTGCAGAATGTTGTGTTGTGTGTGTGTGTGAGCGAGTGCAGAATGTTGTGTTGTGTGTGTGTGTGTGAGCGAGTGCAGAATGTTGTGTTGTGTGTGTGTGTGTGAGCGAGTGCAGAATGTTGTGTTGTGTGTGTGTGTGTGAGCGAGTGCAGAATGTTGTGTTGTGTGTGTGTGTGTGAGCGAGTGCAGAATGTTGTGTTGTGTGTGTGTGTGTGTGTGTGAGCGAGTGCAGAATGTTGTGTTGTGTGTGTGTGTGTGAGCGAGTGCAGAGTGTTGTGTTGTGTGTGTGTGTGTGAGCGAGTGCAGAATGTTGTGTTGTGTGTGTGTGTGTGAGCGAGTGCAGAATGTTGTGTTGTGTGTGTGTGTGTGAGCGAGTGCAGAATGTTGTGTTGTGTGTGTGTGTGTGAGCGAGTGCAGAATGTTGTGTTGTGTGTGTGTGTTGTGTGTGTGTGTGTGTGAGCGAGTGCAGAATGTTGTGTTGTGTGTGTGTGTATGAGCGAGTGCAGAGTGTTGTGTTGTGTGTGTGTGTGAGCGAGTGCAGAGTGTTGTGTTGTGTGTGTGTGTGAGCGAGTGCAGAATGTTGTGTGTGTGTGTGTGAGCGAGTGCAGAATGTTGTGTTGTGTGTGTGTGTGTGTGTGAGCGAGTGCAGAGTGTTGTGTTGTGTGTGTGTGTGAGCGAGTGCAGAATGTTGTGTGTGTGTGTGTGAGCGAGTGCAGAATGTTGTGTTGTGTGTGTGTGTGTGTGTGTGTGTGTGTGAGCGAGTGCAGAATGTTGTGTGTGTGTGTGTGTTCATGTGTGCTTGTGTGTATCAGTATCTGCAAAAGTCCAAAACAAATGCCGTCACCAGGAGTTGAACCAGCAATCATTGCAGTCGCAGGCGAGTGCTTTCATCACTATCTAGCTGTGATTATATAGAGATATGGTTCGTTTTAACATCCGCTTAATGACATAAAGGTTAGGGTTCGATCCACAGCGGGGTCAAACTTAAAGATTTCTGTCGAATTTTGATAATGTTGCCATGGGGAATGCTGACAAAAATTGCGTTGCGTTTCACTTCATAATAGAGGCCTTTCATTGAAGGTTTAGAACTTGTCCTTCATGTTGGAAGAGACAACTGTTGCAATGTTATGATAAATATGACGACAACACTGTCAATGATTTGGTGTCTTATTACTGTATCTTGTAAACAAGTCACAGTAGAACAATAATATCACACTTTCCCAGTGTTTTACCTACTCTACCACTGCACTGAAATGAGGCATTTTATTTTGAAAGTGGTTACCAGTGGTTACAGGCGGCCATGTTGGAAGAAAGAGGACTACATACACATTCAGTGAAAGGCCTCTATTCAAAAGTAGGCGGGGCTAGCAGCTAGTGGTTCAGGCGCACGGGAATTAACATTGTACCATTTGCGAACAGTGCATGAGACTGAAATATTAAGACTCATCTCAAACCCCGCCCTCATTTCTAAAAGAAAAAAAATCTGATTTCCATGACAACACAATCAAACATTTTACGGCAGCCATTTTAAGGTGTACCAACCGAATGCACCATTCATGAATGTACACATGGAATGGGAAGAGCTGTTGTGACCATTGGAGGGAGTTCTGTAATCTATTTATCTTCTTATTGTAGGTTTATTCTTTGGCCAGAAGGGGGAGACAGGTTACCAGTTTTGCCTTTTCAAAGTCAATTCTAAGCAGAGATGGGATTCTTCTCATGGTGACATTAGATGGCAGACAAGCAAATAAAATAAAAACCTGAGCCATGGCTGTGCAGAGTGAAAAGATGTGATCGTGGTAGAGGGTGAGAACAACACATCTTTATCAAGGTAGCCCAAGTCAGAGCTACCGTGCAATTTTAGCTCGTTTTATGCATAGAGGTTGATGAATTCAACTTCAGAATTACATTGAATCAGCATAAAAAGACAGGGAGAGATGAGTGATCTTCCCCTCCTGGTTTATAAATCTGATTTCCGTTTCCTGGAACCCATGAAGAGCCGCCCGTGTCCTACATCAATTCTTATTAACCCACATACTGACCCGGTGTCTTCCAAGTGAATGCAGTAATGTGGATCAATGGTCAGGTTAATGAGTTATCTTGGGCGGTTGCACATGACTGTTGATTACAACACAGGAAATGCACTCAGGACAGCACATTTGACAATCATGGAACATGTGTCCCTTACGCACTATTATATTGATTCCTACCTTGTGTCCTCTAGCCTGGGTTTGGACCGTGCCGTGGCCTGTCTCCAGCTACACAGTACCATGTCTCCTCTAGCCTGGCTTTGGGCCGTGCCGTGGCCTGTCTCCAGCTACACAGTGACATCTCTGTTGCCTTTAGAACCTGGCCAGACTGGGCCAAAGCCCCTGGAACTGTTGCATGAATGAATGAATGAATGAATGAAAACTTTATTTAACAGATTGCAGAATGGGTACAATACAGTACGGCTCAATACACACAATTGTTAAGGGGATGCAGACCAGAGAAAGACTTTCGTCTTGTTTCCATCAGGGTCCCCCATTTTCAATTCATATAGACATTTATGACATACATGTCATCACCATGGTTTAGCTTGTGTGCCACAGTTGTGGTGGTGTTTGTCAAATTACTTTCTTCCCTGCCCATCTTTTTTAAATAAGAGTGAGCAGATTGTTATGTTTCTTTATTGAAACAGTATCAATGATGAGAGAAGAACATTGTAGGCCATGGCCAGATTATGCCAGTAGGAGGCCCCAAGGCAAGAAAGGATAGCATCTATTTTTTTTAATAATATGAAATACAAAATGACTAAATTGGCTGGCTCCTGTATGCTTCTAGACCCCCATACCTAAAATCGATCAGTCATCAGCTCTATTCTATTTTCAATCTTTCAAAATGTTCTTATGTACCCCAGTTGCTATTGCATGTATATTATTTGTGTTTCATTACACGTATATGTACATACTTACCAACTGTTTCGGCTGCTTTGTAGCAACACTACGATCACAGACATCTAAGAAGGGAGATCCCCCCTTGAACGGCCCTTCTAAGGTTTCTCTCCTCCACATTGCCTGTGGTGCTTTTTTCCTATTGCTAGGTTTTTTGTGAGTTTTTCCTTACCTTCGAGTGGGGTATGTCTGGGAGTGTTGCATTTATTTATTTTACATTTTATTTTGGATTTCATGGTGTTCTTTGTTTTGTTCTTGATTTATTGTGATGTTTCTTCTTGACTTGTTTAAAGAAGACGTGTCCGGCCCATGGGGACATTAACGTGTGTTGTTGGGCCTTGCAAATAAATTTTATTTTATTTGATTTGATTAGACCTGGGGCCTTTAGAACCATACATAATTATATGCTTGGGACCTTTCCATTTTAATCATGCTTACATGGACTCATATTCCAGTTGAAATTATGCAATTAATCTACATATGACCCTGGGCTCACAGGGCCTTTAATGGTCTGGGGTCCTGATGGTCTGGGGTCCTGATGGTCTGGGGTCCTGGTGGTCTGGGGTCCTGATGGTCTGGGGTCCTGATGGTCTGGGGTCCTGATGGTCTGAGGTCCTGATGGTCTGGGGTCCTGGGGGCATTTTATGGGGTCTCCCTGGTCGGTAATCCAGGCATGATTGTAGAAAATACATTGAAGTAGACATTTTAACTGCATTGAATTCCAGACCTTCACCAGATATGGTTCCAGGCATGAGAGCCAATAGTTATTATTGGTCTATTTGACTGAGGGTCATTGAACGTGGGCTTAATGTCCTATTTCCTCCCCTTCTCCTTCGTCATAAAGGGATTGAGAATGTGTGGCTGCTTGAGGATAAGTCAGGAGAAGCCAATCCGCCACAGAATGAATCTTCCTGTGTAGACTGATGCACAGAGACTGTAGACTGATGCACAGAGACTGTAGACTGATGCAGAGAGACTGTAGACTGATGCACAGAGACTGTAGACTGATGCACAGAGACTGTAGACTGATGCACAGAGACTGTAGACTGATGCACAGAGAGAGACTGTAGACTGATGCACAGAGACTGTGGACTGATGCACAGAGACTGTAGACTGATGCACAGAGACTGTAGACTGATGCACAGAGACTGTAGACTGATGCACAGAGAGAGACTGTAGACTGATGCACAGAGACTGTAGACTGATGCACAGAAACTGTAGACTGATGCACAGAGAGAGACTGTAGACTGATGCACAGAGACTGTGGACTGATGCACAGAGAGAGACTGTAGACTGATGCACAGAGAGAGACTGTAGACTGATGCACAGAGACTGTAGACTGATGCACAGAGAGAGACTGTAGACTGATGCACAGAGACTGTAGACTGATGCACAGAGACTGTAGACTGATGCACAGAGACTGTAGACTGATGCACAGAGACTGTGTACTGATGCACAGAGACTGTAGACTGATGCACAGAGACTGTAGACTGATGCACAGAGACTGTAGACTGTCACTACTATTAGCTTGTTCTCTAGTCCACTTTGTGTCATGTTGTGTCTATCTTAACTTAAAGAGGCACTTCATTGAAAAGCAACACCGATTTATTTTGCACATATAGTCTCACACATATCCCAAGGCTCTAAACGGTTTTGTGCACATTATTTAGTTTGACAGTTATTGTTAATGAGTTTGAATGTCTCTCTTCCTGTGATGTCATCAGAGGACACTTGAGTAAGCTGAGTTATTCTGTTGTGTTAATTACAGCTCAATTAGACGATGCAGATTGAGAGGATAGAGATAAGGATTGCAATAGGGGTTGCTATTTTTCATCTACAACATAGCACTGGGGCCAGATCTAAGACATGACGTCGGTCTGAGAAAAGAATCAAGCATCGGAAATGGGGACCTGCTGTTTTCTGTTGTGGATGGTTAAAACTTGTGTCTGCATGTTGTGGTGTGGATTAAAACAGTTTTTTATTTTATTTCAAGACTCCCGAATGTTGCCTGTCTGAGGCTTCCCAGTTCGCTAGGAAACCCAGAAGCCAGAACTCTGACCACAGGACACGGTAAGTCAGCTAATGGTAATACATTCCATTACAGTGCTGGCAAGTACTTCATACCACTATGTAAAACAATCCAAACTATCCCTTTAAGTGGAATAAGCTTGCTAGAGCTGAGATCTGAGTTTTGTTTCACTGAAGATACAGTAGTTCATTTGTTTTAATTAAATTTTTTTTTTTTTTAATTTTTTATGTTTTAGTTAAAGGGGAACTATTTTACTATTTCTTTCACTATTTGGGCGCTTTTACACAATTCCTGTGAGTCTATGGAACACCTCTGTACGTTTTTTTTATTTTTTTTATTCATTGTTTTGTATTTCTAATCAAGTACTCAAAAACAGCATTTTTCTACCTCAAGATCTTCAGCCGTTTGAGGCTGGGCTCCAACCACTGTGTGGCCTGGTGCCAACTGCCACATCAACTGCCACATTATTATGCAGCTGAGAAATCTCTGACATCACAGATATGCACATTTTCAGATGACTCAGTTCAGTGAGGGTGAATATTGTGAGAGGAGAATTGGAAGAATGCGCCAATATGAGAATTAGAGACATAGATCCTATTAATATAAGTCCACATAGCTAGGAAACAATGCTAAAAACTGAAAAAGGCCATTTATAAGATAGTTCCCCTTTAATAGTCTAGCTGCAGAGTTTTGAATTAGCTGTATTCTCTCTGTCATTTCTTTTTCGGGAGGCCAGTAAAGAGTGCATTACAATCAGATACAAATTCTTTATTGCCTATATTTATTGTAACGTATAATGTAACCAATAGGGCCCTCATCTGCACATTTGTTTACACTGTTTACCTTTCTCATATTTTTATATTCAGAGTTAATTATATTGTTTACACAGTTTATTTCTTTCTCATATTTTTATATTCAGATCAAATTGTATTGCCTATATTTACGTCTTTCTACTATTACCCTGCCCAATGCCCATACCTGTAACCCCCCCATGCTGCTATGACGCCTGCATTTCCCCAAGGGGTTCAATAAAGGAATATCTTATCTTATATTATATCTATATCTGTATACATCCCATACCAACTAGTTATACCACTGGGCAGTACTGGCCTACTACAATAGTATATTTATACCTGTATCACTGTACATAATTATACTGTACATACATCAGTTTAGCATATATTACTCAGTAGCTTTATTTGAGTTGTACTGTACTTGTGCTGTATGATGACAATACATTTGAATCTATACACTGCCCAACTGGAAGGCACAACATACAACTGTTTTCTGATATTCTTGAGCATGTTTGTGTGAACAAGTTCTTAAAAAGACTGCAGTTGGAGACCCACTGGTTAGCAGCTCATGTTCTGGCTTGGTGGCCAGAAAGTCATTATGTTGTCAAGATTAATGGATTGAATCAAAACATTAAGCATTCAGAAAGTGCTCCTTCGTTGCTTCAGGGCTCCAGTTTTGGTGACGACGTCGTCCGTCGAGGGGATCGGTTTCCCACCGGATCCAGGGGTGAAAAGTGAGGTGGCCCCTGGGATGAAGGACTGGTCTGGACGTGTTTCAAATGGACATAAAACTCAAATGGACATTACCCCCATCACTCTCTAACTGGATTTCCTGACAAATAGACCCCAATCTGTAAGGATCAATAACACCGTATCCTCCACCATCATCCTCAACACTGGCTCCCCCCAGGGCTGTGTCCTTATGAGACAACAATCTCATAGTGAAGTTTGCAGATGACATAGCAGTGGTGGGGCTCATCACAAAAGGGGATGAGTCGGCATACAGGGAGGAGGTAGATGGACTGTGGTGCAAGGAGAACAATCTCATCCTAAACGTAAAAAAAAACTAAAGAGATCATAGACTCAATAGAAAATTATATCACAAAATCAACTACCACTCTTGTCTAAATGAGATCACAAAATCAACGACCACTCTCGTCTAAATTATATCACGAAATCAACAACCACTCTCGTCTAAATTATATCACGAAATCAACGACCACTCTTGTCTAAATTATATCACAAAATCAACTACCACTCTCATCACAAAGACACTTTGATACATACTGTACAGTAGATGAGAGTGAAGAGCATATAGATTTATTTTTGTTTTACAGATAGATACACATAGACCAATGATACAAACATACACATACAAACATATTCATCATCCCAACCCCATCCTCCTACCACCCAGGAATCCCATGATTGTTATAAACATAAATCAACAGCATTCAGACACAAAGAGATTAGATCATTATGATGATGATGATCCTCCCTCATCCATGATGATGTCACAGAAACAGCCAAGAGCAAACACAAGATATATATATATATATATATATATATATATATATATATATATATATATATATATATATATATATATATATATATATATATATATATATATATATATATATATATATATATGAAGTAACACAAGATACATATGAAGTAACTCAAGATATACACATATGAAGTAACTCAAGATATACACATGAAGTAACTCAAGATATACACATATGAAGTAACTCAAGATATACACATATGAAGTAACTCAAGATATACACATATGAAGTAACTCAAGATATACACATATGAAGTAACTCAAGATATACACATGAAGTAACTCAATATATACACATACTGTATGAAGTAACTCAAGATATACACATGAAGTAACTCAAGATATACACATACTGTATGAAGTAACTCAAGATATACACATATGAAGTAACACAATATATATACACATGAATTAACTCAAGATATACACATATGAAGTAACTCAATATATACAGCTGAAACCTGCCCAATTTCCGTAGACTAAAAACACACTTCTTCAATCAATATCTGAAAAAAAAGAAACTACTAACCTTCGTACTGTCTTTTACTATTATGCACTTTGCTACTAAGTAATCTACTGTGCCTATATTGCTACCTACTATGCTAATATGTCCATTCCAAGAGTGTAACGTAACATTGATGTTTGACACTGTTGATGAACAATATCACTTACCCTTAGCTGCCAAGAGTTGTACCCTTCCTGCTGACTTGTACAGAACTTCTAAGTCTCTTTGGATAAAAGCTTCAGCTAAATGACTAAATGTAAATGCAGGCAATACAAATATATTGTGCTGAACTGATTGATGTATTATCAACTAATGGTATAACAAACAAATACATGTGTGCGTATATAGTTTATATTAGTAAAGTCATAATATTTACCGCAGACTGGATTATGAAGACGGATCATTTAGTGGTTCATGGTGACACATGACACATACTGTGTAAACATCTGGAAATAGCACCAATAAATAAACTCAACTCAACTGCAAGGACACCAGCAATCCCTTGCAGGAATCACACTGCTTGATACAGTACACATTTTTTTTTTGGTAACTTACATATCTGTATAGGTAACGCATTTTTCTTTGGCTGTTCAGACTGTGTTCAGCGAGGTCACGGCTCCGTGACTACAGTCATTTGGTAATGGACGACATGTGTCACCGATTTACCATTTTGAATGGAGATGAAAGGGGAGGCCGGTGGCCTTTGATACATTTGAACGGGACTTAATGGGATTATTATTTGGCTTTTTGTTTGACTTCCTGTTTGATTTATCCATTGATCTGCATAGTAAACATTTTCTTTCATTATTTAATTATTTTTATTGGAATTTCTCTAAGTGCTTTTATGTTTTTGTGATTTTTTTTTTTTTTATCACAGCCTTTTTGTTCATATTTACAGAGGGTGCCAATACTTCTCAAATGCACTACTGGTGTTGATCAATCAATCAATCATTATATATAGCATGTATCCTAGAGTTGCAATGCAATGTGCATTAGAAACATTCAACAAATGTATTTAGAAGAGGTAACAGGATCAATAATAATACATCAAATGCTAAATATAGATTTAGAAAGAGTAATTAAAAAGTACTATAACTGAGGGGTCAAAGTTAAATAACTTGTTATAAAATAAGCTAATAAGGTTCTAAATCTCTCAAGAGACACCATGAATCAAAATATATGTTCTAAATCTTATACGAGACCATGAATCAAATGATATGTTTTAAATCTGACACGAGACACCATGAATCAAAATATATGTTCTAAATCTGACACGAGACACCATGAATCAAAAGATATGTTCTAAATCTGACACGAGACACCATGAATCAAAATATGTTCTAAATCTGATGCCAGACACCATGAATAAAAATATATGTTCTAAATCGGTTAACCGTCTGTAGTGTGGTAGTGAAAGGGTTAACCATCTGTAGTGTAGTAGTGAAAGGGTTAACCCTTTGTCGTGTGGCAGTGAAAGGGTTAACCAATGCAAGAATCCCCCATGAGGAATTAATGATGCGCCGTTCATTTCACAGCCCTTTCTGGAGTGGCGAGCGATGGATAATCCCGGCTATCGTAGCTCATAAATCCCTAAAAAGCGTTTTCTCACATGCAACCATCGACCAAGGTCAGGGGGGGATTATTTTTTTTTTTTACTTTATTTTTTAGCGTTTATCGCTTTTTCTGGTCAAGCATGACCGACAGAAACAGGTTGAAATGGGATGTAGAGCAGGGGAAGACATTCTGAGAAATGACGGCGGGTCCGGGAATCGAACTCGTGTCCCCCAGATCCGTGACGAGCACGGTTTTCCCCGACGCAGAAATAGCGCCGAGATATGCGGTGAGCTACGGGAGCTCCCGGGGGGGGGATTATGTCTTTATCTGCGCTGATCAGCCAAACATCTCAATCCGTTAATCAGATCCAGAATACTCTTGCACCTCCTTCCTCTTCATCCTTCCTTAGTTACTCTGGGCCATTTGTTTCTAATCCTATGAGAAACCTTTCCATGGTCATTTTCAAAATAGCAGAGGATAATGAATGTAGGGTGGAAAGAAAACAGTAAAGATTTGACCAGAAGAACAAATAACCTCCACAAGCCTTTTCAGTCTGGCTTCAGAACATTCCATTCCACTGAAACGGCACTTACTAGAGTGACTAATGATCCACTGCTTGCTCTTGATTCTGACCTAAATGGTAAATGGACTGCATTTATATATCGCTTTTATCCAAAGTGCTTCACAACTTATGACTCACATTCACATCCTGATGGCGGAGGCAACCATGCAAGGTGCCGACCTGCTCATCAGGAGCAGTTAGGGGGTTAATTAAGTGTCTCGCTCAAGGACACTTCGACACGCTGCCCGGGAAGAGCCGGAATCAAACCGGGAAAGATTACCAGACAGCCACTCCACCTCCTGAGCCCAACCTCAGATTTCTGTACTATTACTACTATTTTTTTTTATTGGCTCAAGAACCAGATTGTTATTGTGGAATAATTGTATCTTCCCCGCCATCCCAATACCTGATGCCACCCCCCTCCTCATCTCTCGCCCCTCCTCCTCCCAATCCTTTCCCCTCTGATTCACCCTAGCCTCCTCCAATCCCGACCTGGGCCAAGCCTACCCAGAATTCCCCTCTCTCACCCTATAAAGAGCCATGCCTGAGTGGACTCGGGAGCTCACCGGGGGAACACTAGGCCAGTGTCCCGGTTGGGTCATCCAGCTATATTTACTCTGAATAAACCTTTGTTTACCATGTCTACCTTCAACTATCTGACTCATTGATCGGGGTTCAATTCCCTCACAGTATTCAGGGACCAGAGCTTTCATGGTTCAGATCTAACGGATGGAACACATTGCGGGATGGGGGGTGTTGGACACACGTGCAGACACACACAAAAGGTCCCCCCCGAAGGGTAACCACTAGGATTGCAGAGTGATGAGATGAGGGCGGGAAAAACACAGGAGCACTGAATTAATCATAAAAAAAAGTACTGACACTAAACACAAGGATCAGAGGAATGGGGGGGAAACAACCAGTTAAAAAGAGAGGGGAAACAAAAGAACTAGAGAGAGATCAACCTAGAGACTGTTTTCAGAGGCCTCAAGAAACACTCTTCTACTACTGAGGACAAACGAGTAACGAACAAGCTAGTGCTACACACCAATCAGGTGCCAATCAAGCCCACACACCTGCCATGCCACATGGCAATTAACCCACACATAGTCTGGTGATTGACAGCTCACATGAGTAAATAAAAAATAAATCCAAAATGAATTCATAGCTCCCAGGAATAACCCACATAGACAGCAGTCCATCGCAGTAGTAGTCCACAATAATATGACTTCTTAGTACTCCAAAGTGCAGTCTGGTATACTACAAGGATCTGTCCTGGGCGCCTGAATACTTTTACCAACGGATTTCCAGTTCCGCGTTCGCGTTCTGCGCTCTGCGCTCTGATTGGCCACTGACGTTTCTGGTCGCGCCAATCGTGTGACGGCAAGTTCTGCCACCGGTTAAGCTTAGGCACTCTTTCGAAGTTGGTTAAGGTTAGAGTTTGTCTTAGAGCAGGGCGATAGAACGCCAGCCCTGATTCCAAACTCTAACCTTAACCAACTTCGAAAGAGTCGCCTAAGCTTAACCAGTGATAAACTAGGCGTTAGGTAGTTTGCTGCTGTTCGAGGCGGAAATGGGCACGTCGCGCGATTGGGCGCACATGTCACATAACCAGAAACGTCAGTGGCCAATCAGATCGCACCAGAAACGTCAGTGGCCAATCAGATTGCAGAACGCGAACGCGGAACTGGAAATCCGTTGGTAAAAGAATAGACGCGTCCTGGGCCTGCTGTTATTCTCTATCTATATGCTACATCTCTGTGAAAATATTTGTATGTTTGGCATTCATTCTCACTGCTATGTGGACAACACCCAAATGTACTTACCCATTAAGCCAAAAATGATCACTCCCAACTACTAAATTTAGAGGCATGTTTATCTGCAATTAAAGGTTGGATGTCATACAATGTCCTTCTCCTATATGCTGATGAAGCTGAGATGATACTTGCTGGTCCTCGGACTGAGGTGTATGTTTAAGGACTGAGGTGTTGTTTTGTTTAAGGACACCTCCCTGAAATTGGATAATTTGACAGATCTCCACCATTAAAAACCTTGGCGTCATTTTGTATCCTTCTCTCTCATTTGATTCACACATCGAAGATATTACCAGAATTGCCTTCTTTCATCTGCGCAATATTTAAAAAGAAATCTGATCTATATTAGCTATGTCTGACGCCAAAACCCTAGTAGCCTACATGCCTTTGTCTCGTCCAGACTTGATTACTGTAACAAATTGTTTTCAGGCCAACCAAATTCTAGCATGAAAAGTCTTCAAATCCTGACCAAAACCAGAAGATTCAACCATATAACGCCCATTCTGCTCTCCCTACACTGGCTTCCAATCCAGGCTAGATCTGATTTTAAAGTGCTGCTGACATGAAATATTGCATGAACTTGCAACGCTCTATTTAACAGACCTCATCACATGGTATTCTCTGGCCTGTGACCTCAGATCACAAAATGCTGGGTACTTCTCTATCCCTAGGGTTAAAAAGGAATCAGCGGGCAACAGAGCATTATCCTACCGCACCTCCTATCTGTGGAATAAACTCCATGTCGTAGTCAAGGAGACAAGCTCTGTTGATGTCTTTAAATCCAAACTTAAGACCCATCTCTTCTCTCTTATGGCCTTTCCATAAGTTAAACTCAGCCTCTTAGAAATTTGAGTGTTGAGTGTGTTTCTGTTAGTGTGTGTGTTTCTGTTAGCAGGTGTTATCTGTTAGTGGGTGTGTATCTGTTAGTGGATGTGTGTATCTGTTAGTGGGTGTGTATCTGTTAGTGGGTGTGTATCTGTCAGTGGATGTGTATCTGTTAGTGTGTGTGTTTCTGTTAGTGTGTGTGTATCTGTTAGTGGATGTGTGTATCTGTTAGTGGATGTGTATCTGTTAGTGGGTGTGTGTATCTGTTAGTGGGTGTGTATCTGTTAGTGGATGTGTATCTGTTAGTGGGTGTGTGTATCTGTTAGTGTGTGTGTATCTGTTAGTGGATGTGTATCTGTTAGTGGGTGTGTATCTGTTAGTGGATGTGTGTATCTGTTAGTGGGTGTGTATCTGTTAGTGGGTGTGTATCTGTCAGTGGATGTGTATCTGTTAGTGTGTGTGTTTCTGTTAGTGTGTGTGTATCTGTTAGTGGATGTGTATCTGTTAGTGGATGTGTATCTGTTAGTGGGTGTGTGTATCTGTTAGTGGGTGTGTATCTGTTAGTGGATGTGTATCTGTTAGTGGGTGTGTGTATCTGTTAGTGTGTGTGTATCTGTCAGTGGATGTGTATCTGTTAGTGTGTGTGTTTCTGTTAGTGTGTGTGTATCTGTTAGTGGATGTGTATCTGTTAGTGGATGTGTATCTGTTAGTGGGTGTGTGTATCTGTTAGTGGGTGTGTATCTGTTAGTGGATGTGTATCTGTTAGTGGATGTGTGTATCTGTTAGTGGGTGTGTATCTGTTAGTGGGTGTGTATCTGTCAGTGGATGTGTATCTGTTAGTGTGTGTGTTTCTGTTAGTGTGTGTGTACCTGTTAGTGTGTGTGTTTCTGTTAGTGTGTGTGTATCTGTTAGTGGATGTGTATCTGTTAGTGGGTGTGTGTATCTGTTAGTGGGTGTGTATCTGTTAGTGGATGTGTATCTGTTAGTGGGTGTGTGTATCTGTTAGTGTGTGTGTATCTGTTAGTGGATGTGTATCTGTTAGTGTGTGTGTATCTGTTAGTGGGTGTGTATCTGTTAGTGGATGTGTATCTGTTAGTGGATGTGTATCTGTTAGTGGGTGTGTGTATCTGTTAGTGGGTGTGTATCTGTTAGTGGGTGTGTATCTGTCAGTGGATGTGTATCTGTTAGTGTGTGTGTTTCTGTTAGTGTGTGTGTTTCTGTTAGTGTGTGTGTATCTGTTAGTGGGTGTGTGTATCTGTTAGTGGGTGTGTATCTGTTAGTGGATGTGTATCTGTTAGTGGGTGTGTGTATCTGTTAGTGTGTGTGTATCTGTTAGTGGATGTGTATCTGTTAGTGGGTGTGTATCTGTTAGTGGGTGTGTGTATCTGTTAGTGTGTGTGTATCTGTTAGTGGATGTGTATCTGTTAGTGGGTGTGTATCTGTTAGTGGATGTGTATCTGTTAGTGGGTGTGTATCTGTTAGTGGGTGTGTTGGTCTATGTGAGTGTCTGTGTGTGTCTGTCCTGTATGGTCTATGTGTGGCTGTGGAGTGAGTCTGTCTGTGTGTCTGTATGGTATCAGGTCTGCTCCTGGAGGTGTCCTGCTCTGCCTCCTGTCTCGGCCGTCTCTGCTGAGTGTCTCAAACTGTTATTAGACAAGCAAAACAAAAATCAGAATGGGAGTTTTACAGGTTTTTAGTGAAGTAGACACTGCAATGGACCTGTCTCAAAACCCTGCCCCTTTTCTTGATCCTCCAATCACAACTGTCGCTTACCTCGGACAAACTTGGTTTGTCCGAGGTAAGCGACAGTTGTGATTGGAGGATCAAGAAAAGGGGCAGGGTTTGAGACAGGTCAATTGAACATCAATTTACAATTCAACATGTACATTTTGAACTTGGAACTATTATACAACTGCAATAAAGTTTATGAACCCTGGCCTTTTAGATTTATTCTTCTTAGGCTCCTTTTTACTCACTTTTGTTTAGATGGAATTTGACCTTGGTGGTTGACCTTGAAGC